>NW_006408528.1:11780881-11782188 GCF_000296735.1 Chrysochloris asiatica | reverse complement strand
CAAGGTCATATTTTGGCTCTTGTGGACTAGTTTTGAATTTGCATATGAGTAATTGATGGTCTGTTCCACAGTTTGCCCTTGGCCTTGTTTTGATTTCTATGTCATCCATCTGGTGAGGTCCATTTGTATAGTTGTCTCTTATGCTCTCTAAAGAAGGTATTTGAAATGAACAAATCATTGATTTTGCAGAATTCTATCATGCATTCTCCAGCATCATTTCAATCACCAAGGCCATGTTTTCCAAATACTGATCCTTCCTCTTTGCTCCCAACCTTTGCATTCCAATCACCAGTAAGGAACAATACATCTTGATTGCATGTTTGATCAGTTTCAGATTGAAGAAATTTAGAATTCATCTGTTTCATCCTCACTGGCTTTAGTGGTTGGTGTGTAAATTTGGATAATAGTGGTATGAACTGGGCTTTCCTGTAGGTGCATGTATATTGTCCTATCACAGACAGCGTTGTACCTCATGACTGATCTGGATATGTTCTTTTTGACAATGAATGCCAAATAGACAATAGATATCCATTTTAAATTAGGTTAAGAGCTACAAAGAAATGAGTCTGATGAATGCAGTGAGCTTGAACTACCTTTGGTTTGATGGGCAGGGAAGGTTTGACTGAGGAAATGACAAAAGTGATAGAACAAAAAAACACAATGTCCATCAATAGATGAATGGATAAACAAAATCTGTTAATCTGTTCAGTGGAATTTTATTCAATCATAAAGAGATATGAAGTTCTGATGCACTATGACATGGATGAACCATGAAATATCATGCTGAGTTAAATAAACCAGACATAAGACAAAAACATTGTATGATCCCATTTATATAAAAAATATGTAATCAGCAAATATACAGACAGAAAGTAGATTAGCTTCCAGGAGTGAGAGGTAAGATGGAGGTTGTTGTGTTGGTGGTGGTGGGTGAGAGATGAGGAGTCATTATTTATTGGGTACAGTTTCTCTTTGGGGTAATGAAAATCTTTTGAAATAAATACTAATGATGGCTGTAAAACACTGAATATATAATTAATGCCACTAAATTTTATACTTAGATGGTTAAAATGGCTATATTTTTGTTAGATCTGTTTTATCACAATAAAAATAAATTAGGAAAAAAAGATGGCTTCATCAAGGAAGACATTCCAGCAGCCAACAAACATATGAAGAAACGTTCACAATCACTAGCCATTAGAGAGATGCAAATCAAAACAACAATGAGATTTCATCTCACACCAGCAATGACAGCAACGTTCAAAAAAGTAGAGGGCAATAAATCCTGGTGAGGATGTGGAGAGACT
>NW_006408528.1:11778541-11780161 GCF_000296735.1 Chrysochloris asiatica | reverse complement strand
AAAAAAAAAAAAAAAAAAGGAACAGCCTTCTACAGGAGAGAAGGACATGCAGGTGAAGGCATATTGATGAAGAAATTGGAAAAGAAAGGTGCAAATCACTGGTTGGTCTCTGATATTTCTTATAATTGATGTGGTTTTGGAGAATATTAAATGACAGGACCTGGCCTAGATGCCTTGGTAGGTGCAAACACATCTGCCATCAAGGATCTCAAACTAATAAAGGATAAACCCAATTATCCTTTAATGTATGAGTTGTTAGGTACTGTCAAGTCAGTTCTGACTCATAGCAATCCTAGACAAAACAGAATGAAGCACTGCCCATTCTGTGCCATCATCACAAATTTTCTATGTTGGAGCCCATTGTTAATAACATCAGGGGTCTTCCTCTTTTTTGTTGACCGTCCACTTTATCAAGCATGGTGTCATTCTTCAGAGACCAATCCCTGGTGACAATGTGTTCAAGGAACCAGAGATAAAGTCTTGTCATTCTGGCTGCTAAAGACCATTTTGGCTGTACTTATTCCAAGAAGATTTGTTTGTTCTTCTGGCAGGCCAAGGTACTTTCAATATTTCTTGCCAAGACCATAATTCAAAGACATCGATTCTTCTCTTGTCTCTTTATTCATTCACCAACTTGCACAGGCATATGAAGTGTTTGAAAATACCGTGGCTAAGGTCAGGTGCACCTTAGTTCCCAAGGTGACATCTTTGCTGTATAGCACTTTAAGGAGGGCTTTGCAGAAGATTTGCCAAATGCAATGTGCTATTTGATTTATTGTCTGCTGCTTCCATGAGCGTTGGCTGTGGATCCAAGCAAAATGAAGTCTTTGGCAACTTCAATCTTTTCTCCTTTTATCATAATATTATTAACTGGTCAATTTATGAGAATTTTTGTTTTCTTTACAGTGAGGTGCAATCCATACTGAAGATTGCAGTCAATAATCAAAAATACTTGTTGATCTTCATCAGTGTTTCAAGCACTTTTGTGTGTGTGTGTGTGTGTGTGTGTGTGTGAATTATGTGATAGTTTACATGGGAGAACATTAGCTTTACATTCACCCTATCATATATCGTTTCGTTGCCATAGTTACAATCCCCTCCACACATCATCAAACAAAGGGTATACACTACAAGTCTGCCCCCTGGTCGTCAGCACACAGGCCCCCTCTACCTCTCTGTGTCTAAAGTCTACAGCCACTCCATCTCACCGTGTTATCGTCTCTGCCTCCATCTCTGGCATCATTGCTTCTCTGGGTAAGGTCCCGCTCTCCAATCTTCTCCCTTGCTCAAGTGCTATTTGCTTCCAGCAACAACATTGTTTCATCAATTTAATACAGATTGTTATTGATTCTTCCTACAGTCCTGATATCTGTTGGTGATCACAAGCACTGAGATGCTGAGGCCCTGTGTCATGAACAAAAATCCAACACGAAGACCCTCCTCAGGATGAGCCAGGGACCCTGAGGGCCAAAGGAAGTGACCTCCTGACGTCCTGGGTTCATTGGTTTTTGCAAACTCACTGGTGGGCTACCTCTGTATAATTTTCTTTGGTCTTATTATTCATTCTATGCCTCTAACTCCAGTAATTGTAGCTTCTGAGAAAATGGTTTCTTATGTGCC
>NW_006408528.1:11764450-11770751 GCF_000296735.1 Chrysochloris asiatica | reverse complement strand
AAACATCACAATAGAAAGCTTGTAAGTCCATCTTCAGCCTATAACTGATCGGAATACTTAAAGGGGGCTAGAAGTTGCCCAGTGAAAGAGGCCTCCTATGGAGCTTTTGTGTTGCATAAGACCATTGGTGGAAACGAGAACCCCATCCAGAATTGTCTGAAGTGGGAAACTTCCCCTGGAAAGAATGAGTAGACCAACCTGGAGCAGCTAGAAGAACAGAAGATACTTCGTGAAGAAAGACCAACAGGAAAAATTAGAAATATAAATGGCAGTCTGATTACTACAAGAACAAGCAAGTTGTTCACCCTGGATTCATCAAGGCAAGTGGTCGGGTCCCCTCAAAGCAAACTCCATTCCAAGACTGAGACTCAAGGGGAGTGCATGAGCAGGCATGTGGTCTGGCTGGTGACTACATTGGTCACTGATAAAGAGAAGAGGGGGGAAAAACAGCAATGAAGTTGGGATCTGAGTCCAAGCACATTCAATAGACTCCTGTGAACCTGGGTGGAGACCTGGATGGCCAGTAGTACAGCAAGTCCAGGGGACTCCTGGGCTCAGAAGCAGTGACATGGTCACTGAGGACTAGTCCTTGCAGATAGTACCCACTTGACCTGACTTCGATGGCTGATGATCAGAACTCGACTAGAAGAAGAAAGAAGAGGGAAGGAAAAAAGAAAAAAAGTAACCCACTACAGTTTGATGAACTTTACCTATACTTATGGACTTTGTTGTTAAGTTGCTAAGAGCTGTCAAGTTGATTCCGACCCATAGTGACCCTCTATAGGGTTTCTAAGGAGCAGCTGGTGAGCTTGAACCTCTGACCTTGCAGTTCAAAAGACTTTGCAATCTGACACATTAGCCACAGTACCACACCAGGACTAAGGATGTAGTAGCTCAAAAAAGGGAGACAAATCTTTACAGCAAGAATCACTCCCCCCCATCGGTACACAGGGTTTACAGGGATGGGCAACTTGGACATTGGCTACCCAAAATGGGGAGATTGGGGGTTAGGAAAGCAAGAAGTGACTGGCTTATAAGCTTTCAAGAGGGAGCCTAGTTCCAGACAGGACAGGGGTAAGTAGAACCTCCACTGAATGATTTCCAATCTGTTTGGACCATGCTGGCACAAGGAAATGGGCATAAGACTCTTGTGTTACAATAGTGAATAATTGCCATCAGGACTGACTGTGAGGGTCAGAAATGTAGCGGTAGATGTTTTTTGACAAAAAAAGGGGAGTGATTGATTTTGCAGCCCAGGAGCAGAGGTCCCTGGGACCATGAAGTAAGAAGAACGGAGAGTGTGACTGTACCCAGAGAGGCAGTGACACCAGGGAAGGAAATAGAGATGATGACATGGACAGATAGATGGAGTGGCTGAGGACACTAGACTCAGGGAGGGAGAGGGGCTGTGTGCTGATTGCTGGGGGGCGGGCTTGTGGGTTACTTGATGAAGCATGGAGGGGATTGTAATCATTGCACTGAAACGAAATACAGTAGGATGAATGCAAAACTGATGTTCTCCTATGTAAACCTACATAATTCACAATATAAAAGAAAAAGAAACAACAACAATAAATAAAAATAGGGTGAAAGATGATGAGTACTTAAACTAAGTCAATAAAGATGATCAGAGGAACCCTCTCAAAAAAAAAAAAAGATATATAACACAACATTTGCCAATTTAAGCACTCTTAAACATCGAAAATTGAAAATAAGGAGCTCTGGTAGCGTAGTTGTTATGGACCACCTGCTAACCTCAAGGTCGGCAGTTCAGAACTACCAGCTGTTCCATGGGAGAAAGATAAAGCTTTCTGCTCCTGTAAAGATTTGCAGCCTTGGAAACTCTGTGCAGGGTCACACTATGAGTCAGAACCAACTCCTTGGTACTTAACAAGAACAACAACAAACATTGAAAATAGGTGTAGCAAAGGAGCAGGCAAAATAATTTGGCAAACATCTATTCAAAATAGGCTTTTTACCAAATTGGATGGCAAAATTAGGGCAGGGAACTGGATTGACAACTCTTCTACCTTCTATTTCCAGCCTCTTTGAATATACCATGAGGTGTGGAGACTCACTGAGAAGCAAGGCATCAGTTCTCTCTCCCCCTTATCATTTCTGCTCATTGTCTCCCTTGGACTGATATTGAACCACTGCTGCCTGCTGAAATTTTGTTTCCAGTTCTATGGTTTGGCTTTTAATTTTGATTGCTGATTATTAACTAAATTCCTGAGTTTAATACAAAACAGGACATCTGCTCTTTCCCCCTCAACCACCACCATACACATGCATTCAACAAATTGTCTTACTTGAAAATCTCTAGGTTTTGCCAGAATTCAGCTTCGGTTTATGTAGCACTGGCTGTCTGCCTTAGACATATTTTTCCAGTGTTTCAGATAATAAAAGGGCCACAATCAGACAACATAATCTGGAGGAAAAATCTTAGAAATCTCTTCTTTTGACTTAATTGCTTAACTCAGTGCAAGAGGTGATTGAAATTGTATCAACATGGTCCTGAATAAGTAGGTACAAACTGAAAAATCAGTCAGTTAAACTAATACTTGACACCTCGTTTATTCAATCAGTTCATGTGTAGTAGGCTAATAAGACATCCAAGGTATTGTTTGTCTTACACATTTGGCTGGAAAAGCACAGACATCAAGATGTCAGATTAAAAAATGTTTGAAAATAGTAGTTTAAGCAAGAATATGTTATGCAATGGGTTTCTCCCTCTCCAACAGGTGTCTGCCTCCACTAGTAATAGATTATGACATCCTTTCTTGTTTGGTCTGATTTGGCCCTAGGATTCTTGTCAACAGAGCACTTCAAAGAGTTTCTATCAGTGAGTCAGGCCTCCTTGGGAAATGTAATCTCTTTGTTATTGCTGGCCAGGGGGGTTGCAGCAACCTTAGGTATTCAGGCCTGCAAAAACACCCCTGTTCCATGGGTCTCTTCCACTTGGAAGAGTTGCCCCTTATTAAACGGGTCAACAGCAAACATGAAAACCATTCATTGTCCACGACCGTCACAGAAGAAAAACGGAGGCAAAGTGGTTGTCAACTTAGTCACACAGATAGCAGAAAACCATTTTACTGAGTCTCAGATTAAACAAAAATCAAAATTTAATTATTATCCTCTCTGACATGTTAGAAGCAAGAATAGCAATTTATTTTCTTAACCAAAACCAGACAACTGTATGAAACTGAGTTAAGAAAAACAAATCAAAGTAGTACTGAAAATGAGGTCACTGGTTTCTTCAAGAACACTGATTTTTTCCTAGGGTTCTCTCACATGCAGATCATCTGCTATCCTCTGCTACTGGAAAAACTAGACTCGCTTTAGTTTTTAAGGATAATCACACACACATACTCCCCTTTCAGTCCTTCCATTTTAAAAATTAATTTAGAATTCCATAATGCAGACTTTGGGCAACCTGTTTACTTTCTTGATTGTTGAAAGTGTCTCAGGCAAGCAGCACAAGTAGAAATAGAAAAGGTTTGGGTCATTCTTTTTTATATTTCTATCCCATCCCTTTCCCACTAGGCTCTACCTTCCTCTTCTTTTCACAGACAGACTTCTCAAAATGCAATGTGTATTGGCCCCAAAGGTTTGTTTTCTTTTCCTTAGTTAGGAGACTAATTAGCTTTCCTTTCTGTATTCAAAATACAAATAAAAATATGCAATGCCAAATACATTTTTCATCAACATAGTGTAGGAAGAAAGACACACATCCTGTCTTGCAGAGCCTAAGCCAAGCCAGACCTGCCTCTGGCAAAGGCTAAGTGGGTGAGAGGTCAGTCGCACAACCAAGGCCTGGACTGCGCTGCTGGGAAGTGGTGGCCACAAGGGGAAGTAAGTTTTGTAGGTGAGGGGTCACTGCTGTAGACCAGTAATAACTTTCCGTGAGTCAGCGTTCCAGCATCTAAGCATCTAGTTTCTTCATGGTAATGCAGCTTACTAGGGGAAAAGTCACACAGACTAAAGGCAGCTTTATAGTAGCCCACACTGTTCTGATACTGTGTCTAAGGCAAGAAGCTAAGCTGCACAGACCTCTTGGCCTTTAAGAATTCTGCAGCTCAAGTGGAAAAACAGAGATTGTACTATGCTTTAAAGGTCATTTGGAGTGAGTATGGAACACTGATAGACAACATGTTGAGTGGTAACTTATATAAAACGACCTTACAAGGAAAGCTACTGTTAACAAATGTTCTTACATAAAGGCACCTGTAGGTTTTAGTAATGTTGTTGTTGTTAAGTACCGTAGAGACAGTTCCTACTCATAGTGACCCTGTACAGGGTTTCCGAGGCTGTAAATCTTTACGGGAGCAGAAAGCCTCATCTTTCTCCCACAGAACAGCTGGGAGTTTCGAACTGCCGATCTTGCGGTTTGCAGCCCGATTCGTAACCACTATGCTACCAGAGCTCCTTAGGTTTTAGTAATAGTTGCTCTAATTTAGACCAATGATTCCTAATCCTGACCACATATTATCTGGGGAGCTTTCACAATTTTTTTTTAAATGTCTGAAGCTTAGTTACTACTTCAGACTAGTTAAATAGGCACATAATTTTTAAAGAGCCCCTCATATAGATCTAGGTGCAAAATTCCTTTGGAATCTTTAAAATATGGTCATTTAAAATTATTCCAGATAAGAAAAGCTGATCTCCATGTTCTAGAGCACTGGTTTTTAAATGGTATATTGGGATGAATTAGTAAATAGGTCATGAATCAGTTTAATGGACTGTGACCAGCATGACATGAAAGAGAATAGAGAAAAAAATGCAAGCTTGTGATAAGAGTGAGGCTTCTTATTTTTTGATAAAACTTTGTTTCAAATAGATTTATCTATCTGGATCATGATGTAAGAAGATCACCATACTGGATTCTTGGAACAAAAGCTTTGTTTCAAGATCAAAGGGGCAGTGCTTACCCAAGAACAAAGTTCAGAGGGCTAGAAAAGAAAAAAGAATGGAAATAGAAGCAGAGGGAGGAAGTGAGATCAGTCATTTTACATTGTGGGGACTGCAATCAATGACATGAAACAAAGTGTGCAAGAATTGTTGAATGGAAAAAACAGATCTATTTTGTAAATCTACAACCCAATACACAATAAGAAAATGAAAAATAAAGTAAAAGTTTTACTGTTCTGAGTCCCCACAGAATTGTTCTAATTCAAAGAGGTTACTAACCTTTTGGTTCTTCTGACTGCTACAGGACGTTATAACTGAATTGGGAAGCCTCCCATGATAATATTTTGGAAAATGATGTGCAGTGTTCCTCCCAGATGGTTCCCAGAGGCAATCTGAATGAGCATTTCCTTTTGAAATATCACAAATGTACAGGGAGATAAGATACAGATGAAAAAAATATTGATGCTATCAAGGATTTAATTTTATTTGATCCACAATCAATGCATATGGAAACAGCAGTTAATAAATCAAATGACATATTGCATTGGGAAAGTCTTCTGTAAAAGAATTCATTAAAGACTTAAAAATCAAAGATGACACTTTGCAGACTAAGATATACCTGACTCAAGCTATGGTATTTTCATTTGCCTCATATGCATGTGAAAGCTACACAACAAATAAGGAAAGGCTAAGAATTGGTGCCTTGAATTGCGGTGCTGGTGAAGACTATTGGCATGCCAGAAGAGCAAACAAATCTGTCTTAGAAGAGGTACTGCCAGAAATCTCCTTAGAAGTGAGATCACCAAGACTTTGTTTTGCTTACTTTGGATAAATTATACCACCCACTGCCATCAAGTCAATTCTGATTCATACTAAGCCTGTGTAGGGTTTCTGAGGTTATAAATCTTTACAGGAGTAGAGAGCATTCCCTTTCTTCCATGAAACAGCTGGTGGGTTTGAATTGTCAACCTTGCAGTTAGCAATCCTATGTTTACCCTACTATACCACCAGGGCTCGTGAATATGTATTCAGTAGGAACTCTCCCTGGAGGACATTATACTTAGTACTAAGTAGAAGGTCAGGGAAAAGAGGAAGAGCCTCAACCAGAGGGAATGAAGGAGACTGCAACAATGAGTTCAAACAGCAACAATTATGATGACGGCACAGGACTAGGCAGTGTTTTGTTCTGCTGGACATAGGTCGCTAACTGGACATTACCTAACAACAACAGAGGAAGGTCATAACTAACGACTATTAGGGAATTAATGGTGAAAGTCAAATGAGAAAGAAGTGGATTGTCTACAAATCTGGAAAGAAAAACTTGTCCAGTGTGAGCTTCTTTCAAAGAGAATTGTGGTGTTAGGTGCCATTGAGTCGGTACCGACTCATAGCA
>NW_006408528.1:11751786-11763808 GCF_000296735.1 Chrysochloris asiatica | reverse complement strand
TAAGTCCTCTTCACTTTTAGCAAGGAAGGTTTTATCATCTGCTTATTATAGGTTGTTAATGAGTCTTCCTCCAAAATCTGATGCCACATTTTTCTTCATATAACCCAGCTTCTCAGATTATTTGCTCAGCATCCAGGTTGAATACGTATGGTGAAAGAATACAACTCTGTTGCACAACTTTCTTAATTTTAAACCATTCAGTGTTCCCATGTTCTGTTTGAACAGACTGCCTCTTGGTCCACCATTCATCTGTCAGTTTGTCGTACTATAGTGGCTTGTGAGTTGCTGTGATTCTGGAAGCTATGCCACCAGTATTTTAAATGCCAACAGGGTCATCCAAGGTGGACAGGTTTCAGATGAGCTTTTAGATGTAGACAGACAAGGAAGAAAGAGTGACAAACTACTTCTGAATATTTAGTCACTGAAAACCTTATGAATAACAGAGAAACACTGTCAGATATGGTGCTAGAAAATGAGTCCCTCAGGTTGGAAGGCACTCAAAATATTACTGAGGAAGAAATGCCTCCTAAAGGAGAGTTGACATTGATGATATGAATGGAGTAAAGCCCTGGTGACCTTCATTTGCTGATGGGACACAGCTCAAAATGAAGAGAAACAGCTGTAAACATCCATTAATAATTGGAACATGTAATGTACGAAGTATGAATCTAGGAAAATTAGAAACTGTCAAAAATGAAATGGAACATATACACTGATATCTTAGGCATTAGTGAGCTGAAACGGACTGGTATTGGCCATTCTGAATCTGACAACTACATGGTTTACTATGCCTGGAATAACATATTGAAGAGGAATGGTGTTGCAGGCATTGTCAAAGAGAACGTATGAAGATTAGTCATGAGATACAATGCTGTCTGTGATAGAATAATATTCATGTGCCTACAGGGAAGACCAGAGCTCTAGTAGCATAGTGGTTATGAATCAGGCTGTGAACCTCAAGATCAGCAGTTCGAAACTATCAGCTGTTCCGTGGGAGAAAGATGAGGCTTTCTGTTCCCATAAACATCTACAGCCTCAGAAACCCTGTACAGGGTTACTATGAGTTGGAACCGACTCCCCAACACATAACAACAACAAACAGGGAAGACCAGAGCTGCTAACCTCAAGGTCGGCATTTCGAAACTACCAGATGTTCCACAGGAGAAAGATGAGGCTTTCTGCTCCCATAAAGATTTACAGCCTCAGAAACCCTTTATAGAGTCACTATGAGAAGTAACTCAACAGTACTTAACAACAACAACATCAGGGAAGCCCAGTTAATACCACTATTATTCAAATTTATGCACCAACCACTAAAGCCAGTGAAGATGAAAAAGAAGAATTCTACCAACTTCTTCAATCTGAAATTGATCAAACATGCAATCAAGATGTATTGGTCATTACTGGTGATTGGAATGCAAATGTTGAGAACAAAGAGGAAGGATCAATAGTTGGAAAATATGGCCTTGGTGATAGAAATGATGCTGGAAATCACATGATAGAATTCTGCAGTCAATTATTTGTTCATTTCAAATACCTTCTTTAGACTGCAGAAGAGATGACTATACACATGGACCTCACCCAGATGGAATAGACAGAAATCAAATTGACTACATGTGTGGAAAGAAATGATGGAAAAACTCTATATATCCAAAACAAGACCATGGGCAGATTGTGGAACAGACCATCAATTGCTCATATGCAAATTCAAGTGGAAGCTGAAGAAAATGAAAACAAGTTCATGAGAGCCAAAATTTGACCTTGGATATATCCCACCTGAATTATGAGACCATCTGAAGAACAGATTTGATACAGTAAACACTAAAGACAAGAAGAGTTGTGGGATAACATCAAGAACATCATACAGGAAGAAAGCAAAAAGTAATTGAGAAGACAAGAAAAAAGGAAAAGATCAAAATGGATGTCAGAAGAGACACTGAAATTTGCATTCCAGCATACAGATGGTAAAGCAAATGGAAGAAATGAGAAGGCACAAGAGTTAATAGAAAATTTCAAAGATCAGTTCGAGAAGACAAAGTCAAATATTACAATGATATGTGCAAAGATCTGGAGTCAGAAAATCAAAGGGAAGAACACGTTCAGCATTTCTCAAGCTTGGGGAACGAAAGAAAAAATTCAAGCCTTGACTTTCATTATTGAAGGATTCTTTGGGAAAATTATTGAATGATGCAGAAAGCATCAAAAGAAGATGGAAGGAATACACAGAGTCACTGTACCAAAAGGAAATGGTTGATGTTCAACCATTTCAAGAGGCAGCATATGATCAAGAGCCAATTATACTGAAGGAGGAAGTCCAAGGTGCATTGAAGGAATTGACAAAGAACAAGGCACCAGGAATTGATAGAATAAAAATGGAAATCTTTCAAGAAAGTGAAGCGACACAGGAGGCACTCACTTATCTCTGCCAAGAAATTTGCAAGACAACTATCTGGCCGACTGATCGGAAGAGATCCATATTTGTGACCATTCCAAAGAGAGGTGACCCAACGGAATGCAGAAATCATCAGACAATATCTTTCATATTCCATGCGAGTAAAGTTTTACTAAAGATAATACAGAAACAGCTGCAAACATACACTGGCAAAGAATTTCCAGAAGTTCAAGCTAGATTCAGAAGAGGACATGGGGTGAGGATTATCATTGCTGTTATCTAATGGATCTTGGCTGAAAGCAAAGAGTACCAAAAAGATGTTTATTGACTACACAAAGGCTTTCAAGTGTGTGGATCATGACAAGCTATGGACAACATTGCAAAGTATGAGTATTCCAGAGCACTTGATTGTGCACACGAGGAATCTGTACCTGGACCAAGAGGCATTTGTTTGTACAGAATTTGGGAACACTGAATGGTTTAAAATTAAGAAAGGTGTACTACAGGGTTGTATTTTTTCACTATACTTATTCAACCTGTATGTTGAGCAAATAATCCGAGAAGTTGGGTTTTAGGACGAAAAACATGGCATCAGAATTGGAGGAAGACTCATTACTAACCTGTGATATGCAGATGATAAAACCTTGCTTGCTGAAAGTGAAGAAGACTTAAAATAATTAGCGATGAGGATCAAAGATTACAGCCTTTGGTGTGGATTGCATCTCAATGTAAAGAAAACGAAAATCCTCACCACTGAACCAATAAACAACATTCTTATCAACAGAGAAAAGATTGAAGTTGTCAAGGACTTCATTCTTCTTTGATCAACCATCAACACTCACAGAAGCAGCAGTCAAGAAATCAAAGGATGTATTGCATTAGGCAAATCTGCTGCACAAGACCTTTTTACAGTGTTGAAGAGCAAAGATGTCAACTTGAGGACTAAGGTGTACCTGACCGAAGCATGGTGTTTTCAATAACCTCATATGCATGCGAAAGCTGGACAGTGAATAAGAATGATCATAGAAGAATTGATGCATTTGTGTTATAGTGTTGGAGGAGAATATTGAAAGTGCCATGGACTACCAAAAGAACCAATAGATCTATGTTGGAAGAGGTGCAGCCAGAGTGCTCCTTGAACAAGAGTCCTCCAGGATGGCCAGACTTCGTCTCTCATACTTCAGACATATTGTCCGGAGGGACCAGTCCCTGGAGAAGGATATCATGTTTGTTAAGGTGGAGGGTCAGAGAAAAAGAGGAAGACCCCCAGCGAGATGGATTGGCAAAGTGGCAGCATCAATGGGCTCAGCCATGGCAACAGTTGTGAGGTTGACCCAGGACAGGGCAGTGTTTCATTCTATTGTGCATAAGATCACTATGAGTCGGTACCAATTTGATGGCACCTAACAACAAAGTCACAAAGTCCGGTCTTCATTGTCCCCCACAAAACATATACACTGAAATAACTGATTTTTCAAATCCTATAGCATTACATAAGGAGCCCAGTTGGTGCTGTAGGATAAGCACGATTGCTAACCTCAAGGTCAACAGTTCAAACCTACCAGCCCCTCCATGGAAGAAAGATGAGGCTTTCTGCTCCTGTAAACATTTACAGCCTCAGAAACTTTACACAGGGTCATTATGAATCAGAAGTGACTGGACTTGGTGAGTTTGAACCACCAACCTTATAGTTCAAACCAACCTTGTGGTCTAGTGCATTATCCCACTTTGTCACACCAGGACTCAGGGGAATTCAAATTCTACTATATTTTCCATATTTAAAAAAAATTAATTTTTGTATCATCTGAAAAATTTATAATCCTGTCTTTGCTGCTTGAGCAAGTTATTTATAATGATAGCATCAAGTCTTTGGAAGCACTCTGGAAGAAAATGGAATGCGCACACATTTCCTAAGACACAGCTGAAATAAAATAAGAACCTTGATCAAATACAAGAGTAATTAAAAAGAATTTCTGTTAAGATTTCCAGTTTATACATGCATGGGTGTATTCCAAACAGAACCTGTTCAAACATGCCTCTGTGATCAGTGGATGGTTGCAGACCTGTTTTCTCAGTAGTCCATTTGACTTAGTATTCTTAGGGATCCTTCAAAGAGAAGTCCAATCAAAATAGTGGCTTCTAAGGGGATCTGCTGGGCCATTTAAATTCAAGGAAGAGACGTCAGCTCATAAGCTTATCACAAGTGGATTTTGGCATTCCAAAGGGGTAAAATTGACACATTTTCTTGAAGGACACCAGACAATCACAGGGCCTTCTTATGAAGAAGTCTTTTTAAAAATTTAAACTGCATTGATGAGGAAAAAGCCAGGTAAGTTGTGGCAAGAATTGTTTTTTGCCTCATGACAATGCACCCTATCATTCTTCAAAGGTAGCAAGGACTGTGCTAAGAGAATTCTGTTGGGGAACCTTATCCCATCTACCCTCAGCACTGATCTTACCCCTTCAGATTTCTTTTTGTCCCCAAAGCAAAGAGCATTTAAAAGAAACACTATTAGAGTTCCTCAAGGATGTCAAACTGCTGTTTTGACATTCTGTAAATTGGAGAGAACATGATTCTTCAAAGAAGGGTTAGAGAGATGGAAACACTACTTTTAGAATTATATAGACCTGATGGAGGATATGTCCAGAAATAATAGCTTCACATTTTGATATTACTTTTTAATATAGTTATGATGGTATAGCAATACTTTTCTTACTGTCATATATGGTGATAATGCTACACACTAACTCATACTTTTTGAGATGTAAAGTGCATGCTGCTAATTAAAATACCTAAGAAGATGTAAATAAGAAACTTTTCTCCAGATTGACATTGATCAACAAATTTAGCATTTTCCAAACAACGTTCCATTAGGTATTTCTTGATCAAACAAATTAAGGAACACTATGGTGCTGTGGGTTAATGCTCCAGACTGCAAAGTCGTTTGAATCTCAAGGTTGGCAGTTCAAGCTCACCAGTCACTCCTTGGAAACCCTGTACAAGGTCTCTATGCGTTGGAATCGACTCAATGGCACTTAACAACAAACAACAACTCAAGTGTGGCAACAGTAGTGAGGTTGGCCCAGGATCAGGCAGTGTTTCATTCTGTTGTGCATAAGGTTGCTATGAGTCGGTACTGACTTGATGGTACATAACAACAACAACAACAACAATGTAAATAAAGGAGTCCTGGTGTGGCACTTTAGGATAATGCACTGGACTGAAAGGTCGGTTTGAACCACAGCATTAGAGGTTCAAACCCATCAGTCGCTCCTCAAAAACCCTATACAGGGTTGCTAAGAGTAGGAATTAACTAGATGGCACTTAACAACAACAATATAAATAAACTTGTCTGTTTTATTGTAATGTATAATGTGAACCTCTAAATAAAACATACATTCTCTCTACCATCCACAGAACCACTGTTGTTTTTGTTATTAGGTGCTGTCAAGTCAGTTTCTGCTCATGCACAACAGAGAGAGAACACTGCCTGGTCCTGCACCATCTTCACTATCCTCACAATATGTTCGCTATACTTGAACCTATTAGCAACTGTGCCAATCCATCTCATTACAAGTCTTCTTCTTTTTCACCAACCCTCTATTTTACTAAGCATGATGTTATTCTCTAGTCCCTTTTGTTAATATATCCAAAGTACATGAGCCCAAGTCTTGCCATCCTCACTTCTAAGCAGCATTCTGGATGTACTTCTTGCAAGATAGATTTATTCATTCTTTCTAGCAGAAAGACTGTTTAATATTCTTTTTCAACACCATAATTCAAATGCATTAATTTTTCTTTTGTCTTTCTTATTCGTTGTCTACTTTTCACATGCATATGAGATGACCGAATAGCTCATGATTTAGGTCAGGTGCACCTTAGTCTTCAAATGATGTTTTTGCTTTTTAACAACTGATTTGCCCAATGCAACAGATTTGTCCAATGTTGTTTGATTTCCTTTTCTCTGCTTCCATGAACTTTGAATGTGGATCTAAGTAGAGTCTTTAACTTCATTATTTTCTCCATTTATTATAATGTTGGTTATTGGTTCAGTTGCAAATATATTTGATTTCATTATATTGATAGATCCATAGAGTTATCTATTTCACAGAGTATCTATCAAGACTGTTCTTGTTATTGTTGTTGTTAGGTACTGTCAAGTCAGTACCAACTCATAGTGATCTCATGCACAGCAGAACAAAACTCTGCTCAGTCCTGCGCCAAACTCACAATCATTGCCATGCTGGAGCCCATTGCAGCTGCCACTGTGTCAATCCATCTCAATGGGGGTCTTCCTCTTTTTCATTGACCCTCCATTTTACCAAGCATGATGTCCTTCTTCAGACTGAGCTCTCCTGATAACAAGTCTGAAGTACCACAGATGAAGTCTTGCCATCATTCTCTCCTAAGGAGTATCCTGGTTGCACTTCTTCCAAGACAGACTTGTTTGTTCTTCTGGCAGTCCATGATACATTTAATATTCTTCTCTAACACAATAAGTCAAACGCACACCAACAAGTCTTCAACTGTCTTCCTTATTCATTGTTCAACTTTCACATGCACATGAGGCTATTGAAAATGCCATGGCTAGGGTTAGCACACCTTAGTCTTCAAATTGTGGTCTTTGCTCTCCAACATGTTAAAGAAGACTTGTGCAGCAGATTTGCGTAATACAATAAATACTTTACTTTCTTGACTGCTGCTTTCATGAGTGTTGATTGTGAGTCTGAGCAAAATGAAGACTTCAATCTTTTCTCTATTTATCTTGATGTTATTTATTGGTCCAGTGGTGAGGATTTTTGTTTTCTTTCCACTGAGGTACCCTAGAGACAGAAGGCTGTGGTCTTTGACATTCATCAGTAAGTATTTAAGTTCTCTTTGCTTCCAGAAAGCATGCTTACATCATCTGCATAACCATTACCTTTGTGAATTACTGTGGAGGGAAGAGGGAGTGGGGAGACCTTTACATGGAATTGCAAAGTCCTTCACTTTGCTAAGACAATCTTTCTACCCACTTCAACAGACACTCTGAATTCTCCCAAGCCTCTGTCTTCACTCTTTAAGGGTAAGGGAGGATTCCAGATAGGAGTAATGGGAGAAATTATTAAGAAGATTGCTTCTTTCTTTAATTTCCGCTCTAGCCTTTTAGATGGGTAATTAACAGCAGAATACTGGCATTCTTAGCTTGTTGCCTGGTAGCATACATAAGCTTAGTTAAAGCAGTCCTGCTGGCAATCTAGAAAAGGGTTTCTTTTACTGGTGTTTATCATTCAATTGCTAAAATTCACACTGAGTGAAACTTGGCATGACAGCTCTCAGCTCAGTTGAAACTTAGAAGAAAACAGATTTTGCTTAGCTTAAATTGTTTTTGATTGACTGGGTAAGAATAAATTAAAGGTGCTTGTAGGTAATGGCTTCTGCATTCAATTAAAAATATCATCAGGCAGCTGCTTCTTTTTTTTCTGAAAGTGCAGGAATGATTTTGAGTTACTTAATTGATTTTCTTGTGAAGTAGTTTGACTGACAGATTTAGCTTAATTCTTCCTAAACATTTCTCCCTTACCCTACTAGGGAAGCAGAGAATAGGATTGGGAAGGAGATTGTCATTTTAGAATTGTAATCTTTTAAGGGTTACTCAATCTATCTCTTCATTCATTTATTCTTTCAAACATTGATTAGTTGATTCACTGATCAAGCATTTACCTCTTAATTTGGGCCAGGTTCACTGCACAATCATTTACTATTTATAACACTTGGGATTTTTTTTGTATACACTCTCTCACTTGTCAATCTGTAGGTTACAAGTGGTCAAGGACCATGTCTATCTTGTTTACTGCTGCTGTATCTTAAGCACCATAAACAATGGATGAGGAACAGTGGACTTTCAATCAGTATATATGATGTTGTTGTTGTTGTTATGTGCCATGGAGTCAGTTCCGACTCATAGCGACCCTGTACAGGGTTTCTGAGGCTGTAAATCTTTACGGGAGCAGAAAGCCTCATCTTTCGCCCGCGGAACAGCTGGTAGTTTCGAACTGCTGACCTTGAGGTTCGAAGCCCAATTCGTAACCATTACGCTACCAGAGCTCCTTGTATATATGATAGGATGGAAGAAAAAAAGAACAGAAGCTAAAAGAGAGTAGTTTAAGAGGTTTCCTGTTGTTTTGTAGAGCCATGGTAAGTATACAGGGCAGGAGGAGAATGAAATCAGCTGTGTATAGAGGTCAAGGTTAGCCAAAATGTTCTCTTTGCACAGTACAGCTCAAAGAGGGTTAGCCATGCCAGCAATTTATGTTTTCTAGTTCAAAGTGGAATACTGGTGTGGTGCTGTAAGGTAAGCACTCAACCATAAGGTTGGTTTGAACTGCAAGGTTGCTGGTTCAAACTCACCAAACACTCCTCAGAAACCCTTTACAGGGTCATCATGAGTTGGAACCAACTTGACAGCACTTGACAACAACAGTTCAAAGAGGGAATTGGTTGGGTATGAAACTGCCATAGAGGGTCAGGTTGTCCTCTTGATATGTGATAGGATTACTAGCTGTGTATGCACTTCTTCATCTGATATTAAGAGGTCTAGACTCAGAGGACACTGGATTTCTATTCTACAGTTCATGTGAGACTATGGTAACTTCCTTAGTCTCTTTGTGCCTCAGTTTTCTCACCTCCAAAATGAGAATGTTGTTGGTAAGTGCCGTCAAGTAGATTCCAACCCATAGTGATCCTGTATAGGGTTTCTGAGGAGCAGGTGGTGAGCTTGAACCACCGACCTTGCAGTTCAAACGGCTTTGCAGTCTGGCACATTAACCCACAGTGCCACACCAGGACTGCTTCAAGGAGTTCTGTGAGGATAAATGGGCACCTATGTGAACAAACTTGAAAAAAGCCATTTAAAAGTAAGGTATGCTGATACTCCTACTAAGAAGAATTTTGATAATGCCAAGTGCTTCCATTTTTAAAAAGACTGGATCTAATAGTGTGGCATTGTAGACGAAGCACTGGACTGCTAACTACAGGTAGTAGGTGATTCAAACTCACCAGCTGCTCCTTAGAAAACTCTATTCAGGGCCAATATGAGTCAGAACTGATTCGACAGCACTTAACAACAACTGACAAGAAGATGCATTGTAAAAGGAAGTAAAGCCAAAGGACTATATATGTGTAATGGTTAGGGTTCTGTGTCAATTTGACTAGGCCAGAATTTCCAGAGGTTTAGCAGTTGGGATGTCCTGATTCCCAAGGCATAGTTAACTCTATGATGAGTGACTACTGAGCAGCCAATCAACTAAAGGAATACTTCCTTGGGGGTATGGCCTGCTCCCAATATAATGGACATGAAGGACTATCTCTCTCTTCTTCCACTGGTGACCTGGACTCTGCAATTGTGAACAATTTCCTTGATAATAAACTTCTCTTTTTATATATATATGTTTCACTGTGGGATAATGCACTGTACTGCAAGGTCAGTTTGAACCACAAGGTCAGCAATTGAAGTTCACCAGTAATTCCTCAGAAACCCTACACAAGGTTACTGTGAGTCAGAACTGACTCAACTTAACAACATTTTTGTAAAATAGACATAACATGGGTGATGGAAATGAATCTTGGATATTGTGGTTACAGAGAACTTGTAAGCCTACCTTCAGCCTATATTGTTGCTGTTGTTAAGTGCCATCAAGTCGATTCCGACCCATAATGACCCTGTATAGGGTTTCCAAGGAGCAGCTGGTGAGCTTTAACCACTGACCTTGCAGTCCAAACCAACTTTGCAGTCCAGCACATTAACCCACAGAATCATACCAGGACTCCCCCTTCAGCCTATACTTGATTGGATTTGTTAAAAGAGGAGTTAGAATTTACCAGGAAAAAAAATAGACTTCATGGCTTAAGAAAAAATAGCCTCCTTGGCTTACTTTGTAGAGTATGGGACTTTAGGTAGAATACTAAGCCCCATCCAGAACCTTCAGAGTTGGGATATCTACACTTGAAAAGGCTTACAGACCAACCCAGAACAGCTGGGAAAACAGTAGATTCCTGATTGAAAGAAAGCTGAGTAAAAAGCATACAGCTTGGTGTTTTGAGTTTTGGAGGCATCAAGGCAAGGAAAGTAGACCCGTCAGAAAATTTCCTTTTAGAAGTGAAAGTTAAAGGGAACTGGTGAGCCTTATGCTCGCTGGTGACCACCTGGGTCTATGTGAGAGTGGAATTGGGGACATAGGCTGACTTTGGACATGCTCTATTGGCATCCATCAACTTTGAGATAAGAGAAGAGTGAAATGAACTTGACCCAGACAAAGACAGACTAGGAAGAAAGAATGACAAACTACATCCAAATATTTAGGCACTGAAAACCTTATAAATAGCAGAGAAACACTGTCAGATATAGTGCCAGAAAATGAGCCCCTCAAGTTGGAAGGCACTCAAAATGTGACTGGGGAAGAGCTGCCTCCTCAAAGTAGAGTTGACCATGATAACACGAATGGAGTAAAGCCCGTGGGAGAAAAGCCCGTGGGAACCTTCATTTGCTGATGAAGGTACAATTCAAAACGAAGACAAATAGCTGTAAATATCCATTGAAAATCAGAAAATCAGAACTGGGAAAATTGGAAGTTGTCAAAAATGAGATGGAACCCATAAACATCAATATCTTAGGCATTAGTGAGCTGAAATGGATGGGTATTGGCCAATTTGATTCCGACAACCACATGATTTACTATGTCGGGAATGACAAATTGAAGAGGAATGGTGTTGCATTCATCATCAAAAAGAACATATCCAGATCAGGCATGAGGTACAATGCTGTCTGTGATAGGATAATATCCATGCGCCTACAGGGAAGCCCAGTTAATATCACTATTATTCAAATTGATGCACTAACCACTATAGCCAGTGAGGATGAAATAGAAGAATTCTGCCAGCTTCTTCAATCTGAAATTGGTCAAACATGCAATCAAGATGTATTGATCATTACTGGTGATTGGAATGCAAAGGTTGGGAGCAAAGAGGAAGGATCAGTAGTTGGAAAATATGGCCTTGGTGATAGAAATGATGCTGGAGAACGCATGATAGAATTCTGCAAAACCAATGATTTGTTCATTTCAGATACCTACTTTAGGCAGCATAACAGATGACTATACACATGGACCTTGCCAGATGGAATACAAAGAAATCAGATTGACTACATTTGCAGAAAGAGACAATGGAAAAGCTCCATATCATCAGTGAAAACAAGAGACCATCAATTACTCATATGCAAATTCAAACTGAAGCTGAAGAAAATGAAAACAAGTTCACGAGAGCCAATAGATGACCTGGAATATACCCCACCTGAATTTAGAAATCATCTGAGGAACAGATTTGATACATTAAACACTAAAGTCTAAAGACAGAAAAGTTGTGGGATGACATCAAGAACATCATACATGAAGAAAGCAAAAAATCATTGAGAAGAAAAGAAAGAAAGAAAAGGTCAAAACGGATGTCAGAAGAGACACTGAAATTGTGCTCCAGCATAGAGATGCTAAAGCAAATGTAAGAAATTAGGAGGTCCAAGAGCTAAACGGAAAATTTCAAAGGTGAACTCCAGAAGATAAAGCCAAATATTACAACAAAATGTGCAAAGATCTGGA
>NW_006408528.1:11748265-11750420 GCF_000296735.1 Chrysochloris asiatica | reverse complement strand
AAGAATTGATGCCTTTGAGTTATGGTGTTGGAGGAGAATACTGAAAGTGCCATGGGCTGTGAAAAGAACCAATAGATACATTTTGGAAGAAGGGCAGCCAGAGTGCTCCTTGGAGGCCAAGATGGCCAAACTTTGTGTCTCATACTTCTGACATATTGTCTGGAGGGAGCAATCGCTGGAGAAGGATATCATGTTTGGTAAGCTGGAGGGTCAGAGAAAAAGAGGAAGACCCCCCAACGAGATGGATTGACCAAGTGGCAGCATTGATGGACTCAAGCATGGCAACAGTGGTGAGGTTGGCCCAGGATTGGGCAGTGTTTCGTTCTGCTGTGCATAAAGTTGCTATGGGTCGGTACCGACTCAATGGCACCTGGTAACAACATCAACAAAGATTTACAAAGTCGGAAATCCTATGTAGGGTCGTTATGAGGTGGAACCGACTCAAAGGCACACTGCTACCACCACCTACTTTGAGGAAACAGTTTCTTCTCAGCCAGTAGCTCAAAATGCCAACTGAGCAGGTAGGAGTCAAGTATTAATCCTTTCTCCTCTGTTAGGGTTGGGCAATTTAGACATTTGCTACCTAAAAATGAGGGGGAGATAAAGACATGAAGTGACTGGCTTAAAAGTTTTCAGGAGGGAATTTAGGTTAAGAGTGTGCAGGGGAAGGTAGAAACTATTCAGAACACTGAATAGTTATCATTTTGTCAGATGGGTATGGTGAAAGGGGATGAGGATAAGATTCTTATGATTCAATGGTAAGTAATTGTAATCATGACTAATTACAACTGTCACAATTGTAAAGGTAGAAGTTTTGTAACAAAAACGGAGAAGTAGTTAATCTTACAGTCCAGAAGAGAGGACCCTAGTGCCATCAAGGAAGAAGAGCACAAGTGAAATGCAGGAACCTATCCAGAGAAGCAGCAACACCAGAAATGGAAGCAGAGATGAGGACATGGAGAAAAAGAGCATCTGAGGACTCTAGACTCATAGAAAGAGAGGGACTGAGTGTTGGCAGCCAGGAGGCAGGCTTGCTGAATATGCCCTTTGGTTGTTTAAATGATTATATATTCTTGAGTATTTTTGTATACGTCCCCCAAGGAAAAACAAAACAAAACAACAGAGGGAATAGAAGCAAATACTGTTGAATGATGATGGACGGAGGAGATTGTAATCAAGGCAATGAAACGATGAATATAAAACTGATGTTCTTCCATGTAAACTATCACACAATTCACAATAAAATCTAAAAAAATAAAGACAATATGGCTGGTCTGAAATTTAGGGAGTTGTGTGAACTCCTCAGCCCATGTGCACTGACCTTGCCCCTGGGACCTAGGACTGTTTTGAAGTGCAAGGAGGTGTGTGTGTGAACACTAAACTTGCAGCTGATACCCATTTGACCTAGCGTGGATGGCTAGAGCTGAACTGAACAGACAATGGCCAGATGAAAATAAAGATGTTTGATATTCTGAGTATGTGTCAATTGCTACAATTTGATGAATTGGATTTTTTTAAAGTTTTTTTTTTTATTGTGAATTGAGTGATAGTTTACATGGGAGAACATCAGTTTTATACTCATCCTATCGTATTTTGTTTCATTGCAATGATTACAATCTCCTCTATGCATCATCGTTCAACAATATTTGCTTCTATTCCCTCTGTTTTGTTTTGGTTTTGTTTTGGATGTACATCAATAAACTCAGGAATATACAATTATTCAAATAACCAAAGGGCACACCCTACAAGTCTGACCCATGGCAGCCAGCACAAAGCCCTTGTCCCTCCTTGAGACTCGAGTCCTCAGCTACTCCATCTCTCCACGTCATTATCTCTGCTTACATCTCTGGCATCACCACTTCTCTGGATTGGGTACCACATTTCACTCCCTTTCTTCTCTCTTGATAGTCCCAGGTTCCTCTATTACTGTAAGATCAACCACATCCCCCTTTTTGCAACAAAATTTCTACCTTTACAGTTGCGACAATCGCAATTAGTCATGATAACAATTACTCACTATTGAATCATAAGAATCTTATCCCCATCTCCTTTCACCACACCTGTCTAGACAGGATAAAAACCACTCAGTGGGGATTCTACCTTTCCCCAAACACTCTGAAACTAAACTCTCTCTTGAAAACTTGTAAGCCAGTAG
>NW_006408528.1:11738325-11746930 GCF_000296735.1 Chrysochloris asiatica | reverse complement strand
ACCAGCTGCTCCTTGGAAACCCTATACAGGATAGCTATGGGTTGGAATTGACCCAATGGCACTTAACAACAACAACAATGATCAAAACCAGTCAAAACCAACCTATAGCACTGGAAGGCAGACTATGAGGGAATAAAAGAAGTATAAGCGGGTTTCTCATGAAGTAGGAAAGGCTCTATTTTTTTTTAACTAGTTGGTGATTATAAATAACGATTAATTGACTTATAGTTTTGTGTCTTTTCTTTATGAGCATTATAGTCTAATGAAGAGTCTTTGGGTGGCATAAATGATTAAGCACTGGACTACTAGTGTAAAGGTTGTCAATTCAAAGCTACCCAGAGGCACCTCAGAAAACAATTTTGGTCATCTGCTTCTGAAAGGTCAGAGAGCTGAAAACTCTATGGAAATGAGCACACATGGGCTGGCCCTGGGCTGGAATCAACTTGATGGCAAGTAACAAGAGCAGCAAACTTCAATGAACAAAAGGTTGAAAATATAACTTCAAAACTTATGGAAAAAAAATCACCCACCATTCCAACGCTCACTTATAACCAATATTAACAACTTGAAATCTACTTTTCCAATTTTTTTCCTTTCTTTCTCAATACAGGTATATAGATAGGGACACAAACCAATTACAACAGCAAAAAAGTCCAATCTAAAAAGACCAAAAGGACCAAAGAAACAAAAAAAACAATAATACCAGGACCTTCCACAAGTTTGTGGGAAAATGGGTTGAAAGTGTTCCACAAATTTTTGAAGTTGGTATGGCTTTGTGAGAATCCTAGTGTGGCACTGTGGGCTTATGCGTTAGACTACAATGCAAGGTCGGTGGTTCAAGCTCACCAGTTGCTCATTGGAAACCCTATACAGGGTCACTACGGGTCAGAATCGACTCAACAGCACTTAACAACAACATGGGAGTCCTGGTAATGTGCTGTTGATTAATGCGCTGGACTGCAAAGTCTACTTGAACCAGGAGTCCTGCTGTTCAAGTTCACCAGCTCCTCCTTGGAAGCCCTATACATGGTCGCTATGGGTCAGAACTTGACTTGACAGCAATTAACAACAACAATGGGACCGTGACTTGGTATCTGCTATTGCCACCTATTATTTGGAGTCCTGGTGTGGTGCTGTGGGTTAATGCACTAGACTGCAAAGTCGGTTTGAACTGCGAAGTTGGTGGTTCAAGCTCACTAGTTGCTCCTTGGAAGCCCTCTACAAGGGTTTCCTACAGAGTCATGTTGTTGTTAAGTGCCATGGAGTAGTTGTTGTTAAGTGCCATCATTCTGTTGTACATAGGGTTGCTATGAGTTGGTACCAACTCAATGGCACCTAACAACAACAACAATTCCCTAGTTACCAACCTAGTGTTTATGAGCACCATAAGATTCTTGGAGCTATTTTTGATATTTCAAAAAAAAAAAAAAAAACTGAAACTGTGCAGCTATCTTTAATACAACTATGTTGTTGTTTGGTGCCATCAAGTTGGTTCTGAATCATAACGATCATATATACAACAGAACAAAACAAGGCTTGCTCCTAGTCCATCTTCACAATGGTTGTTATGTTTGAGCCATTTTCAGAGACTGTGTCAATTCATCTCGCTGAGGATCTTCTTTTTCTGATCTTCCACTTTACCAACGTCCTTTTCCAGGGACTGGTTCCTCCTGATAACTTGTACAAAGTATGTGAGATGAAGTCTTTTTGTAATGGAATAATTTTATTCAGCATAATGTCCTTCAAGTTCATCCTTGTTGCGAGCTGTTTCACAGATTCATCCTTATTCTTTAGTGTTGTGCAGTATTCCATTGTGTGTATGTACCAAAGTTTGTTTACTCATTCGTCTGTTTATAGGCATTTAGGTTGTCTCCATCTTTTTGAAGTGTCTCTTATAGACAGCATACTGATGGATCCTGTTTTCCTATCCGTTCTGCTCCCTCTGTCTCTTGATTAATAAATTTAATCTATTTATATTCAGTATAATAATCAATAGGTATGAATTGATTGCTGTCATTTTTCTGTGTGTGTGTGTGTGTGTGTTTTGTGATGCTACTGGTTTCTGTTCCCACATACTTTTCTGCACTGGGTTAATTTTGTTTCTGGGTCTTCTTTTCATTTTCATTTCTGTTATGCTAATGTTTGCTAAATCTTTCTGATATTCCTCTTTTTTGTTATTTTAATGTGCAGGTATATTAATTTTTCTTTGAGTTTACCCTGTAATGTATTAATTTACCCCGTATTTAAAACAGTCTTTTGAATCTTAAAATCTCCTTGACTTCCTTGCCTTCTGGAACGTTTGTATCTACACTATTTCATCTTTTAGCTTTGTAGTTGACTTCATTATACATTGATATCTCTGGTTACCTATTTTCAGTTTTGTAGGTTTGTTCTGGGTGGTGTCCCAAGTTTTTGTCTGCTGTTGTTGACTGTCAGTCCAAATAACACCCTTTAGCATTTTTTTACAAAATTTTCTGGTCATTGCAAATTTCTTTAATTTCTGTTTATCAGAAAATGGCCGAATTCCACCGTTATATTTGAAGGACAGCTTTGCTGTTTATTTGATTCTTGACTGGCAATCTTTTTCGTCAAAGTTTTGCATATGTCATTCCATTGCCTTCTTGCCAACATTATTTCTGCTGAGAAATCAGAGTTTAGTCTTAATGGTCCTCTTTTGTAGGAGATATTCAAGGCCATATTTTGATTTTGCTGACTATAAAATTTTCTTGACTTCAGCTTGAACTTGATACTGAGCCAGTGATGGTGTGGTCCACAGTCTGCCTCTGTTTTGGCTGATGATATTGAGCTTTCTCACAGTCTCTTCCCAGAATGTGGAGTCCTGTGAGCTAATGCACTGGACTGCAAAGTCTGTTTGAACTGTAAGGTCAGCAGTTCAAGCTTGCCAGCTGCTCTTGGAAACCCTATAGAGGGTTGCTATGATCAGAACCAACTCTATGACATTTAACACCAACAACTTCCCATAATGTAATCAGTTTGAGTTCTGTGTATTCCATATGGTGAGGCCCAGATGTATAATCACCTTTTATGTTAAGAAAGGTATTTGCAATGAACTAGTCATTGGTCTTGCAAAATTCTATCATGGGATCACTAATATCATTTCTATCACCAAAGCCATATTTTCCAACTACTAATCCTTTCCCTTTGCTTCCAGCCTTCACATTCCAATTACCAGTAATTATCAATGCATGTTGATTACATGTTTGATCAATTTCAGACTAAAGAAGTTGGTCGAATACTTAAACTTCAGCATCACTAGCTTCAGTGGTATTCACTGGTCTTACTTGTAGGCATATGGATATTACCCTATCACCGACAGCAGTGTACCTCAGGATAGATCTTGAAATGTTCTTTTTGACGAGGAACGCAACACCATTCTTCTTGAATTTGTTGTTGCTGGCATAATAAACCGTATAACTGTCTGATTCAAAAGGGCCAATGCCACTCCAATTGAGCTCACTAATGCCTAGGATATCAATCTTTATGGATTCCATTTTATTTTTGTCAACTTTCAATTTTCCTAGATTTATACTTCACACGATCTATGTTCTGATTATTAAAGGCTGTTTGCAGCTGTTTCTCCTCATTTTACTGTGGAATCCTTCAATATTTCAACTTGAGGCTTGAATTTTTCCTTCAGCTTTTTCATCTTGAGAAATGCTGAGCATTCTAACAACAGATCTTTACATAGTTCATTATAATACTTTATCGTTTTGAGTTTTCCTTTGAAATCTCCTGTTCAGCTTTTATTTCTGATGGTCTGTTAGACAGTTAGCCCTTGATTTTATTCTTATTGATGATATTGAGTTTCTCCACTGTCTCTTTGAACAGACATGGTAGATTTTATTCCTGTGTGTTTCTTCTGGTGAGGCATTCAGGAAAAAAACAAAAACAAAAAAACCCACTAAAATAGATAATCCAGAAATACCTAAAATGTTTCAGGTCACAGTGATTTTAATGTTTTCATGGTACCCCTGCTGCGGTTACTCTTATTATTATTGCTAGCTGCTATGGAGTTGATCCCTGACTCATGATGATCCAAAATATAATGGAAGGCAATTTTGCCTGGCACTGCTCCAATCCCACAATCCACTGGGGACTGTAACGTTCCTAATGGCTTTTATTGGCTGATTGTCAAAAGCAGATTGCCAGACCTTTCTTCTTAGTTCATATGAGTCTGAAAGCTCGACAAACTTTGCTCAGCATCATAGTAACACGCAAGCCTCCACTGACACCGAGATAGTGAATGTGCACCAGGTACATTGATAAGAAATTGAATCCTCATCTCCTGCATGTTGTTATTTCTGTTGTTAAGTGCCCACCAGTAGGTGCTGACTCAGAGTGACCCTATGTAGGGTTTCTGAGGAGCTGCTGGTGGCTTTAACAACTGATCTTGTGGTTAGCAGTGTAATGCTTATCCTACAGTGCCACACCAGGACTCCTGCACAGCAGACAGTTACCTATCAATGTCCCTTAAGTGGAACATACTCCTAGTCTAA
Source organism: Chrysochloris asiatica (assembly GCF_000296735.1). Taxonomy (NCBI): domain Eukaryota; kingdom Metazoa; phylum Chordata; class Mammalia; order Afrosoricida; family Chrysochloridae; genus Chrysochloris; species Chrysochloris asiatica. Next base: position 11,742,413 of record NW_006408528.1, on the reverse strand, counting down.
AAGAAATTCTTAACAATTCTATTCATTACATATGTACATGCTAACAACTTAATTGTTGCAGTTCATGTGGTATCTGAGAGATGTTGCTGTTTCCCTAAAAATTTAAAGGCCCTGAAGTACCCCCTGCAAACTTGTTGCAGTACTTCAGAGTGCCTTAGCATAAAGTTTGAGAACCATGGAGCTAGCCACGGAGCTAGCCTGAGCTTCTAGACAGTGTGTGCTTGCCATATTATTAAGACCAAGTTGCTGTAATTTCAGTTTGATTCAGCTATTGGTGATATCATAGGAATCCTTGGGCAAGAGTGCTGAACCACACACAACTCTCAGAGCCTAACTCTATTGTTTAGTGTTTGACTGTTTGACTTGGACACGTTGAATCCTGCCACAGTTAAGCAACCAAGCCATTGTTAAACAATCAAGAATGCAATGTTCCAAGGAACTAGATTCTTACTTAATATTGATTTTTTAGTAGTCCTACAATTTTGATAGCAATTTCTGTGATTTCATAATGTTATAAACTTGGCTGCTTTTCATTCAATTGCAATATAGGCTAGCACTCACTATCAAAACAGTGATAATACAGGCAGAACAAATTGTTTATTACTTAGCACATACGCAGTTTGTTTGACAGATAAAATCTTACAGAGCATGGGACTTTGTGGAGGGACAGGACGGCAGATAAAATGGCTTTTTTTTTTTTAAAAGTTACATCTATTGTGGAAAGCCTGTGAAAGATTGCTCTAGCCTTGGGTTAGATTTGGGTGCACCTTTGTCTAATTGCTAATGTGTGTACATACTCTCTATAGAGAGAGGAAGAGGGCAGAAACATATTTTGCAAAAACTTCCAATTTCATTATGTGGTGAGTTTGAAGAAAATCATTGTCAGTGGATGACAGCTTTTTATCATCCCTCAGGTTTTGAAGGTTTGATTTCTATAAATATAAACCAATTTATGCTGTCAGAAAGGGCTGGGATGTAAGGTTTTGGAGATAGTTTGAAGTAGTAATCAGCTTTCTTATAGTTTTGGGCTTTGCTTACTTTTAAGTCCTCCTTCATAAAATCAGATTATGAAAGAGATATCTTGGGCTCACTTTCTCATTTTGATGACCAAAGAAGTAACAGTGTCCCTGCTTTAAGGAACTAATCATCTTAGGGGAAGAAAGACTAAGATCTCAAGAGATAGTATTTATAAATATATATAGGAAAGACCATAACTTCAAATTTGCCAAGCCATCTCATTATTTGGCCTTCACAACTGTATAAAATGTATAATAAACATATGTACATAGTGTGGGTTAGTGAAAGTTTGGACACATGGATTCAGTTTTGATAGGTGGAGAAAGAAATTGATCAGAGTTGCAAGTATCTTTTCACCAATAATAATTTTGCATCCAGAAAATACAGGCAATTAATTGCTTTAAAATATCATTGAAGAGGAAACTGGACATATACATTGTCTTAGCTCTTGTTGTAGTGGTTTTTACATGGTATGTTGCTGCTTTCTCTATCTTCATGTTTTTGTTCAAGTGGTTCCATCCTCTTGGAATACCACTTTCTTTCTCTTTTCGAGATTTCTACCAGTTCTTAGAAAAAAGTTAAAATCATTGAAGATTTCTTCAACTGACCCACCCACTCCATCATCAACTCATAGTTACCCTATGGTGTTTCTGAAACTCAATCTTTCTTCCATGAAGTGACTGGTGGGTTTGAAACGCTGACCTGGTAGTTATTAGCCAAATGCTTATCTCACAGAGCCTCTAAGGCTCCTGAAGGCAACTTAATTTCACTCTTTTCTCAGATCTAGTAATTACTGATACTGTAATTAGCAATTGTTAAGACGTGAGACAGTCTGTCAATAGTAGATAGGGGTCAAGGTTCTGAAATCAGATTGCTTGAGTACAAGTTCTTGCTTGAGTACAAGTTCTAGTTTCTCCACTCCCTAACTGTATCATTTGTATAAGTTACTATACTTACCACACCTCTGTTTCTTTATTTGCCAAGTAAAGATAAATTAAAAAAACAAACAAGCAAAAACCAAACCACTGATATTGAGCGAATTCTGACTTGTAACAACCCTATGGGAAGGAACAGAACTGACCCCAACGTGCTGTAGAATAAACACTGGACTGCTAGCCACAGGTTGGCAGTTTATATCCACTAGCCACTCGGAGGGAGCCCGATGAGGCTATCTGCTCCCGCAACAATAAAGAACCTCAGAAATCCTGCGCATCTGAATCAGTATCTACTTGATGACAATGGGTTTGGGTAACTCTTTACAAAACAGACTACCACACCCTTATCCTGCAAAGCAGCTGGTAGGCTCAAACCACCAACCTTTTGATTAACACTCAAGCACTTAAACCATGTGCCACCAGGCCTTCTACGTACTATCAAACCAAAACCCGCTTCTATTGAGTCAAGTCTGACTCACTGTTTAGGGTTGTCATGGCTACAAATTTTTATAGGAGCAGAAAGCTAGGGTGCAGCTGGTGGCTTTGAACTCTTGACCTGTGGTTAGTTGTCCAGTGCTTACACTACAGAGCCACCAGGGTTCTTAAAGTACTATATATGACAGGCTACTTGATACCATCGCTTTGGTGAAACTCCCTAAAAAGCAATTTAAGTTAATTTTAGAAAACATAAGTTGGCATCTTTGGGTTTCTACTAGGAATGTCCTTAGATATGTTCATGTCATTATTCAATACATTTTTGTTGTTCTATAGTTTATGTATTTTTCCCAGTTATGATAGCATTTTGGTATTAAAGTTATGCTAACTTTGAAGGAATTAATTGGGAAACTTTTTATCTTTATAGACTGGAATAGTTTAAATGACATTAAACCATCTGTTGTTTAAAGGTCAGATAATGTTCAACTGTGAATCCATCTGATCTGGTGTTTTAATTTGTTTTTCTTTGTTTGGTGATTATCAATTAAAAAGAAGTCATATGCTCGATATCCTGGTAGATAAGGGATACCTTCACTTGTTATAGGATTCTTGGATATCAGTCTGAAAATTTTAGATGTTATTTCATGGTTTACCAATAGACCATATAGTACCTGAGGGGTCCAATGCTTACTGATGCTTTTTCTCTTGTCATTTTTGGACACATTATGATATTTTTCTCTTTATTCTTGAAATCCAGAAATATTGCCAGCTTATGCCTACATGGGTTTTGGTTTTTTTTCCTTCTAAGTAATATATTTCTATGAGAAACTTTATAAGCTTGTTTAATATGTAACCTCAAGTCTCTTTAAATCATAGAAATGTATTAATATTTCTTTAATTATGGCCTCTTTTCTATGTCTTTTTTAAAAAATGTTGTCTTCAAGAAACCCTAAATTTAGTAAATGATAGCTCCTGGTTCTGTCTGCCAAGTCTCTTCTCATCTCATTATTTCTTTCTATTGTAATTTTTATCTTATGCTTTCAGATGGTACTTTCATTTTGTCTTTATTTATGAATACTTCTGTTAAAAATTCTCATTAAGACATTACACTCCTAGACCTAGTACTATTAGAATCTAGTAGTATAGTAAAAATGTTGTTGTTTTTGTTAGGTACCATCAAGTCGGTGCCAACCCAAAGCGATCTTATGCACAGCAGAATGAAACACTGCTCAATCCTGGGCCAGCCTCACTACTGTTGCCATGCTTGAGTCCATTGATGCTGCCACTTGGCCAATCCATCTCATTGGGGGTTTTCCTCTTTTTCTCTGACCCTTCACCTTACCAAACATGATAACCTTCTCCAGCGACTACAATTTAATACATTTATTACAAATATGCAAAGGCAATTGTAAAGAAAATATTAAGAAAAAGCTAAGTCAATGGGGAAAACTAAAACAAATTATTTTAATGAGTCATTATGACAATACTAAGATTAATTCAGGAGTCAGTTTTAATTAACTCTATCAATAAAATGAAGAGCCCTGGTGATGTGGTATAAGAACTGAACCACAAGCCACAAGGTTGGTGGTTCAAACCCACATGATGCTCTTGAGAGAAAGATGAAGCTGGCTGCTTCCATGATCATTTGCTGTCACAGGGTCAGTGTGAATCAGAATCAACTCCATGTTGTTGTTGTTGTTG
>NW_006408528.1:11727031-11734207 GCF_000296735.1 Chrysochloris asiatica | reverse complement strand
GCTACAACAAAGATATGGAAACCAAATGGGATGATAGCCCTAAGTGGATTGACTCCTTCTAAGAGACAGAGTGGAATTGACCTTGCAAAAAAAGAAGGGATTGCTGAGCTGTGATGGCTAGCCAGATCTGCTTCAGCAATCTTGAGCATTTGTGAGTGGATACAGAGACAAGAAAATATTGCAGAATATTCACATTGCAGAAACCTACCTGTGGCTTGTAGAGACAAGGGTGTAATTTTTTACTTGTTCCCCACACTTCTCTGATGACCAGCAGTGAGGCCAACCCCCACCAGCCTACACCCAAGGGAAGTTTTCACTCTCCAGGAAGTTGTAGTTGCGTGGAGGTGAGGTTTATGGCAGTGGGTTCTATTGGGGGAGTGGCCTTGCTCACTAGTGGAGGAAGCTGAACAGCCTTGTGGTTTACAGAAAAGAAAAAGAAAGCAGAGGAAAGATTGATGATCTGTGCTGGCCAGCCAGTCACAGCATGGTCATCTTGAACTTTCTCCAGCTCTTGTGAAGGCAAAAGGTCAGTAGGTAGTGCAGAGGAATATGACTTTTTGGTGGAGAGAAAGTCACTGTCAGTTTTTTTTCATTACTATTTTCTTTTTTTGCTTTTGTTTGCTTGTTAGTTTGTTTGATTTTCTTCTCTCATGTGTGTTTTCTCATCTGTATCCCAGACAAGAGACAGCAACTGTAGCCACAGCCCAGTCACAGTCATACCTTCTACAACCCTACCAACTGGACAAAAGCCAATATCAGCTGATTTACACAGGATCAATGACAACAATCAACATCAGCTAAATCTAACCTGAACTGAACTGCATGAACAGTGAACAGATAATGGTGCACAAGTTCATCTCCTGATCACACCCACCAAGAGGCAGTTGGTGATTGCCTAAGAATACACCAACATACATTCATCAACTTACTACAACACCACAGCGTCTTAAAATCAGCAGACAATTTCCATTCACATGAAGAAATAAGACAGAGTAGCTCAAACAAATGACCAAGAGGCAGAGCTGTTGTTGTTTAATGCTGTTGAGTCGGTTCCAACCCATAGTGAACCTGTGTAGGGTTTCTGAGGAGTGGCTAGTAAGTTGGAATTGCTGACCATGTAGTTCAAACCAAGTTTACAGTCTAGCACATTAACCCACTGTGCCATACCAGGACTGTTTTTGAAGTGGAAAAAAGGCATTGGAACTACCTAAAAGGAAGTCACAAGAATTGTATTTGTATACCTCCAAAGGGTTGACATAAAGATCGAGTGAAACAAGGAATAATTCATAAAAGCAATACAGAAAAAAATCAAACAAAATAGATACAGCAACAGTGACAATTCAAAACCTGAAAACAGAAGTCCAGAAGATTAATACTAAGATATCAGAAACGGATAATACATTGAAAGGGCAAAAGAATAGATTTGAATCTATGGAAGCTAGAATTAGTGAGCTTGAAGATACATCTCTCAATACTAGTAAGCTAGAAGAACAATCAGAAAAAAAAAGTGAAACAATCTGAAGAAAGTCTAACATTCATATGGGACAACATGAAAAGGAATAGCTTATGGATGATTAGAATTCCAAAACAGGAAGAGACAGAAAAGCATAGAAAAGATAGTCAAAAAAACTTCTGGATGAAAATTTCCCTAACGTTGTGAAAGATGAGAAGATAAGCATTCAAGAAGCTGAATGATCCCCAAACAGGATAGATCCAAAAGACATATCATTATCAAACTCTCCAAAATCAAAGATGAGGAAAGAATCCTGAAAGCAGCTCAGGAAAATGAAAACTTAACAACAAAGGAAGAACCAATAAGACAACAAGATAAAGTTCTTATTTCTCAGCAGACACCATGCAAACAAGAAGGAAATGAGGAGGCTTACAAAGATCTGAAAGAAAATAACTGCCAGTCAAGAATCATACACCCACCAAAATTGTCCATAAACATGACAGCAAAATTAGAACATTTCCAGATAAACAGAAATTAAAGGAATTTGTAAAAATCCAGCCAAATTTACAAAAAAAATACTAAAGGAAGTCCTTTGGACTGAGAACCATTAACAACAGATAACAACTGGAGCTTGAGATACATGACAACACCACTCAATATTCAATCCAGATACAGAAGCATCTGGAGTCCTGGTGTGGCACTGTGGGTTAATGCACTGGACTGCAAGGTCGGTTTGAACCACAAGGTTGGCAGTTCAAGGTCACCAGTCATTCCTCAGAAACCCTATACAAGATCACTGTAAGTCATAACCAACTTGACTTGATGGTACTTAACAACAATAACATGGAAGTAACTTAAGTAAAACAAAACTTCAAGATTGAAAATAGGGAATTAAATATATCAATTTATAATGAAGACAACTGCAAAACAAAAAGAGGGAAAAGTATAGTTAAAGAATTTCAAATGGCAAGTCAAGTAGATTTAAAGATAAAAACAGACTGCTTTAAAATAGGGAAGAAATTAATAAATTACAGAATAACCTCAGAGAAACTTGTTACACCTTCACATTACATCAAGGGAAGGAAAATTCATTAAGATTTTGTAAACATTAAAACAATGAAGGAATTAACAAGAAAATGCACTCCAAAAAATGAACTCGGCACAGGAAAGCATGCACAACAAAAAACCCAGCAACATCACACATAAAAAATGCACAGCAAGATGGCTGAAATCTTTTCATACCTATCAATAAGTACACTGGATGTCAATGGATTAAATGCACCAGTTAAGAGGCACAAAGTAGCACAATGGGTGAAAAAACAGGATCCTTCAATATGCTGTCTACAAGAGACACACCTTAAACAGAAAACAAGCATATGTTAAAAATAGAAAAAATACGTCAAGTTAATGGCAATCAAAAGCAAGCATATGTGGCAATATTAATTTAAACATAAAAGCCACTATAAAAGACAAAAAGGACACTATGTTATGATTAAAGGGTTAATTGAACAAGAGGACATAACGATAATAAATATCTACGCTCCCAACAAAAGAACCTCAAAGTACATAGATCAAACTCTTATAGACATAAAGAAAGAAAAAGATAATGGTATAATAATTGTTGTTAAGTGCCGTCAAGTCAGTTATGACTCATAGTTCCTCATAGGGTTTCCAACAAGCAACTGGTGGATTTGAACTGCCAACCTTGTGATTGGCAGTCTTGTGCTGATCCTATCGTGTCACACCAGGAGTCCACAGGAGATTTTAATACACTACTTTTAAAAAAAGGACAGAAGAACTAGAAAGAAACTCAACAAATACTCAGAGGAACTAAATAGCACAATTAATAAACCTGACCTCATAGATTTATACAGAGCACTCACTCCAACAACAGCATAATACACATTCTTTTTCAGTGCACATGGAACATTCTCCAGAATAAACCATATGTTAGACCACAAAGCAAGCCTCAATAAATTTAAAACCATCAAAATACAACAAATCATGTTTTCAGATCACAATGCTATAAAATCCCAAGGACTTCAAGAAAAATTTTGGAACTCATTGAAAGATTTAGCAAAGTAGTAGGGTACAAGATCAATATACAAAAATCCGTTGGACTCCTCTATACTGATAAAGACAGTTCTGAAATGGAAATTAAGAAACAATGCAATTTACATTTGCCACCCAAAGGATGAAATACTTTGGAATAAATCTAGCCAGAGAAACAGTAGACATATTCAAAGAAAGGAGCCCTGGAATGGTGCTGTAGGATAATGCACTGGACCTCAAGGTCAGTTTGAGGCATAATATCAGCAGTTCAAACCCACCAGCTGCTCCTCAGAAACCCTATACAGGATTTCTATGAGTCAGGACCAACTCAGTAGCACTTAACCACAACATCCACAACAGTCAAAGAAAACTACAAAACACTAAGAAACCAAAAGAGATTCATAAAAATAGGAAATATGCCATGCTAATGAATTGGAAGATTTAATATTGTGAAAATGTTGATAGTACCCAAAGCAATTCATATATATAATGCAATCGTAATCTAGATTACAACATCATTCTTTAAAGGGATGGAAATAATGACCACAAATTTTATATGGAAAGGAAAGCAACCTTAAATAAGCAAAGCACTGCCTAAGAAGAACAAAGTTGGAGGCCTCTCAATCCCTGTTCTCAAAATTTACTACACAGCCACAATCGTCAAAACAGCTTGGAATGGTATAACAAAAGATGCATAGATCAACAGAACAAACCTGAGAATCCAGAAGTAAATCCATCCACATACAATCAGCTTATACTTGACAAAGGGTCAAAACACATTAAATAGAGAAAAGATTGTCTATTCAACAAATGGTGCAGGCAAAACAAGAAATCCTTTTGCAGAAGGATGAAATAAAATCCATATCTCATATCATATACAGAAACAAGCTCAGTGAGTTAAAAACATAAATGCAAACCCTAAAACTCTAAAGATCATCAATGAAAAAAACAGGGATGAGCTTAGGGGCTCTAAAACTAAAACATGGCATGAATTCACTATCAAACATACAAAACGCACAAACAGTAGAAGACAAAACAGATGACTGGGACTTTCTAACACTTAGGAAGTCTTTTGATGTACATAACTTAGACACTTACGTGCATCAAAAGATTTTTCCAAAAGAGTGAAAAGGAAACCCACAGACTGGGGAAAATTTTTTTTCAAAGACATATTAGACAGAGGACTAATTAATATCTAAAATTTATAGGAAACTGCAAAACCTCTACAAGAAAAAGACAAATATTCCAATGGAAAAATGTGCACAGGACATCGACAGACAAGAAAGACATTCAAGCAACCAACAAATATATGAAGAAATGTTCATGACCATTAGCCATTGGTGGTTATGTGCCATGGAGTCGATTCCAACTCATAGAGACCCTGAACAGGGTTTCCCAGGCTGAGAAAGCCTCATCTTTCCTCCCGCAGAACAGCTGGTAGTTTCGAACTGCTGTCCCTGAAGTTAGCAGCCCTATTTGTAACCACTACGCTACTATTAGCCATTGTTGTTGTTGTTGTTAGGTGCCATCAAGTCGGTACTGACCCACAGCAACCTTACGCACAGTTGAATTAGCCATTAGAGAGATGCAAATCAAAACAACACTGATATACCATCTCACACCAGCATTAGCAGTGAAGTTCCAAAAACCAGAAAACAACAAATTCTGGTAACGGTGTGGACAGACTGGGACCCTTCTACATTACTGGTGGACTGTAAAATGGTCCAGCCACTTTGGAAAACCATATGGCACTGCCTCAGAAAGTTGGAAATAGAAATTCCTTATGATCCAGTAATCCCTCTACTTGATATATAGCCACAGGAAATATGAGCAGGACACAAGTAGATACACGCATACTGCTATTCATTGCTGCACTATTCATAATAGCAAAAAGATAGAGACAGCATAAGTGTCTATCAATGGAAGAATGGGTTAAAAAAAAACTTTGGTACATGCAGACAGTAGAATACTAAAAAATGCTGAAGAAAAGTGATGAATAATATGGATGAACCTGGAGGACATGATGCTGAGTGAAATTAGTAAATCACAAAAGACCATTATTGTAAAAACTTAAGGAAAGATTTTCATTTTAAAAGAAGCATTCCAGGAGTTGGAGGAAAAGGAAAGTAATTCACTAGCTAGAGGGTGGACACATTTTGGCTTGGGTGACAGTGAGGGAAATATACAAGAAGGGGAGGGCAATAAAGAACAGGGAGAGTGGTAGAAGAATAATGAAGACACAGGGAAGTACACATGGGCTAAAGGGGACAGAGGTAAATTGTGATATATACCCAACCTCGGAACAACAGTGTTCTGTGCTGAATGGGTAAGGGAGAAGTGTAGGATATATATATGTGTGGTTATGTATATATATAGTTGTTGTTGTTGTTAAGTGCCATTGAGTCGATTCCGACCCATAGCGACCCTGTATAGGGTTTCCAAGGAGCAGCTAGTGAGTTTGAACCGCTGACCTTGCAGTTCAAATGGCTTTGTAGTCTGGCGTAGTGCCACACCAGGACTCTGTGGTGGAGCATACAGGGGCCAAAATGATGAAAACTTCCTAGATATTATCAAACATCTTAAGGCCATGAGTTACTGGGCCTTAGGGCTCAGAACCATAGTCTCAGGGGACACCATAGACAATTGACCACAAAGGCAATCTTTTACATCCTACTTTGGTGAGCAGCATCTGGGATCTTGAAAGCTCATGAGCAGTTGATTACTTTGCAGCTAGTTGTGTTTCCATGTGCGGGAGAAAGAAGACTGATAAGAATTGAAGAGGTTTGCAATCAATTAGTGCAACAGACTAATGGAATATGTGAGCATTTATCTCTACAACTTGGAGACCAGAACTTGATGGTGCCCTGCTATCACTACCAACTCTCTGAAAGGTATCGTATTAGAGGGTCCCAGATAGAGTGGGGGAAACTGTGGAACAAACCTCAAAATTATTAAAGAAAAAAAAAAAAAAAGATCCGGGTTTGCTGGTCAAAAAAGAGACTGGATGAACCTGAGACTGTGGTCATCAACCATCCTTCAGATCTGGAAAGGATCTCACCCTCATTGCCCAATTTCTGCCAAGAAGTAGATAGGTACATAGAGGGGACACCACCACCAGTAAGGTATACTCACCATGGAATGGTCAATGATTCAAAATCAAAATGCTCCTTAGAAGTGAGAATGTCAAAACTTCATCTCTATTATTGTGGACATATTGCAGGAGGGAACAGTTCTTGGAGAAAAACATCAGGCTTGGTAAAGTGGAGAGTCTTTGAAAAACAGGAAGACCCCCTACAAGATGGATTGACAATGGGCTCAAACATACCTACAATTGTAAGTAGGGTGCAGGACCCGGTGGTGTTTCCTTATGTTGTGCATAGGCTTGGCATTAGTCTAAACTGGCTCGGTGGCACCTAACAGCAACTGTCCTTTGAAATTTTTGAAATATGTTTCATGGCTAACAAATGATCTGTTTTGGAAAATCTATGTTTCGTTGAAAAAAGAATGAGTGTTCTTCAGTTTGGGGTTGTAGTGTTCTATGGATGCCAATTATCTCAGTTATTTTGATCAAGTCTTTTACTTACATTCTTACTTATTTGATGTCTGCTTGTTTTTATCATATCCTCATAGATAAGTGCTCAGATCTCCAAATATGATGATGAATTTACCTA
>NW_006408528.1:11721610-11725961 GCF_000296735.1 Chrysochloris asiatica | reverse complement strand
AGCCTCAGAAACCCTGTACAGGGTCGCTACGAGTCGGAACGGACTCCATGGCATATAATAACAACAACAACAAAATTCCATGTAATTCTGTTTCAAGAATAGCCATTCTCCTCGTAGCCAAGCAAGGATATTGACTGTTGGTATAATGGATTGTTGTTCATGCCTCCATGACCTGATTCATTGCTCCACGCTTCATTCTCTTTTTCAGGTCAGACTGTTTACTTTTCCCTAACATCCTGTGAAGGATTACCGCTTTGACAGCACACTTCATTCTGAGCATTGACGTCAACAAGCTGCTGACTTCCATGCACTTGGCAGAGATCAACTCACAGGTCTATCACTCATCTGCATTCACAAACAGAAAGCCAAGCAGACCCTTTCTGCTCTTGAGCTATATTTATTCTTAGCAATTTGCTGAGACTTAGCAACATCCAATGAAGCCAGGAGATATTTTCCTCGGATTATGTGAACAGTCATACTCTGAGATTCTCATCTATCTTGTTTGTTACACTGCAATGATCTCTGTTCCAACATTCCATCCAATTCATAAATGGCTTCGATAAATCCATCTGCTAAATGACATGGAGAGCTGAATCACTGGCATTTAGTTATTTTTTAAAATTCATCTTTAAATCAATCATTACTGATAAAATTATATTAATATAACCCTAACAGCCTTATTTTCTGAATTATGAAAAAACATAAACACAAATTCTCAAATAATTCCACTTTCCCTATACCAGTGATAGGTAACTGCATAGCTGCTTAGGAGGACAATTTCTACTTCTCTTTTAGTTTAAAGCATTTTGAAGAAGAAAGATATTTTTCTTACTTTTTCTTGATATAAAAGTTTGCTGCTATTCTTATTGTGTGTCATCAAGTAAATTCCAACTCATAGCAAGCCTGCACAGGGATTCTGAGAGTGGCTGGTGGATTCGAACTGCTGATCTGGCAAATTACTTGTCCAGTTCTTATACTACAGTGTCACATGAAGGCTATTATTAAATGTAATAACTTTTATTTTTTAAAAAACAGTTAAGGATATGTGATGTGGTACATAAGGAACTCTGGTAGCATAGTGTGTTACAAGTTGACCTGCTAACCACAAGGTCAGCAGTTCGAATCTACCAATTGATCAGAGGGAGAAAGATGAGATTTTCTGCTTCTGAAAATATTTACAGCCTCAGAAATCCTAAACAGGGCTGCTATGAATTGTACCTGACTCCATGGCACATAACCACCACTATTACCACCACATGGTATAAGCTCAGTAGAGTAAAGGTTGATGCTATTAAATACCATCAAGTCAGTTCCTATTAAAAGCTAAACTATATACAAAAGAAAACAACATTCTCACCAGTAGGCCAATAAACAACATCCATATAAATGGAGAAAAGATTGAAGTTGTCAAGCACTTCATTTTGCTTGAATCAACCATCAACACTTATGGAAGCAGCAGTCAAGAAATCAAATGATGTATTGCATTCGGCAAATCTGCTCCTCAAGACTTCTTTGAAGTGTTCAAGAGCAAAGATGTCAGTTTTAGGACAAAGGTATGCCTGGCCCAAGGCCTGATTTATTTATTTATTTATTTATTTTTTAAGTTTTTCTTGTGAACTGAGTGATGGTTTACATGGGAGAACATTGGCTTTACACAATCATTTCATTGCAATGATTACAATCTCTGTGCATCATCATCCAACAGTATTTGCTTCCATTCCCTCTGTTTTTTTTTGGTTGTTGTGTTGTTTTGGGGGTGGGGATGTACACAGAAACACTCAGGAATACATAATAATTTAAACAACTAAGGGCACATTTTTCAAGCCTACCTCCTGGCTGCCAGCTCCCAGTCCCTTTCTTTTCATGAATCCAGAGTCCTCAGCTGCTTCCTCTCTTCATGTCCTCATCTCTGCTGCTTCTTTGGATAGGGTCCCACACTCCACTTGTGCTCTTCTCCCTTGATGGTCCTATGGTCCTCTGTTTCTGGACTGTAAGATTAACTACTCCCCCATTTTTGTTACAAAACTTCTACCTTTACATTTGCAACCATCGCAATTAATCATGATAACAATTACTCACTACGGATTTATAAGAATCTTATCCACATCTCTTTTCACCAGACCCATCTAGACAAGATGAAAACTTTCAATAGGGACTCTACCTTCCCCTGCACACGCTTAAACTGAACTCCCTCTTGAAACTTTGTAAGCCAGTCACTTCTTGCCTTTATTGCCCCCTCATTTTAGGTAGCCAATGTGTAAGTTGCACATCCCTATCTACCCTGTATTCAGAGGGGATAGGATTGATACTTGATGTGAAAACTCCTTCCCCCTCAGTTGGTATTTTGAACTACTACATCCATAAGTATGGCGTCCTGGTGTGGCGCTGTGGGTTAATGCGCCAGATTGCAAAGCCATTTGAACTGCAAGGTTGGTGGTTCAAGCTCACCAGCTGCTCCTCAGAAAACCTATACAGGATCGCTATGGGTCAGAACTGACTCGATGGAAGTTAACAACAACATCCATAAGTATAGGTCAAGTTCATCAAATTGTGGCAATTTACCCTTGCTTCCTTTATCAAAAATGGTTTTTGTTTTTAATGTTCCTGTAGTAGAGTTCTGATTATCAAGGCATCGAGGCTAGGTCAAATGGGTACTATCTGCAAGTTTGGGTGTTTTTGTGCATCTTCCCTCACTTCATATCAGCTGGATGCTTCACTCTCAGCTCTAACCCTCTGTGGCTCTATCCTTGTCCATGGGCTCAGGAATCCCCAGGTCTCACCACACTTCAGACCAACCAGCCCTTCCTCTTCTCTTCTCTCATCTCCAGGTCAATGGAAGTCTATGGAACATGGTTGAACTCAGCCCGTTTCTTCATTGTTGTCTTACCCCTTCTTCCACTTACCAGTAGGCCACCATGGTTGCCAGCTAGCTTATATGCCTGGTTATGTGTTCCCTTTGAGTTTCAGTCTTGGGGCAGGAGGGGAGCGGTGAACAACTTGCTTGTTCTTGTAGTAGCCAATCATACTGCCATTTTTGTTTTGGATTTTCCCTGTGAATCTTTCTTTAAGGATGTATCTTCTGTTGCTCTAGATGTTCCAGGCTTGTCTTCTTGTCCTTTCTAGTGGGAATGTCCCACCTCATAATGTTCTGGATGGGGCTCAGGATTCCACCTAAGGTCCATTGCATAGGATCTCTGCAAAAAGCCTTTTTCACTGGGCAAGTTCCTGAACCCCTTTTAGGTATGCCATTCAGTTACAGGCTGAAGATGAAGCCGTGATATTTTTGATTACCTTATATGCATGTGAAATTTGGACCGTGAATAAGGAAGACTGTAGACAAATTGATGCATTTGAGTTATGGTATTGGAAGAGAATATTAAAAGTACTATGGGCTGCCAAAAGAGCAAACCAATCTGTGTTGGAAGAAGGACAGTCAGAGTGCTTCTTGGAAGCCATGATGGACAGACTTTGTGTTTCATACTGTGGACATATTATCAAGAGGAACCAGTCCCTGGAGATGGATATCATACTTAGTTAAGTGGAGGGCTGGAGAAAAATTGGGAGATCCCCAAGGAGATGGATTGGCATAGTGGCAACAGCAATGGGCTCAAACGTAGCAACGATTGTGAGGTTGGCACAGGACTAGGCAATGTTTTGTTATGTTGTGCATAGGGTCACTATGAGTCAGTACCAGCTTGATGGTACCTAACAACAATAAATGTACAATAAAATGAACCACTACCTGATTCTGTGCCATCATAATCATTGTTCTGTATGAGGCCATTATTGCAGCCACTGTGCCAACCCATCTCTTTAAACATCTAGTTCTTTGTCTCTGACCCTCAACTTTACCTAGCATGATATCCTTTCCCAGGGATTGGTCCCTACTAACAACATATTCAAAGTACGAGAGATGAAGTTTAGCCGTATTTGCTTTTAATGAGCATTCTGGTTGTATTTCTTCCAAAATAGATTTGTTTATTCTTCTGGCATTCTATGGTACTTTCAATATTATTCACCAACACCATAATTCAAATGCATAGATTCTTTTCTGGTCTTCCTTATTCATTGTACAACTTTCACATGCATATGAGGCTACTGAAAATATCATTTCTTGGGTCAGGCACATTTTAGTCCTTAAAGTGACATCTTTCCTCTTTAACACTTTAAAGAGGTTTTTGGCAGCAGATTACCTAATGCACTACTTTGTTTGATTTCTTGACTGCTGTTTCCATGAGTGTTATTGTGGATCCAAGTAAAATAAAAGGCTAGACAATTTCAATCATTTCTCTATTTACAATGTTGTTGTCTTTTGGTCCAGTTGTAATCCCTAATGAAGACTGTAGTCTTT
>NW_006408528.1:11718904-11721155 GCF_000296735.1 Chrysochloris asiatica | reverse complement strand
CAGCAATGTGAACCCTCATTCCATGACCTCTTCTGAATCTTACTTGGATTTCTGACTTCCCTGTCAATGTACCGCTGCAACCATTTTTGAAATACTATCAGCAAAACGTTAACTGCATGTGGTATTAATATTGTTTGATAGTGCTGCATTCTGTTGGGTCACTTTTCTTTGGAATGGGCACAAATGTGGATCTCTTCTAGTTGGTTGTCCAAATAACTGTCATCCAAACTTTTTGTCATAGACTGTTGAGAGCTTCCAGTGCTGCATCAATTTGTTGAAACATTTTAATTAGTATTCCTTGAATTCCTGGAGCCTTGTTTTTATGCTAGTGCTTTCAGTACAGTTTGAACTTCTTCCTACAGTTGGCTCTTGATCATATGCTTCCTCTTGAAATGATTAAATGTCAACTAATACTTTTGATACAATAATTGTGCATTCCTCTCATTTTCTTTTGATGATTCCTGTATCTTTCAATATTTTCCTCATTGTTGTTGTTGTTAGAGACCCTCAAGTCAGTTCTGACTCATAGCAACTATATACACAACAGAATGAAACACTGCCTGGCCAAGAATTATCCTCACAACAGTTGCTACATTTGAGCCCATTGTTGCTGCCACTGTGTCAGCTCATCTTATTGGGGGCCTTTCTCACTTACATTGACCCTATAATTTACCAAGCATGATGTTCTTCTTCAGGGACAGGTCCCCCTGACAACATGTCCAAAGTACAAGAGACAAAGTTATACCATATTCACTTAAAAGGAGCATTCTGGCTGCAATTCTTCTAAGACAAATTTGTTTGTTCTTTTGGCAGTCCATGGTATTCCAATATTGTTGGCTAAACCATAATTCAAAGGCACTAATCTTTTTAATGTCTTCCTTAATCACTGACCAACATTCACATGCATATGTGGTGACAGAAAATACCATGGCTTGGGTCAGACACACCTTAGTCCTCAACTGATATCTTTGTGGTTGTTTTTTTTTTTAACACTTTAAAGAGTTCTTTTGGATCAGATTTACCTAACGCAATATGTTGTTTGATTTATTGACTGGTGTTTCTATGAATGTTGATTGTGGATCCAAGCCAAATGAAGTCTTTGACAACTCCGAACTTTTCTCTGTCATGATGTTGTTTATTGGTCCAGTTGTGAAGATTTTCGTTTCTTTATACTGAGGTGCAATCTACACTGAAGTCTTTGATCTTTATCAGTAACTATTTCAAGTCTTCTTTGCTACTAGCAAGGAATGTTGTGTCATCTGCATATCACAGGTTGGAATCATCCTCCAATCCTGATGCCACATTCATCTTCATATAATCAAGGCTCTAGGATTATTTGCTCAGCATGCAGATTGAATAAATATGGTGAAAGAATGCAACAGGCACACATCATTCAGTATGCATCATTCAGTATCTCCTTGTTCTGTTCCAACAATTTCCACTTGGTCTATGTACAGGTTTCTGATGAGCACAGTTAAATGTTTTGGAATACTCATTTTTGCAATGTTACCCATAGTTTGTTATGACACTAAATGTTGAATACATTGACATAATCAACAGAGCACATGTAAATTTCTCTTGCCTTCTCTGCTTTCAGCTAAGAAACATCTGATGTCAGCAATTGTACCCATAATTCCACATGCTCATCTGCATCCACTTGTATCTCTGGCAATTTCCTGTGGATGTACAGCTGCAACGGGTTTTGAATCCTATTCTGGAGAATTTTACTTGCATTTGATTTTGCCTATTATGTTATTAAGTGCCATCAAGTCCATACAACTCATAGCAACACAATGCACAACAGAACAAAACA
This sequence comes from Chrysochloris asiatica, assembly GCF_000296735.1. Classification (NCBI taxonomy): domain Eukaryota; kingdom Metazoa; phylum Chordata; class Mammalia; order Afrosoricida; family Chrysochloridae; genus Chrysochloris; species Chrysochloris asiatica. Next base: position 11,719,342 of record NW_006408528.1, on the reverse strand, counting down.
CTGCCCGGTCCTGGGCCAACCTTACAATTTTTCCACACTTGAGCCCATTGATACAGCCACTTGGCCAATCCATATAGCTGGGGGTCTTTCTCTTTTTCTCTGACCCTCCAACTTACCAAACATGATCTCCTTCTCCAGGGACTGGTCCCTCCTCACAATATGTCCTAAATATGAGAGATGAAGTTTGGCCATCCTGGCCTCCAAGGAGCACTCTGGCTATACTTCTTCCAACACAGATCTGTTGGTTCTTTTGGCAGACCACGACACTTTCAATATTCTCCTCCAAGACCATAACTAAAAAGCATAAATTCTTCTATGGTCTTCCTTATTCACTGTCCAGCTTTTGTACGCATATGAGGTTATTGAAAATACCATGGTTTGGGTCAGGTGCACTTTAGTCCTCAAGCTGACATCTTTGCTCTTCAATACTTTAAAAAG
>NW_006408528.1:11717414-11717901 GCF_000296735.1 Chrysochloris asiatica | reverse complement strand
TTTTCACTTTCTAATTCCAGGTGTTTGCACATTTCATTATAATACTAGACTTTGTCTTCTCAAACTGCCCTTTGAAATGTTCTATTCAGCTCTTTTATTTCCTCATTTCTTTCAGTCACTTTAGTCTGGGAACCCCACAGTACAACAAAATGACAGATGAGTGATAGTAGACTAAAGGTAGATTTCTTCATTTGTGGTTCCTTTAGAGGACTCTTACCATACTGTCTTTGTATTTTTATTTTTACATGTCTCTTCCCATCCTGGTGTTGCTTTATAAAATAAACACTGGACTGCTAACTGCAATGTTGGCAGTTCAAACCCACCAGCCTTTCCTTGACTCTATGAGTCAGAATCTGATGGAACTTAACAATAACAACAATCCCTTCCTTTAATAACAATTGGTTTCTTAAATCCATATTCATGTTTTTTTTTTTCATGAGTTCTGACTACATTACAATGTAGCTCTCACCACACATCATTATATCTC
>NW_006408528.1:11715609-11717314 GCF_000296735.1 Chrysochloris asiatica | reverse complement strand
GTCTCTTCTGACATCCATTTTGACCTTTCCCTTCTTTCTTGTCTTCTTAATGACTTTTTCTTGCTTTCTGTATGATGTTCTTGATGTCATCTCACAACTCTTCTAGTCTTCAGTCTTTAGTGTTTAATGTATCAAATCTGTTCTTCAGATGATCTCTAAATTCAGGTGGGGTATTTTCAAGGTCATATTTGGGCTCTCATAGATTTTGCCTATAGAATCATTCAATATTATAACTTGAGGTTTGATTATTTTTCAGCTTTTTAATCTTTAGAAATGCTCTTACCTTGGGTGTTTTGACTCCAGATCTTTGTACATTTTATTATAATACTTTACTTTCTTTCTAGAGCTGCCCTTTGAAATTTTCTGTTCAGTTCTTTTACTTCATCGTTTCTTTCATTCAAAGTAAGCTTAAGAGTCTCTTCTGACATTCACATAGGTTTTTCCTTTCTTTCCTGTCTTTTTAATAACCTTTTGCTTTCTTCATGTATAATGTTCTTGATGCCATCCCACTTCTCATCTGGTTTTTGGTCATTAGTACTTAATGTGCAAAATCTATTCTTGGGATGATCTCTAAATTTGCATGGAATATACTCAAGTTGTTATTGTGGCTCTCATGAGCTTGTTTTAATTTTCTTTAACTTCAGTGTGAACTTACAGATGAGCAGTTTCTGGTCTGTTCCATAGTCATCCCCTGGCTTTATTTAGGGTAATGATATAGAGCTCTACATTGTCTTTTCACACAGATGTAGTCAATTTTATTCCTTTTTATTCTATTTGGTGAGGTCCACAGGCACTGTTTATGTTGTTGGAAAAAAGATATTTGCAATGAAGAAGTCATTAGTCTTGAAAAATTCATATGTTATCCTACCTCATGTCTTTCACCAAGGTCATATTTCCAACTTTGTTCCAACTTTCACATTCGAAATGCCAGTAATTATCAGTGCATCTTGAATGCATGCTTGTTTAATTTCAGACCATAAAGATTAGTAGAATTCTTCAATTTCTTTATTATTGATTTTAGTGGCTTGTACATAAGTTTAAATAATAGTCATACTACATGTTCCTCCTTGCAGGTGTATAGATATTATCCTATCATTGACAGCATTGTACTTCAAGATCTTGAAATGTTCCTTTTGACCATGAATGTGATGACATTTCTCTTAAATTTGTCACTGCAGGCTTAGTAAACCGTATGATTACCTGCTTAAAAATGGCCAGTAGCAGTCCATTTCAGTTAGTTAATGCCTAGGATATTTATCGTTATGGATTCCATTTCATTTTTGATGGCTTCCAATTTTCCTAGATCCATACTTCATACATGCCACATTCCAATATTTGCAGCTGTTTTTTCTCATTTTAAGTCATGTGTCATCAGCAAATGAAGGTCATAAAAGCTTTGCTGCATTCATGTCATTAATATCCACTCTGCTTTGAGGTGGCAGATCTTCTTCAGTCATATTTTGAATGTCTTCCAATCTGAGATAACTCAAAAAGAAAGTGGCAGATTTTTCAGAAGTGAAACTTCTATTCTATCTTTGACTAACTACCCATTGAAACCTGTCCACCATGAGAGAACTTACTGGTATCTAAACTGCCTGTGGAATAGCTTTCAGAATCACAGCAGCACACAAACCATCACAAACTGACAGATGAGTGGTGGTGGACTAAAGTTTGTTGTTAGGTGCCATCTAGTTATTTCATAGTG
>NW_006408528.1:11709459-11711447 GCF_000296735.1 Chrysochloris asiatica | reverse complement strand
ATATCACACCTGAATTTAGAGATCATCTGAAGAACAGATCTGATACATTAAACACTAAAGACTGAAGACCAGAAGAGTTGTAGGATGACATCAAGAACATCATACAGAAAGCAAGCAAAAAAGTCATTAAGAAGACAAGAAAGAAGGAAAAAGTGAAAATGAATGTCAAAAGAGACACTGAAACTTACTCTACAGCATAGAGATGTTAAGGCAAATGGAAGAAATGAGAAGGTCCAAGAGCTAAACAGAAATATTCAAAGATCAGCTTGAGAAGATAAAGCCAAATATTACAATAAAATGTGCAAAGATCTAGAATCAGAAAACCAAAAAGGAAGAACACACTCAGCATTTCTCAAGCTGAGGGAACTGAAGAAAAAAATTTAAGTCTATGTATATATGTGTATATGATCTATGTTTCCATTTTTACTCTTGTATGAAATCTTTTTATTCTTATTCTTATTATAACAAAACTTAAAATTAATTATTCTTAAATTTATAATGTCAGGAGTGATGATTTACTAGGAGGAATAATTAGGAATTGTAAAAACAGTTTGGGGAATTTCTTGCTTAAGAGGCAGAATCATAATTAGTTTTCAGTGAAATAAGTCATCTGGAACCAAGCTAATTGAAAAGAGGATGGCATCTAGTAAATGCCAAAAAGCCAGAAGCTACAAATAAAGCAATTCCAAGTTTGGCTACTTGGCCTCTTCCATTTTGCTCATGCCTTACTCTCAAGCCACAAGTAATCTTTTACTACACTATCTCTAATTTGGTTTTTTTTTTGTTGTTGTTCAAAGGTACTCTTTATTTGAAAAAATATTTTATACACACAAAACATTTGGAAAGGGTCTAGAGTACTATATAAGTTAGGGTAAGCAACTATTACTAGCTGCATTTACAGGCAAACCTTAAAATATTTGCTTAACATGGAAACAACAAAAGTATTTCTTGCTCTTGTCAAAGTCAAATATACGTCAGGTAGATTTTCCCCAGTGGTATCTTAGGGACTAGTCTCTTTCCATTTTGCAACAATGGCATCTCAAAATTCTTTGCTTCTAGTTTCATGGATAAGGAGCTCTGGTAATGTAGTAGTTACCAGTTCTAAACTACCCACCATTCCACTGGGGAAAGATGAAGCTTTGTGTTCCCATAAAGATTTACAGCCTCAGAAACTCTATGCAGGTTCACTATGAGTCGGAACTGACTCCACAGCACATCACCACCACTATCACCAGTTTCATGGATAAGAGAAATAGAGAGCATGTTGAGAATGTATACTCGCTTTTAACTTCCTTGAAATCAAAGAGGCATATCAGTTATACCTACACTCCCATCATCTAAAGATAGTTTTAAGGTGTCAACTTAATTGTTGTTGTTGGTAGGTATTGTCAAGTAGGTTCTGACCCATAGGAACCCTGTGTATAACCGAATGAAACACCTGCCTGCTCGTGGGCTATCCTCACAATTGCTGCTATGCTTAAGTCCACTGTTACTGCCACTATGCCAATCCAACTCATTGGGGGCCTCCCTCTTTTTTGCTGTCCCTCTATCAAGCATGATGTCCTTCTCCAGAGATTTGGTAACATGTATGAGAGATGAACTCTGGTCATCTTGGCGTCTAAGGAATATTCTTATTGTACTATTTACAACACAGATTTGCTTGTTATTCTGGCAGTCTATGGTACCTTTGGAGTTCTGGTATGGCGCTATGGGATAATGTACTAGACCAAGAGGTCAGTTTTAATTTCAAGATAGATGGCTCAAATTCACCAGCTGCTCCTTGGAAACTCTATAGAGGGCCGCTATGAATCAGAACTGACTCAAAGGCACTTAACGACAACAACAATGATGACTTTAATATTCTTCTCTAATACCATAACTCAAACGCATCAGTTCCTCTGTCTTCCTTATTCATTGTCCAACTTTCACATGCATATAAGGCTACTGAAAATACCATGGCTTGGGTCAGGGGCACTTTAGTCCTCAAA
>NW_006408528.1:11706216-11708879 GCF_000296735.1 Chrysochloris asiatica | reverse complement strand
GGTATTCTCCACTTTTAGCTAAGATCCAGCTGATGTGAGAAATGATATCCCTTATTCCACATCTTCTTCTAAAGATGGCTTGACTTTCTAGCAACTCCCTGGTGATGTATGGTTGCAAACATTTAAAAATTATATTAATAAAAATATTATTAATGATATTATTCAATTCTTTCCATATTCTGTGGGATCTCTTCTCTTTGGAATGGGCACAAATATGGATCTCTTCCAATTGGTAGTCTAGGTAACTGTCTTCCAAATGTCTTGGCATATGTGAGTGTGTGCCACTTGTGCTGCATGAGTTCGTTGAAAGATTTCAATTTGTATTTCATCAATTTCTGGAGCTCTGTTTTTTGCCAATGCCTTCAGTACAGATTTGACTTCCTTCTTCAGTAACATTGTTCTTGATCATGTGTTACCTCTTGAAATAGTTCAACATTGGCCTTTTCTTTTTGGTACACTGACTCTGAGTATTCTTTCCATCTTCTTTTGACGCTTCCTGAATCATTCAATATTTCATCCATAGAATCCTTCAATATTGCAAATCAAGGCTTAAATTTTTTCTGAAGCTTGAAAAGTGCTGAACATGTTCTTCCGTTTTTGTTTTCTAACTTCCAGGTCTTTGCACATTTCATTATAATACTTGACTTTGACTTCTTGAGATGCCATTGGAAATTTTCTGTTTTGCTTTTGACTTCCTCATTTCTTACAATATAGCTTCTCTACACTGGACAGTAAGTTTCAAAGTCTTTTCTGATATCCATTTTAATCTTTTCTTTCTTTCCTGTCTTTTTTAAAACCTTTTGATTTCTTTGTAGGTGATGTTCTTGACATCATCCCACAACTCTTCTGGTCTTTGGTCATTTTGTATCAAATCTGCTCTTTAGATGGTCTCTAAGTTCTGTTGGTATGTATTCAAGATCGGGTTATATTTTGGCTGTCATGGACTTGTAATTTTCTTCATCCTCAGTGTGAAATTGCATATGAGCAATTGATTGATTATCTGTTTCACAGTCTTCCAGTCATTTTGTTTTGGCTGATGACATTGAGCTTTTCTACTTTCTTTCCCCACAGATGTAATCAGTTTGATGTGTCTGTATTACATCTGATGAGGACCATGTTTATAGTAGCCTTTTATGTTGTTGAAACAGGTATTTTCAATGAAAATTTTTTTTGGTTTTGCTAAATTCTGTCACGCCATCTGCAGCATTATTTCTGTCAACAATGCCATATAGTTCAACTTCCCCATTCCAATTATCAGTAAAGATCAGTCCATATTATTGCAAGTTTCATCAATTTCAGACTGAAATTGGTTCATGTGCAAATTTGAATAATAGTGATATTAACTGGTCTTCTTTGTAGATGTATTGTCCTCTCACAGACAGTATTTTATTTCAAGACAGATCTTAAAATGCTCTTTTTGGCAATGGATGTAACACCATTCCTTTTCAATTACTTATTCCAGGTATAGAAAATCATATGATTGTCTGATTCAAAATGGCCAGTACCAGTCCATTGCAGGTTAATGTGCTGGACTGCAAGGTTGGTTTGAACCTTAAGGTTGGAGGTTCAACCTCACCAGGTACTCCTCGGAAACTCTATCCAGAGTCTCTATGAGTCAGAACTGACTTAACAACCATAATGCCTAGGACTTTAATCATGATGTATTCTATTTCTTTTATGATGATGTCCAATTTCCTAAATTTATATTTTATAATTCCATGTTTTGATTATTAATGGATGTTTCCAGCTGTTTCTCCTCATTTTGCATTGTGCCCCATTAGCAAATGAAGGTCCCGAAAGCTTCATTCCATTAATGACATCTTGTCCAACTCTACTCTGAGGAGACAGTTTTTCCCTAGGCATATTTTGAGTTACTTCCATCCTGAGGGGCTCAACTTCTGGCACAATATCTGAAAATGTTCTGCTTCTATTCATAAGGTTTTCACTGGCCAAACATTCAGAAATAGTCTGCCTCCCCTTCTTAGTCTTCATTAACCTTGAAGCTCTACTGAACCTTGTCTATCATGGGTGACCCTGCTATTATTTAAAATATCAGTGGCATAGCTGCCAGCATCATAGCAACATGCAAAGCACCACAGTATGAAAAACTGACAAATTAGTGGCCTGTCAAGATAATACCACTTTAATAAGAAATGTTCCTATCTCTGTGCTTTCATTTGTCTGATCTAGTTGCAAAGCCAATCTCACTTATGGTAAGTAAGGTTGTTTCCAACTTTTCACTGTTATAAATAATGTTGCAAGTATTTAATATCTGAATAACACATCATAATTTATTGTTAAATTAATTATAATACGAGTTCTGGTAGCATAATGGTTACAAGTCAGGCTGCTAACCTCAAGGTCAGCAACTCAAAACTATCAACTGTTCCATGGGAGAAAGATTTACAGCCTCAGAAACCCTATGCAGGTTTGCTGAGTCAGAACCAACTGTATGGCGCACCACCACCACTACCATTTATGTCACAAATAGAGCAAAATAGTTGCTGGTTGAGAATTGATGTTACAGGAGAAAATCAAACTGAAAAATTGTTTCTATGTCATGACTTACCATAAGTAAGATTGGATTTGCAACAGGACCAAAACAAGACATAAACTTAGAAATAGGAATATTTCTTTATGTATATGTATATGTATATGTATAT
>NW_006408528.1:11690414-11705186 GCF_000296735.1 Chrysochloris asiatica | reverse complement strand
CAGTCCCTGGAGAAGGATATCATGCTTGGTAAAGTTTAGGGTCAGTGAAAAAGAGGAAGACACCTCCCCCCCCCAATGAAATGGATTGGTACAGAGGAAGCAACAATGAGCTCAAGAGTAACAGCGATCGTGAGGATGGTGTAGAACCAGTTTGTGTTTCATTCTGTTGTTTGTAGGGTCACTATGAGTCTGAACTGACTCACAGCACCTAACAACATATGTATATATTGTTAAATGTCATCAAGTCAGTTTCCACTCATAGTGATCCTGTATAAGGTTTCTGTGGAGTGGCTGGTGGGTTTGAACTGCACACACACACACACAACCTTTTTGTTCCATCCAACCTTATAATCAAGTGCTTATCCTACAATAGGCACACCAAGGCTTATATATAGAGAGATATATAGATATGGAGTCCTGGTGTGGTGCTGTGGGTTAATGCACTCAACTGCAAGGTCTGTTTGAACTGCAAGGTCACCTTTTCAAGCTCACCAGCTGCTTCTCCAAAACCTTATACAGGGTCACAATGGGTTGGAACTGACTCCATGGCACTTAATAGCAACAATATAAATATATTTATTATTGTTGTTAAGTGCTGTGGAGTTGGTTTCAACTCACAGTCACCCTGTATAGAGTTTCTAAGGAGCAGCTGATGAGTTGAGTGCTATTGAGTCCGTTTTATATATATAGTTGTTGTATAGTGCCATCAAATCAGTTCTAACTCATAGTGATCCTGTTTAAGGTGTTCCAAGGAGCAGCTGGTTGGTTATTATCCTACAGTGTCACACCAGGACAAGGGGCTTCAAAAACTTCATGGCAAAAAGGGAATTAAAAGATCATGGAATTTTTCCATTAATATTTTGAAGCACCCTTATGTGTGTGTATATGGAATTGGCCAAGTATTTTCTTTCCACTAAAATACTTTTCATTTTCTTTTTTTCTAATTTCTGAGCTATCTTAGGATTTTCATAGTTGTGGGATAGAGTTATCTTAATTTTTTTCACCCACATCTAAAGAATAAATAACCTTATCAAAGGTTACTTTGATACAACTTGCATGGAGATTTGACCATCTACATTAGCTACAGTCCTGGTGTGGCACTGTGGGTTTAATGTGCCAGACTGTAAAGCTGTTTGAACACAAGGTCGTGGTTCAAGCTCACCAGTCACTCCTCGGAAACCCTATACAGGGTTGCTATGGGTCAGAATCGACTCAACAGCACTTAACAACAACAACTTCATTTTATTCAAGGTCACCTGGGAGAACTTTGCATTGATTCACTTCTGTAATTATCTGTTCTTTTCTTGACTCTAAACAGCCTTTCTCATAATGGAACTAGATAGCATTCCTGATAAACAAATACTGAGGGAATGCATTAGTGCTAAGCAGGCCTTACAGAGTGCTGGTGTAGTATTCTAGGATAAGACTAGACTACTAACCAAAAGATAGGCAGTTCAAACCCACCAGCTGCTCCTCAGAAACCTTATACAGGGTAACTATGAGTCAGAACTGATTCGACGGTACTTAACAACAGCGATTGCAGGCAGGCCCTATAACAAATGTTAAAAGGGGTTCTAGGGCAAGTTAGGCAGATGCACTGAGCCAACCCTCTGCAACAGATACTGAAGATGGAGTGAAACAGATACAGATGGTGATCCTGAAATCCTGAGCATCAGATAAGGCAGGGAGGTGGGTTGAGTGATGACTGGAAGAAGTTGGAAAGAAGCAGCAAAGGAGAAAGAAAACAGAACAAATTGTGGGTAGCTATGGAGTGGTGTGACCATCTTCAGCTTGTGCAAGTGGTTGTTGATACAGTGACCTGCAGGCACAGTACATCTCTGGAGGTTGGTGGTAAGAGGGTGCAGCTTCCCTTTGTTCCCATGTCTTCCTGGTAGTCATAAGCATGACAAGTCATGGGCCTTTGCCAAATCAGTGGCGCCCCCTCCTTCACAGCCTCTGCACTGTCTGGGGTCAGGCTCCAGACATAGCACCCCTTTCTGGAGGCAAGTGAATCCTCCCTGGAGAGATTGCTTCTGGACTCAGCAGCAAACAGCCAAATGTCTGTGAGGTGGGAGCTGTGGTATTGCCTCAGTTTATTTCACTCTATGTCATGTGAGTCCATGACTTTGTATCATCGCTCCCATCTTTGAAAGTAAAGCAGTTAAGAAGGGCTATGGTTAATGGAGCAGCCAGAAAGCACATGCTTTGGCTGTAAGTGTCCTTTTAACAAAGTTTAAACATCACTTTAAGATGTAAAATACAGTTAGATACTATTATTGGTGCCTTGTGGCACTATAAGATAAGCACTGAACTGCTAACTGCAAGGTCATCGGTTCAAACCTACCACCCACTAGTTGAAAAGCCTATATAGGGTTGCTGTGAGTAAGAACTGATGCGACAATGCTTAACAACAGTAAAACTAGTCTGGCATGTGCTGGAATTTGCAGTTACTGCTTTAAATTGAAGAGAAGAACTCATAGGGAGCATGGCAAAGAGCATTTCCCATATATATATTACCAGAATGTAAAATGATACTGGCTTTTTTAGAAAAGAAAAAGGAGAGAGAGAGATTTGTATATTGAGCACAGTAGCCCAGAGGCTATTCTTTACATATATATATATATATATATGTAAGTTTTTATTGTGAGGTTTACATGGAAGAATATCAGTTTTACATTCATCCTATCGTATTTCATTTCATTGCAATGATTACAACCCCTTCATGCATCATCAAATAACCAAAGGGTACATCCATAGACCCACCCCACGGCCTGAGTTCAGTGTCCCCAGCCTCTCCATCTGTCCACATCATCATCTCTGTCTCCATCCCTGGCGTCTCTGCCTCTCTGGGTAGGGTTCCGCTCTCCGCTTTTCTCTCTTGATGGTCCCAGGAACCTCTGCTCCTGGACTGCAAAATCAATCATTCCCCTCCTTTTGTCAAAAAATCTACTTCTATATTTCCTACCCTCACAGTCAGTCCTGAAGGCAATTGTTCACTATTGTACCACAAGAGTCTTGTCCCCATTTCCTTTCACCAGCCTGGTCCCAACAGATTGGAAAACATTCAGTGGAGATTCTACCTTCCCCCACTCCATCTGGAATTAGGCTCCCTCTTGAAAGCTTGTAAGCCAGTCACTTCTTGCCTTTATAGGCTCCCCCGCATTTTGGGTAGCCAATGTCTAAGTTGCCCCTCCCTGTCAATCCTGTGTACCAAGGTGGTGGGTGTGATCCTTACTGTAAAGATTTGTTCCCTTTTTTGAGTTTTTACATCGATAAGTATAGGTAAAGTTCATCAAATTGTGTGTAGCAGTTTACTCTCCCTCCACCCTTCTTCTTTCTTCTTCTAGTTGAGTTCTGATCATCCGGTCATCGAAGTCAGGTCAAGTGGGTACTATCTGCAAGTATGGGTGTTCTTGTGCATCTCCCCTCACTTCATATCAGCTGGACTCTTTAATCTCCTCTCTAGTCCTTTGTGGCTATGTCATTGTCTCTGAGTCCAAGAGTCCTTGGGTCTTGCCATACTGCTGGTCATCCAGGTCTCCACCTGGGTTTACAGGGGTCTATTGAATGTGGTTGGACTTAGATCCCAACTTCATTGCTGTTTTTTCCCCTCTTCCCCTTATTGGTGAACAACGTGGTCACAAGCCAGGCTACTTGCCTGCTCATGTATTCCCCTTGAGTCTCAGTCTTGGAAGGGAGTTTGCTCTGAGGGGTCCTGACCACTTGCCTTGATGGCTCCCAGGTGAACAGCTTACTTGTTCTTGTAGTAATCAGTCAGACTGTTGTTCCTGTTTCAAATTTTTCCGTTCTTTCTTTCACGAAGTATCTTCTGTTCTTCTAGCGGCTCCAGGCTGGTCTACTCGTCCTTTCCAGTGGAAATTTCCTACCACAGATGATTCTGGATGGGGTTCTGGATTCCACCTATGGTCTTATGCAATGTAAAGGCTCCACAGGAAGCCAAAGGCTATTCTTAAGTAGAATTACTATAAGACCAAGAAACAAATCTTTCCAAAGAAAAGTCCTAAGTTCTGCTACTAATTGAGACAACTGCTATAGTGTGTAGTTTTATCTTCCTCATAAGTAAACAAAATGTTTGAATTCCAATTTCTTCTGGATTTTACTGAAATTTTCTGGTAATGTTTGACTGGAAATGGTGCTTTTCTGTGAGATCATTAATTCAATTATTTTAGGATTATAAGAATATCCACATCCCAATTTCTTTCTTAGTCAATTTTGGTAAGAAATAATTTCCTAGAAGTTTATTCAATCATCTGAGGTTTCACATGCACTGACGCATCTCCTTATTATCCTTTTAATCTTTGAAGCATTTCTAGTTTTTTATTCCTATATTGTTTGCCTGTGCCTTCTTACCTTTTCAAAAATCAATCTTTAGAGATGTTTGTCAAGTTTATTAGGTCTGTCAGAGAATCTTGATATGATTTTGTTCTCTGCTATGTTTCTAGGACATTTTTCTACTCACTTATAAAACCATTTCCTCTGTCAAGCAATCATTCAAGATTTAATATCACACTGGACACTTGAGAAATCAATGATGCTTCTCCTCAAAAGTACTTCAAATGCTTCTTAAGTTTAAATTTGGTTTGGACTTCACTAGGATAAATAGTTATGAATCCAGTTTACTTGAGGATTTAGGATATTAAATGTTCTCTTGTACAGTCATAGTAGGAGACAGATTGGATGCTTGTACAAAACGTACCCTACTTTACCTCCATAAGCTTTTGCAGACAAGTCTTAACAAGTTTGTTTCAAAATCCTGTAAGCAACCTTCCAGTGCATGGCACTGCAATCATCAGAGAAGGACAAACAGAACCTGGATTGCTTCAACTAGGGCGCGAAGATGTAGGATGCAATTAGGTCTGAAGATCATACAATCTGTTTTCAAACTTATTTTACATTAAACTTGCTCATCATTCCTTCTGATAACTAAATAGACTCATATATTGCCTCCAGTGTGAGAGTCACAGGCATAGAGCGACCACACATCCTTGCTTAGACTGGTGGCCTGGAGCCTCGAGTGGCTGGGGCAGTGCTTGCTGTGCCAACACCAAGCTTCTGTCCAGCTTCACATGGGGCTGGTACTGCGGGACAAGGGCATGCAGGGCAATGGTTCCTGCCCGCGCAGAGCCCTTTGCCTGACTCTCCACCCATCTCAGGGTGTGTTTCCTGTGGCTGTGTTTCCAAGAGCAGCTGGTGGGCTTGAAATGCCAGCCTTGCAGTTACCAGTTCAGCGCTTATGCTACAATGCCACACTAGTGCTCTGTGACATACCTGAGTACATATCAGCTACAAGGAACTCCACCATTCTCAGTACTGGACATGAATTGCCCCAGACCAAACACAGAGTTTCAATTGTTTACTTTCCAGTTACTGGGGTACCATCAAACTCTATATGTGACTTCTTCACTGTGGTTTATACTATTATTATACACACATAATCAAAAGTAGCATTTTCGGACTATTGAATGAGGGTAAATGAGGCTGAACTTCACATCCAGGAATGTCAGGAGACACGTAAGGTCTGTGCATTGGCATACTATACCAAAACTTTTAACATTTAATTTTTTTTTCTGTTATAAGTGTGTGATGTTATTTATATGGGTGCATTATTTGTGTGGGGAAAATGCTAGATAAAGTGCCCCTTGTTTTTCCTTAAGCTAGTCAGATGAGGTTCTGTTTCTTGTAATCAAAGTCCAAGCCACCTCCTCTATGAAGTCATGATTTAATCTCAAGTTCATTTGTTCGAAACTACCAGTGGTTTAGCGGGAAAAAGATGAGGCTTTCTGCTCCTGTAATTTACAGTCTCAGAGACCCTATACAGAGAGAGTTGTTATGAGTTGGAACTGAATCCACAGCACATAACCACCACCATTAAAAGAAAACTCTTTCTATAAACTGCTGCTTATCTTTATCATCCCACTTATTGGCAACATATGTTGTTGTTAAGTGCCATAGAGTCGGTTCCAATCCATAGCGACCTTGAACAGGGTTTCCGAGGCTATAAATCTTTATGGGAGCAGAAAGCCTCATCTTTCTCCTGTGGACATATAGTACTTATAAAAAACATTTCTATACTGTTAAGTTTTATTTTTAATCTTAAGCATTATATACTGATTTTTTGTTATGAAAAATGAGGAGTTAGCTGTTAGTTTCCTCCTCCTGCCTGTCCTGTACTTTAATCTCAGCTGCTTCTACTTTGGTTGTATCATAATTTTGGTTAGAAAGGTATTTAATGTTTACACTTTTAAGCACATGTAAATATTTGAACAGTTGAGTTGTGGACTATAATCTTATTACCTTCCTTTCCCCTGGATGTTTTGTTTTCCCTGAGGTGAATAATTGCCCTTTTTATCTTTTTTTTTTTTTTTTAAACATGGACTTTTCTATAGATCTATTTTAATTCAACTGTAAATTTTTCTGACAGAAATTTAAAAGCTCTCCTAAATATGACAAATGCATCAGCTGCTCTATAAATTATTATTATTTGTTATGTTAAGTTGGAAATGTCCCAATGAAGCCTCTTGTTTTCCTTTTCCAAGCTGGATCAATTACTATCTGCACAGTTGCCCTCAAGATTTCCTGAACTTCACACCATTTTGAACATTTCATCTCTTTTCCTGTATGTAATTCCATTTCTAGGATGTTATATTTTCTTCTGTCTAGGCTTTCTCTCTGATGTTCTTGAAACTGTTCTTTTTAACTACAGTATTCTAAAAGATCATGATGATGTACATTCCTGGATATAGGTCTTCTTCATATTATATGTAATATGAGTCTTTTCAATCTGCCAAAACATGATCTTTGCTCTTGGAACTTTTCTTTGATTGTTTCTTTGATGGGAACAATGGTGGTTAAGTGGTATAGTTCTTGCCTTCCATGAAGAAGATCCAGATGTGATTCCCAACCAATGCACTTCATGTTCCATCACTACACCTGTCAGTGGAAGTTGCCTGGTGCTATCATACTGTATACATTTCAGCAAAGCTTCCAGACTAAGATAGACTAGAAAGAAAAACCTAGTGATATACTTCCAAAAATCTGGAAATGAAAATGTATGGATCGCAATAGTCCTATTTGCAACTATGATAGTTGAGATTTTCTAGCAACTTGACTGGGCCTTGATTCTCAATGGTTTGGTTATTAAGAAAGGAGTCCTGGTATGGCACTGCAGGATAATGCACTGGGCAGCAAGGTAAGTTAGAACTTCAAGGTTGGCAGTTCAAACTCCACCAGCTACTCCTTGCAAACCCTATACAGGGTCACTTTAAGTCGGAACCTTCTTGAACAGCACTTAACAAACAACAATCTCACATGATGTTGTTGTTTCTAGATGCCCTCAAGTCTATTCCGACTCATAGAGATCCTATGCACAACAGAACAAAACACTGCCCATCCTCACAATTGTTATGTTTGAACCCATTGCTGCTGCCACTGGGTCAATCATCTCTTTGGGGAGTCTTCCTTTTTTTCATTGATCCTCCGCTTTACCAAGCATGATGTCGTTTTTAGGGACTGAACCCTCCTTATAACATGTATGATGTATGAGACATGAAGTCTCGCCATCCTGGCTTCTAAGAAGCATTTTGGCTGCATTTCTTCCAACACAGATTTCTTGGTTCTTCTGGAAGTTCACAGTACTTTTAATACTCTTCATCAACACCATAATTCAAATGCATCAATTCTTCTTGGCCTTCCTTATTTATTCATTGTTCACTTTCACATGTACATGAGGTGATTGAAAATACCATGGTTTGGGTCAGGCACACCTTCATTCACAAACTGACATCTTTGCTCTTGAATGCTTTAAAGTGGTTGAATACTTTTGCATACTCAACAAAGCACAAGTAAACATCTTTTTAGTATTCTCTGCTCTCAGCCAACATCCCTTTGATGCCAGCAACAATATCCCTAGTTCCTTCTATGAATCCTGTTTGAAATATTGGCAACTATCTGTTGATGTACTGTTGCACCTATATTTGAACTAACTTAAGCAAAATTTTATTTACATGTGATGTTAATAACATTGTTCCATGATTTCTGCATTCCTTTGGGTCACCTCTCTTTGGAATATGAAATCCACAAATATGGATCTCTTCCATTCAGTTGGCCAGGTAGTTCTCTTCCAAATTTTTTAGCATAGATAAGTGAGAGCCTCCAGTGCTACATCACTTTGTTGAAACCTCTCAATCTGCATTCTTATCAATTCCTCGAGGCTTTTTTGTTTTTTGTTTTCACCAAGTCTTTTTTTTTTTTTTTTTCACCAATGCCTTCAGTTTAGCTTGGACTTCTTCCTTCAATTACATCATTCCTTAATCATATGTTACCTCCTGAATGATTTAACATGGGCTATTTCTTTTTGGTACAGTTACTCTGTGTATTCCTTCCATCTTCTTCTGATGTTTTCTGCATCATTCAATATTTTTCCCACAGAATCATTCATTATTGACAGTCAAGGTTTGAATTTTTCTTCAGCTATTTTAGCTTGAGAAATGCTGAGCATATTCTTCCCTTTTGGTTTTCAAATTCCAGGTCTTTGCACATTTCATTATAATACTTGACTCTGTCTTCTCGTACTGCTCTTTGAGATGTTCTGTTCAGCTCATCTACTTCATTTCTTCTATTTGCTTTAGCTTCTCTATACTCAAGAGCAAATTTTAGAGTCTCTGCCATTTTGGTCTTTTCTCCTTTCCTGTCTTTAAATGACCTTTTATTATCTTCATGGATTATGATATTGATATCATCCCACCACTCTTCTGGTCTCCCATCACTAGTGTCTAATGATCAAATCTGTTCTTGAGATGTTCTCTAAATTCAGATGGGATATATTCAAGGTAATGTTTTTACTCTCATGGACTTTTAAAATTTTCTTCAGCTTCAGTCTGAATTCACATATGAGCATATGGCAGTCTTTTCTACAGTCTGTCCCTGGCCTTGTTTTGACTGATGATATTGAACTTTTCCACTGGCTCTTCCTATAGATGATAATTTGATCCCTGTGTATAAACACATTTTATATTGTTGGAAAAATGTATCAGAAGTGAATAAGTACTGGTCTTGCAAAATTCTATCACGTGATCTCCAACATAATTTCTATCACCAAGGCTATATTTTCCAAATATTGATTCTTGATCTTTGTTTTCAACCTTTTCATTTCAGTCACAAATAATTATGAATGCACTTGATTGCATGTTTGATCAATTTCAGACGGAAGAAGTTGGCAGAATTCTTCAGTTTCATCATTACTGACCTTAGAGGTTGGTGCATAAATTTGAATAATAGTGTTATTAACTGTTTTTCCTTGTTGTCATATGAATATTATCCTATCACAGATAGCATTATACTTCAAGATAGATCTTGAATGGCTCTTTTTGATGATGAATGTGACACCATTCTTCTTGAATTTGTTGTTCCAGGCATAGTAAACCATATGATTTTCTGATTTGAAATGACCAATACCAGTTCATTTCAGCTCACGAATGCCTAGGATATCAATCTTTATATATTTCATTTCATTTTTACAACTTCCAAATTTCCTAAATTCATACTTCATACATTCCATGCTCTTACTTGTAATGTATGTTTACAGCTGTTTCTCCTCGTTTTAAGTAGTCCCCCATCACCAAATAAAGGTCCTAAAAGCACCATTGTAACCTGTCCTCAATGGGTGACCCTGCTGGTATTTAAAATATTAGTGGCATAGCTTCCACCATCATAGCAACATGCAAGCCACCATAATATGACAAACTGACAGACAAGTGGTGGCCCCCAGGATAAGATTCAATATAATGCAATCACCCCCAGTGTGTGTTTTGATGTAATAAACTTTGATCTGATATAATTATCCTAGGTTGTAAATCCTCACTTCTGTGATGTAAATGATTAGATTGTATCTTGAGTCAATCTCTTTTGAGATAGAAGGAAAGAGAAGAGAACTGAGCTCAGAAGGACATAAGACCAAGACAGAAGAAGCAGGAGTGGAGTGTGTCTTTTGGACCTGGCAGCTCTGCACTGTCAAGATCCTAGAGCCAATTCAAGATTGATGCCAAGATACATGGAGCCTCTAAGGAGTTGTTGTTGTTGTGTGCCATGGAGTTGGTTCTGACTCATAGTGACCCTGTACAGGGTTTCTGAGGCTGTAAATCTTTACGGGAGCAGAACGCCTCATTTTTCTCCCGAGATAGTTTCAAACTGCTGACCTTGAGGTTCACAGCCCGATTCGTAACCACTACGCTACCAGAGCTCCTTCTCTAAGGAGCACTGAGCCTACATATGCTGAAAGGATACAAAGATCTTTTCCCAGAGCTGTCAAAGAGAAAGGTTTCTTCCAGAGGTGGCACTCTGAATTTGGGCTTTAATTTCCTAAACTGTGAGAGAATACATTTCTGGTTGTTTAAGTCATTAAAAGCAGGAAATGTGTACGCCAGGGTTGTAAACTTTCACCATACTTATTTAATCTGTATGCTGAGCAAATAATTTGAGAAGTTGGTTTATATGAGGAAGAACACAGCATCAGACTTGGAGGAAGACTCATTAACAACCTGTGTTAAGCAGATATTACAATCATTCATGTTAAAAACAAAGATGATTTAAAATACTTTTTGATCAAATCCAAGACCTCAGCTTTTGGTATGGGTTGCACCTCAATATAAAGAAAACAACAATCCTCACCAGTGGACCAATAAATAACATCATGATCCATGAAGAAAAGATTGAAGTGTCAAAGACTTCATTTTGCTTGGATCTACCATTAACACTCATGGAAGCAGCAGTCAAGAAAGCAAACAATGTATTGCATTAGCTAAAATAAATCTACTGCACAAGCTTCTTTAAAGTGTTCAAGAATAAAGATGTCAGTTTGAGGACTAAGGTGTGCCTGGCACAAGCCATGGTATTTTCAGTAACTTCATATGCATGTGAAAGTTGGACAATGAATAAGTAAGATCGTAGAACAATTGATACACTTGAGTTATGGTGTTGTACAAGAATATTAAAGGTGAAATGGACTTCTAGAAGAACAAGCAAATTTGTGTTGGAAGATGTACAACAAGAAGCCAAGATAACCAGATTTCATCTCTCATATTTCAGATGCAGTATAGCACAAAGGAGCTCTGGTAATATAGTGGTTACAAGTCAGGCTACTAACCTCAAGTTCAAAACTACCAACCATTCCATGGAATAAAGATGAGGCTTTCTGCCCCCATAAAGATTTACAGCTTTGGAAACCATGCAGGGCCACTAATTATCAGAACTGACTCCACAGTAAACCACCAGCACCATCAGGTGGGATCAGTCCTTGGAGAAGGGCATCATGCTTGATAAAATGGAAAGTCAGTGAAAACCACAGAGACCCCAACAAGATGAACTGGCACAGTGGGCAGCAGGATTATGCATATCAGCAATTGTGAGGAGGGCGCAGGTTCAGGTGATGTTTTGTTTTGTTGTACATAGGGTTGCCACAGGTTGGAACTCATGCAACAGCACCTAATAACAATAACAAAAGTCATCCACTTCTGTTATAACTGCATTAGATAATTAGGGTAGCAATTAATCATGGAGATGATTTAGGACCAGACAGCACTGTGTTCACTTGTGCCTGTGGTGGCCATGTTGTTGTTATGTGTCATTGAGTCAGTCCTCACTGCCTGGTCCTGGGCCAACCTTATAATCATTGGTACACTGCCACCACTGTGCCAATGCATCTCACTGGGGGTCTTCCTCTTTTTTTCTGACCCTCCACTTTACTAAACATGATATCCTTCTCTAGCGACTGGTCCCTCCTGCTAATATGTCCGAAGTATGAGAGGCAAAGTTTGGCCATCCTGGCTTCCAAGAAGCACTCTTGCTATACTTTTTCCAACACAGATCTGTTTGTTCTTTTGGTAGTATATGGTACTTTTAATATTCTGCTCCAACACCATAACTCAAATGTACCAATTTTTCTACAGTCTTCCTTATTTCTGTCCAACTTTTGCATGTATATGCAAAGCTGATATCTTTGCTCTTCAACACTTTAAATAGATCTTGTGCAGCAGATTTGCCTAATGCAATACATTGGTTGCTTTCTTGACTGCTGCTTCCATGAATGTTGATGGTTGATCTGAGCAAAATGAAATTTTTAATAGCTTCAATCTTTTCTCCAAAACTTGAGGACAGTTAGCAGCAATAACAGCTTCTTTGATAGTACCCCCTTTATCACTTCTATTCTATTATTATGAAATTTCTAACTATTGAAGTCTGGTTCTTGTGATTGATTCACAAGCTTTCTTTACTATTTTCCACTCCCCTTTTTAAAATTTTATTTTCAAGAAGAAATTCTTGTTTTTATTTGTAAGTCTACCAATGATGTTTATTTATTTATTTTTTTAAACTTTTTATTGTTACTTGGTGAAATTGTACAGAGTAAATTGATTTCCCTTTCAACAATTTATACACATTTTTTTTGTGTGTGTGTGACACTGACTGCAATCCTTACAATGTAATCACACTCTTCCTGCTTTCTCCTAGTTTTTACCATTTCCATTTACACTTCTTTTCTTGTACACTTCATCACTGGACAAATGCTGTCCTTTTGATCTATTATGGTGGTTGACTATTCTCAGAAGTGCATATATCCTTGGTGTCATTATGTACCTTATAGGCCTATCTTTCGTTTGGCTTAAAGCTTAGCCATGAGGGAGAGTTCATTTCCAGGCTTAAAATGTGTCTAAAGGCCATAGCCTCAGGGCTTCCACCTTCTTTCAGGTCAATAAGCTAGTTGTTTTATAATTATTTTGAGTTTTGTTCCCCATTTCTCTCCCAGTCTCTCTAGGACCTCTTATTGTGATTCTTTTCATAGCAATTAGCAATGGTTGCTTGGCACCACATAGTTCTTCTGGTCTCAGGGTTATGAAGATTGGGGTTCATGCGGTTTATTAGTCCTTTAAACTAATTATTTTAATACTTTTAAAATTCTAACTGAATTTGAGAAAAGTAATTTAATCCATAACATTCTACCCTGAGCCTGCTAAAATTCATGTACTTCTAATGTAAAAATATACGCCTCCTATCACAATCCCTTTCAGTACATCATTTCTAACTCCTAGCAACCACTAATGTATTTCCCATCTCTATAATTATGTTATTTCATCATGCTACATGCTAAAATAATACAATAAAAATCTTCTGATCTTTTTTTTCTCTCAACATGTATTAGTGGTTAGAGTTGCCAAAAAAGTGGTTACCAGCAAAGCCAATGATGATGAAATTTAAGAATTCTACCAGATTCTCTAAAATTGATAAAACATGCAATCAAGATGCATTAAAAATTACTGTTGATTGGAATGTGAGATTTGGAAACAAAGAGGAAGGATTGGTCATTTAAAATATAGTCTTGGTGACATAAATGATAAAGGAGATCACATGATTGTTTTTGTAAGACCAATGACTAATTGCAAATGCCACTTCTAAACAACATAAATGGTGACTATACATGTGTTCCTCACAATGAACTACACAGGAATAAAATTGACTATATCTGTGAAAAGAAACAGTCAAATGCTCAATGTAATCAGCCAAAACAAGGCCATCAATTGTCCAGCTCATGCTGAAGCTGAAGAAAATTAAAACAAGTTGTTAAGGGACAAAAATATGGCATTAAGTATATTCCACATAAATTTAGAGACCATCTCAAGCACAGATTTTATGCATTAGATACTAATGACCAAAAACCAGAGGAGCTGTGGGATGACATCAAGAATAGTATCCATGAAGAAAGACAAAGAAGAGAAAGAAAAGACCTAAATGGGTGTCAAAAGAGTCTCTGAAACTTGGTTTTGAATGTAGAGACATTAAAGCATCTGGAAGAAAAGATGAAGTAAAAGACCTGAATAGAAAATTTCAAAGGCAGCTCAAGAAGACAACATCAAGTATTATAACATGTAAAGACCTCGAGTTAGAAAACCAAAAGAGAAGAACATGCTCATTTCTCAAGCTGAAGGAATTGAAGAAAAATTTCAAGCCTCAACTTTTGTTATTGAAGGATTCTCTGAGAAAATTATTGAATGATGCAGAAAGCATCAAAAAAAGATGAAAGGAATACACAAAGTCACTGTACCAAAAGGAAATGGTTTATGTTCAACCATTTTAAGAGGTAGCATATAATTAAGAGCCAGTGATGCTGAAGGAAGAAGTCCAGGTGCATTGAAGGAATTGGCAAAGAATAAGGCACCGGGAATTGATGGAATACATATTGAAATCTTTCCATAAAGTGAGGCGGCATGGGAGGCACTCACACATCTGGTCAACTGATTGGAAGAGATCTGTATTTGTGCCCATTCCAAAGAAAGGCAACGAAATGGAATGCAGAAATTATCAGACAATATCTTTGAAATCCCATGAGAGTAAAGTTTTACTAAAGGTAATACAGAAACAGCTGCAACCATACATTGACAGAGGACTTCCAGAGGTTCAAGTCGGATTTAGAAGAGGATGTGGAATGAGAGCTAGCATTTCTAAGGTCAGATGGATCTTGGCTGAAAGCAGAGAATACCAGAAAGATGTTTACCTGTGATTTATTGAATACACAAAGGCCTTCAAGTGTGTGGATCATGACAAGCTATAGACAACATTGCGATGTACAAGTATTCCAGAACACTAAATTGTGGTCATGAAGAACCTGTACATGGACCAAAAGGCAGTTGTTCCAACAGAACATGGGAACACTGAATGGTTTAAAATGAAGAAAGTTGTGCAACAAGGTTGTATTCTTTCACCATA
>NW_006408528.1:11681912-11683447 GCF_000296735.1 Chrysochloris asiatica | reverse complement strand
CCTCACAACTGGACCAATAAATAACGTCATGATAAATGGAGAAAACTTTGAAGTTGTTAAAGACTTCATTTTGCTCAGATCTATAATCAACACTCATGGAAGCAGCAGTAAAAAAATGAAATGAAATAACTTATTGCATTAGGAAAATCTGCCACAAAAGACCTCTTTGTTCAAAAGTAAAATGCCAGTTTGAGAACTAAGGTGTGCCTGACCCAAGACATGGTATTTTCAATAGCCTCATATGCATGTGAAAATGAGATGATGGATAAGGAAGACTGTAGATGAATTGATGCGTTTGAGTTATGGTGTTGGAGAAGAATACTGGAAAAATACCATGTACTGCCAGAAGAACAAACAAATCTGTATTGAAAGAAGTACAGCCAGAATGCTCCTAAGAAACCAGGATAGGAAAATTTCATCTCTCATGCTTCAGACATATTACCAGGTGTGACCAGTCCCTGGAGGACATTAGGCTTGGTAAAGTGGAGAGTCGTAGAAAAAGAGGAAGCCCGCCAATGAGATGGAATGGAACAGTAGCAGCAGCAGTGGGCTCAGGTGTAACAATCGTAAAGATGGTGCAGAGCTGGGTAGTGTTTTGTTCTGTTGTGCATAAGGTTGGTATGAGTCAGAACCAACTTGATGGCACCTAAAAGAGCAACATATATACATATTTTATTTTGATCATTTGCAATGATGAAGAAATTAATCTAAGAAATAAAAATAAATATCTGTTCTATCTTTGTGGTCAGTAATGGAAAATGTGACATTTTCTGTTTGTAGTTGTTGTTAGGTGCCATCAAGTTGGTACCAACCCGTAGAGACCTTATGCACAGCAGAATTGAACACTGACGAATCCTGGGCCAACCTCACTACTGTTGCTATGCTTGAGTCCATCGGTGCTGCGACCTAGCCAATCCATCTTGTTGGGGTCTTCCTCGCTCCCCCTTACCAAACATGATATCCTACTCCAGTGACTGGTCCCTCCTGACAATATTTCTGAAGTATGAGAGACGAAGTTCGGCCATCTTGGCCTCCAGGGAGCACTCTGGCTGCACTTATTTCAAAATGGACATATTGGTTCTTTGGCAGCCCATGGCACTTTCAATATTCCCCTCCAACACCACAATTCAGAAGCATCAATTCTTCTGTGGCCTTCCTTATTCACTGTCCAACTTTCACATGCATATGAGGTTATTGAAAATAGCATGGTTTGAGTCAGGTTCACCTTAGTCCTCAAGCTGACATCTTTGCTCTTTGACACTTTAAAAAAGTCATGTTCAGTAGATTTGCCTAATGTAATACGTCGTTTGATTTCTTGACTGCTGCTTCCATGAGTATTGATAGTTGATCCAAGAAGAATGAAGTCCTTGACAACTTCAATCTTTTGTCTGTTGAGAAGAATGTTATTTATTGGTCCAGTGGTGAGGATTTTTGTTTTCTTTACACTAAGATGTATACGGAAGGAAGGCTGTGCTCATTGATCTTCATCAGTAAATGTTTTAAGTCCTCTTCACTTTCAGCAAGCAAGGTTGTAT
>NW_006408528.1:11666049-11681812 GCF_000296735.1 Chrysochloris asiatica | reverse complement strand
AAACAACATTCTTTTCAATGGAGAAAAGATTGAAGTTGTCAAACACTTCATTTTTCTTGGATCAACCATCAACACTCATAGAAGCAAGCAGCCAAGAAATCAAACAAAGCATTGCATTAGGCAAATCTGCTGCACAAGATCTTTTAAAAGTTTTGAAGAACAAAGATGTCAGCTTGAGGACTAAGGTGCACCTGACCCAAGCCATGATATTTTCAATAACCTCATTTGCATGCAAAAGCTGGACAACGAATAAGGAAGACCATAAAATAATTGATGCATTTGAGTTATGGTGTTGGAGGAGAAAATTAAAAGTGTCATGGGCTGCCAAAAGAACAAACAGATTGGTGATAGAAGTGCAGCCAGAGTGCTCCTTGGAGGTCAGGATGGTAAGGCTTCGTCTCTCATACTTTGAACATGTTGTCAGGAGAGACCAGTCATTGGAGAAGGATATCATGTTTGATAAGTTGGAAGGTCAGAGAAAAAGAGCAAGACCCCCAATGAGATGGATTGGCAAAGTGGCAACATCATTGAGCTCAAGCGTGGCAACAATTGTGATGTTAGCCCAGGACCGGTGTTTCATTCTGTTGTGCATAGGATCACTGTGAGTCAGTAGTGACTCGATGGCAACTAACAACAACAACAATGGGTAAAATATTGGATGACACAGGAAGCATCAAAAGAAGATGGAAGGAAAAGGGGGGCTAGAACCTTCCCAGTGAAAAAGACTTCCTGTGGAGCCTTTGCAGTGTATTAGACCTTAGGTGGAATCCTGATCCCATCCAGAATCTTCTTAGGTGGGCAATTTCCACTTGTAAAGACAAGCAGACCAGCCAGGAGCAACTAGAGGAACAGAAGATACTCCTTGAAAGAAAGACCAACAGAAAAAATCAAAAACAAAAATGACAGCCTGATTGACTACTACAAGAACAAGTATGGTGTTTGCAGGTGAGCCATCAAGAAGAGCAATCAAGTCCCATCAGGACAAACCCCCTTCCAAGACTGAAACTCAAAGGGAATACATGAGCAGTCATGTAAAGTTGCTGGTGACCATGTTGGTCTACTGATAAGGGGAAGTGGGGGAAAAGCAGCAATGAAGCTGTGGGCTGAGTCCAACCACATTCAGTACATCAACCTGGAGTGAGACCTGGTTGGCCAGCAGTGTGGCAAGACATGGGGACTCCTGAGCCCATGGACAGGGACTAGAGCAGAGAGTGAAGCATCCAGCTGATATGAAGTGAGGGGAGATGCACAAGAATGCCCATACTTGCTGATAGTATCCATTTGACCTAGCTCCAATGGCTGAATGATCAGAACTCAACTAGAGGAAGAAAGAAGAGGAAAAAAGTGTAATCTGCTACAATTTGACGAACTTGACTTATACTGAAGGATGTAGTAGCTTAAAAGAGGAAACGAATGTTCACAGCAAAGATCATTCCCACCCCCTCTGTACACAGGGTTGACAGGGATGGGCAACTTAGGCATTGACTGCCCAAAATAGGGGGCAGGGAGGTGCTACCTTTGTAGTGACTGGCTTACAAGTTTTCAAGAGGGAGCTTAGTTTCAGAGGGTGTGGGGGAAAGTAGAATCTGCACTGAATGGTTTCCAACCTATCTAGATGGGGCTGGTGAAAGAAAATGGGGATAAGAAAGACTCTTGTGGTTCAATAGTGAGTAATTGTTATCAGGACTGATTGTTATTTTTGCAAATGTAAAGGTAGACATTTCATAAAAAATAGGGGATTGGTTGATCTTGCAGTCCAGGCGTGGAAGACCCTAGGACCTTCAAGAGAGCAGAGCTGAGTGTGGGACCCTATCTAGAGAAGCAGCGACACCAGAGATAGAAGCAGAAATGATGACGTGGAGAGATGAAGTGGCTGGGGACTCTAGACTCAAAGAGGTAGAGGGACTGTGTGCTGGCAACCAGGGGACAGGGTGGTAGGGTATGCCCTTTGGTTGTTTGAATTATTATATATTCCTGAGTGCTTTAGTGTACATCCGAAAACAAAACAAAACAAAACAAAACACCCCAGAGGGAATAGATGCAAATTACGTTGAATGATGATACATAGAGGGGATTGTAGTCATTGAAATGAAATGAAATACGATAGGATGAGTGTAAAGCTGATGTTCTCCCATGTAAACTATCACTCAATTGACAATAGAAACTTAAATTAAAAAAAAAAGAAGCTGGAAGGAATACACAATTGCTGTATCAAAAAGAAATGACCAATGTTCAATCATTTCTAAAGGTACTGTATGATCGAGGATCAATGATACTGAGGGAAGGGGTCCAGTATGAACTGAAAACATTGAGGAAAAACAAGGCTCCAGGAATTGATGAGATACCATTTGAAATGTTTCCACAAGCTGAAGCAATACTGGAGTTGCACACCAGTCTATGCCAAGAATTTGGAAGACAGCTAGCTACCTGGCCAATTGATTGGAAGAAATCCATATTTGTGCCCATTTCAATGACAGGGGACAAAACAGAATGCAAAAATCATCCAACAACATCATTGATATCATGTTGCTGAAGGTAGCTCAAAAACAATTCTAGCATTACATCAACAGGGAACTGCCAGAAATTCAAGTCAGATTCAGAAGAGGACCTGGAACAAAGTGTATCACTCCTGATGTCATAGAGATCTTGGCTGAAAATGGAGAATACCAGAAAGATATTTTCCTGTGATTTACTGACTATGCAAAGGCATTTGACTGTGTGGATCACACACAAAAAAAACCCAACTGTGAATAACATTGTGAAGAATGGGTATTCCACTACACTTGATTATGCTCATGATGAACCTGTACATAAATCAAGAGGCAGTCATTTGAACAGAACAAGGAGATATTGAATGGTTTAAAATCAGGAAAGGTGTGTGCCACGGTTTTATAGTTTCACCATACTTATTCAATATGTATGCTGAACAAATAACCCAAGAACCTGGATTATATGAAGAACATGGCATCAGGATTGGAGAAAGAATCATTTACAACCTGCTATATATACTTAACACAACCTTGCTTACTGGAAGCAAAGAGGACCTAAACTACTTACTGATGAAGATAAAAGACTATAATCTTCAGTATGGATTGCTCTTCGATGTAAAGAAAACAAAATTCCTCACAACTGGACCAGTAAATAACATCATGATAAACAGAAAAAATTTGCATTAGGCTAATATGATGCAAAAAACCTCTAAAACGTGTTCAAGAGTATGTGTGTGTGTATACACACACACACATATATACATATATATGTTTGAGAACTAAGATGTGTCTGACCCAAACCATGGTATTTTCAATCACCTCATATGCATGTTAAAGTTGGACAAAGAATAAGGAAAGCTGAGAAGAAGTGATGCATTTGAATTAAGGTGTTGGTGAAGATTTTTGAAAGTATTATGGACTGCCAGAAGGACAAGCAAATCTGTGCAATCATAATGCTCCTTCTAAGTGAGGATGGCGAGACTTCATGTCCCGTACTTTGGTTGTGTTTTCAGGAGAAATTGGTCCCTTGATGAGGACATTATGGTTGGTAAAATGGAGTGTCAATTAAAAAGAGGAAGATGCCCCCCAACAAAATAGATAGACCCAGTGGCTGTAAAAATGGGCTCAAACATAGCAAAAATTGTGAGGATGGTGTAGGGTTTGGCAGTGTTTTATTTCTGTTGTGTAGAGGGTGACTATGAATTGAAACCAATTTAGTAGCACCTAACAACAACAGCAAAGTGTTAGGGATGATGTGGGTGAAAGGGAAGACGGATGCCATGTGATGACTGGCACAAAGCAAAGAACATCAAGGAATGCCAATGCTACTAACCAGGGAGACGCTGACTTGAAACCTGTAATAGTTGAAGTTTTTTTGTCAACTTGACTAGATCTTAATTTTCGTTGGTTTGGTATTTATGATGTAGCCAATCCACATGATGGGATCTGATATAATGTAATCACCTCCATGATGAGATCTGCTATGAACAATACATTGAAAAGGAGTTTTCTTGTGGGTGTGGCCTGCTTCCTATATATGTGGATGCTATAGTGAGTCCTAGTGTGGCACTGAAGGATAAGCACTGGACCGAATGGTTGGTTTGAACCACAAGGTCAGCAGTTCAAACTTATTAGCCCCTCCTCAGAAACCCTATACAGGGTCACTATGAATCAGAACCATCTCGATGGCATTTAACAACAACAACCTATCAAGGCTCTTTTGCTTTTTGCCAGATTTGGACCCTGCACCACCATCATCTATTTTACTTTCAGTTCTTTGAACATGAGCCAACAGTTGGCATGCTGATTTTGGGATTCCATAGTGTTTGAAAACTGTGAATCATCAGCCTGCCATCTTATCTGCCAACCTTGAATTCATCCACCTTTGTAGCCAGTAGGCAGTAGCCTGTCATCTGACATGCTGATCTTGGGTTTGTCAGCTCTTGCAGCTGAAGCCTTCAGCCTGACATCTGACCCACAGACTTGGAACTTGCTAAGCTCTACAACCATGTGAGCCATTTCCTATGATAAATAAATCAATGCACACACATATAAGTGTCACACCAGCTTCCTGGTGTGGAGTTGAGGATAAGCACTGGACTGCTAACCACAAGGTTCAAACCTAATAGCCACTCCTTGGAAACCCTTTACAGGGTCACTATGAGACAGAACAGATTTGATGGCATTGAACAACAACATAAGGTTCACTGATTTTGCTTCTCCAGAGAACCCAGCCTATGACAACATTATGGAGAATAATCTAATATGGTTAGAATTATAAATTGAGTATTCATGAACAGATAAATAAAATTAAGTTTTGTTTATTCTGACCTTCTCCCCAATTTGCAGGAATAAATCAGATAATTAACAGTATTATTAGGATTAATTCACTGGACTACAAAGTCAGTTTGAACCAGAAGGTCACAAACCATTCCTTGGAAAACCTATATGGGTCGCTATGGGTTGGAACTGACTCTATGGCACTTAACAACAAATCGTCATTGAGAATATGATCTAAGGGGAACATGGGGTGGGCTTACTTGACCAAACACTGTTAGTGTAGTTTGTACTTTGACTTTTTTTTATAAGTTAATTCCTTCGGGGCCTGATTTGTTTTGTTTTTGTTTTAAATATGCGGAGTCTTCTAAAGTTCATGGAAAAATGTGTATTATGAAAAAAAAAAAACCACATGGATTTATTTACTTCCACCCAAAGAAACTTGTACTAACTTGTTAAAACTTGTCAACTTGTCTGAACAGGATTTAGTTTGAGGCACTAAGAAGATTAACACCAGTTTGAAAAGAGCATCTCTTAGGGCATCATGAATTCTGCTGAAATTGAGGCAAGGACAAACATCTAATTTATGGTGATGCTTGGATGGAAGAATGGTGAAATCATTGCTGCTTTTCAAAGGGTTTGTGGGGACAGGGCACCCCTAAAACCAACAGTTTACATATGGATAACTCAGTTTAAGAAGGGATGATTTACAGCAAGAATCATTCCCACCCCCTCCATACACAGAGTAGACAGTGATGGGCAACTTAGACATTAGCTACCCAAAATGGGGGTGGGGGAGCTACAAAGGCAAGAAGTGACTGGTTCACAAGCTTTCAAGAGGGAGCCTACTCCAGAGGGCGCTGAGGAAGGTAGAATCTGAACTGAGTAATATCCAATCTGTCTGGGTGGGGCTGATGAAAAGAGATGGAGGTAGGTCTCTTGAGATACAACAGTGAATAATTGTTATCGGGACTGACTGTGAGGGTTGAAAATGTAAAGGTAGACATTTTGTAGCAAAAGGAGGGGATTGATTGACTTTGCAATCCAGGAGCGGAGGTCCCTGGGACCATCAAGGGAGAAGAATGGAGTGCAGTGACCCCAGAGATGAAGACAGAGATGATGAGGTAGAGAGATGGAGTGGCTGGGGACTTTAGACCCCAGAGGGAGAGGGGCTGTGTGCTGATGACCCGAGGGCGGGGAGGGGCAGGCTTGCAGGGTGTACCCTTTGGTAAAGTTAATGTTCTCCCACGTAAACTATCACATAATTCACAATAAAATATTTTTTAAAAGGGGGGGGGGATGAGACGATGTTGATGATGTAGCCCACAGCAGCACACAATCTAGAGCAAACAATAAATCTTGTTCATGTCCTAATTAAACAAGAACAATGATTAACAGCAGAAACAATAGCCAATACTATAGACATCTCAATTGGTTCAGTGTGCACAATTCTGACTGAAATACTAAAGTTGAGTACATTCTGCTCAATGGGTGCCAAAATGGTTGCAATTCAGATCAATTGCAGAAAAAGCAGAGCTTTCAATGGGATGAAGGTTTTGAAATATTTCTTGGAAAAATTGTAACAAGAGCTGAAACTTGACTTTTAACAGTTTTTCTTGAAGACAAAACACAGCATAGTAATGGTTACCAAGACATAAAAGTGGTCCTGTGAAAGCAAAAGTGGCTGAGTCAACAGAACAAGGCATGGCAAGTTTTATGAAATGTTCACAGCATTTTACTTGGTGACTTTCTGGAGGGTCAAAGAATGATAACATTTTACTTATTATGAGAGATAAGCAACATCAACACCTAGCATCATCAATATCCCTTTCCAAGAGTGGAAAGATAAAAGAGACTAACAAAAAATCTGCCACACACACCTGCAATCAAATTTTAGAGTCTTCAAGTTATAAATTATATTATTCTCACCTACTCAATTTTCTTTTATTTAACACTTTCACACCACTGTACATGCTCCTAATTGAAAAGGTCTTTTTCTGTCTAGTAGTTTAAGGTTTCCTCAAACCATTAAAGACATAATTTATGTGAAAGATCCTAGAAAATAATGTCATATTATAAATTCTCAACATTCTGGCAAGTATGCAAATATTTATTATTCATTCATTTGTTGGGATGGGCATGGAAAGTAGGATGAGTATGTGACATTTGGAAGTGAGATGATCATGTGGTAGTAACATTCAGATCACTGGAAAATTGAAAACTTTTCAGTTCAGCACAACTTAAGGTGCCTATGTAAAGGTTACAGTAAATTATCAAAATCAAATAATTTTGATTATATAAAATTATCTCCTCTGGCTATTCTAAAATCAAGAATATAAACATAATATATCACAATTTTGTGAAATGCCAAGAACACCATTTTCATATGGGTTTTTTTTGGTCACTCCTTTAACTTTGTCTGGCCTCAAATGCTATCATGTAAAGCAAGACAGAAAAATTTAATGAGCAAATATAACTAGTAAAATGTTTTTTTGTTTACTTTTTGTATAATCAGAGAGATAAGAGAATTATTATAGGAATCAGAAAATGTCCATTATCTTGGGCTTCTCTGCTAACTCTCTGAGTACTTGTAAAAATGACAATAAGCATTTAACTTCCCTACCGACCTCACAAGGTTGTTGTGAGCATCAAATAAAATCATACGCAAGATGGCTCTGCTTAGTATTTTAACAGAATTGCCATACAATTGTAAGATCCTGTTTTTCTTTATTATTAGTTTAATTTGTATTGTCTCTGCTCCTCAGTTCTGCTATTTTGTTCTATGTGTATCTTCTCCTTGTGCCTCTTTTAGAACCTGCTCCATAGAATAGCAAGCAGATCTTTTATTGATCATCCTACGTAAACGTCTAATGAAAGTACAGTGTCATCTGTGCTGGAAACACTACCCATCATGCTGAAAACAATGGTGTAACCTTGTTCTAAAGAATGTCACTGTTCACAGATTACCTGAGGATCCCATCCTGTCTCCAGGAGTACAGGATGATTTACAGAGCAGACTGTAATGGGAAGTTATAATGCCGCAATCAGAGAACAGAGATCCCACTTGCATTACAGAATGGACAATCCATAATTCTGTACACTGGATACTGTATATCCTTTGAACAGTCTGAATAATGCAGTAACAGAACAGCTAAAGAAAGTGATTAGGAAACAAAACCAAACTATTATTAACATTGAATACATAACACTGATAGTTCCCATAGTATTCTTTTTCTTATCACATTTTTGTCTTTCTATGGAAGAAATTAACAACAGCAATGCCTATGTGTACACATTATATTCTACTGTATAAAGATCTTTTGTTGAAATATACTTTAACCTCTACAACATCTTAATAAATTAGAAAGGAGAGTCTCTTTCTTTAATTTTACAGAAAGGGAGAGTAAATTTTTTCAAGTAGGATTAAACACTTGCAGAAGATCATATACCTAATTAGTAGTAATTTGGAGTAATTCTTTGGCCTTTGATTTAGTGCTTTTGTTTTTGTTTTTGTTATTCTCCAGCACATAGGATCTAAAAGCACATACAGCATTGACAAACAACTCTGAAAGCCATTAGCTGTCCCTCTGAGAGCTCTGCTTTGAAATACAGAAGATTCTTGAGCTGTCTCACAAATAGTTCAAAAAATGCATGTAATTCTGATCACATTTAAAAGAAAGTAACCACAATATATTTATTAAAAATTATTTGGCCAAAGCAAGATTTCTGAAACTTTTTAGTTAGATTTAGCAAAAGTATTAAGAGTTGTATGCATTGTTTCGTAGCTACTGGTATGCAGGTAGTGCAAACTGTACTCATTTTACTTTTACAATGAGGGTTGCCAAAGGTTGGCACTGTGCTCAAAGTACATTCTTTGTTCCTCTGGTGATAAAAACCTAAGCCACAAGAACCACTCTGTCAATTGAAGTAACTGATTCAGGAAAGGCGGGAGCCATTTGCTTTCCAATTTGGAATCTTCTATTAGGCGCAATGGGTTAATGCGCTGAACTGCACAGCTGTTTGAATGGCAAGGTCAGTAGTTCAAGCTCACCAGCTGCTCCTCGGAAACCCTACACAGGCTAGCTATGAGTTGGAATTGACTCTACGGAACTTAACGACAACAACAACATTACATGTATAAGGAGCTCTGGTAGCGTAGTGGTTACAGGTTGGGCTGCTAACCTCAAGTTCAGCAGTTCAAAACTACCAGCTGTTGCGTCCAAGAAAGATGAGACTTTCTGCTCCCATAAAGATTTACAGCCTTGGAAACCATATACAGGGTCGCTATGAGTCGGAACTGACTCCTCGGCACATAGCCACCATGATTACAAGTATACTGAAGGCAATCTTGACAAAGTCACATTTATATTTATCTATGAACTCTGTCCTTTGTGATGTGAGAGGATACACCATTACAGGGGAAAGTGGCCACCCTGCTTTTACTACATCAGAGAAGCCCCAACTAAGGGCTCTGCCTATGCTTATGTAATGTAAAGCTCATTGTTGTTAAATGCTGTCCAGTCGGTTCCAATTCATAGGGTTTATATAGGTTTCCAAGGAGTGGTTTGTGGGTTTGAGCTTCCAGCGCAGTGCTTACCCTATAGTACCACACCATAACTCTCAGTGTAAAAGTTCTAACTCATAGTAGTAATTGTCGTTATGTGCTGTGGAGTCCATTTTAGACTCATAGCGATCCAATGGAACAGAATAGAACTGCCCCATTGGGTTTCCTAGACTGTAATCACAGAGGCACTGGGCGGGTTCAAACTGATAACATTTTTGGCTGTCAGTTCAGTGCCTAACTATTGCACCACCATGAGGGTTACCTTGAAAAATTGTAAGATAAGTTTATATTGAGAGGTTATGTTCTGCATTGAAGTCCACTGTCTTTAGTTCTTCATTGTGCTGCATTCACATACAATAAGTATGATGGGTATTTGGCAATTATCTAGCTAATGTGATCAATGTTAATGGACAATCTGGTTAATTTGCCTTTTTAAAGTAGATTTTAGCAACAAGAAGTGAAATGCCAGGAGAGCTCTTAAATGAATTTTCTTTAATTTTCAAGTCAAATTGCTTATCCTGACTTTATTTTCTAATTACCACATGATGTTTCAATAGCAGTGTTGCAATAATAACACTTTGCTCTTAAAGATTCCCTTGCTTTCAATTAGTTCAAAGTAGGTTGGGCGATATGTAGTTTATCAGTTTGCACCCAGCCTTATGAAATGAATTTGAGCAGCAAACATCGGTAACTATGCAACTTTCCTTCTCCTTCTCTGTATTCTAGCCATAGTGATTTCTTATTTCCTTGGTCATTTTTATTGATGTACAATGATAACACATTTAGTGGGATAAAAATGCAATACTTTTTATTCTGGTTGTATTAGACCAGATTTACCATCTTTCTTTTTTGGATTTTATTGCGTGTGTGTGTGTGTGTGTGTGTGTGTGTGAAATATCCATTCATTCTTTTAGTTGAGTATTTATTAAGTACATTCCTGTTTTATGCCAACTACTGAATATGGTATTAGGTTGACTCATATGAAGTTGATTTTTCATATGATTCAAACTAATACTTAAAAGATTTTATAAGAATTTGAAAAAGAAAAGTTAACATAATGAAAGAAGAAAAATTTTTTGAGGAATTGAAATAGAGAATTTGGCCTAACCTGGTTAGATTTTGAGATATACAGTAAGGAGGCTGTTCCAGGATATATTTAGACTGTGAATCAATATAGAGGTAAGAAGATATACCACGTGCCCAGATGTATACAAACTGACAGCTTGATTACTATGAGGAGTGGGAGGCAAGCCTGAAAAGAAAGCCTAGAAACAGGTCAGGATCGCTAAGAGTCTGAATCAACTCAACGACACTTAACAACAACAAGAGACAGATAATGGTGACTGTGTACCGTGGAGTCAGTTATGACTCATTGCACAGGGTTTCTGAGGATGTAAATCTTTACAGGAGTAGAACACCTTATCTTTCTACCACGAGCAGCTGGTAGTTTTGAACTGCTGACCTTGTGGTTCGCAGCCCGATTCTTAACCACTACGCTACCAGAGACAGATAAAGCAGGACCCTAAATGACAGCAAGATAAGGAGTCTGAAATTTCCTTAAGAAATGTGAATTTGTACAGGTTTCTGAAAAAGGAGTTCAATGATAAAGACAATGCCCAGGAAGGATCACAGTTTGAAGGTCACAGAGAGGGGTGCGTAGGTTGAGATGGATGAATCCTATGGAATGGTATGTCAGGCATTGGTTACACAGGATAAAGAAGAATGCAGCATGACTTTTATTTATTAAAAAATGCACTTTTTGGAAAAGTATTGTTTCATAAGACAAAAGAACTGGTTGGTGAGAAAAAGAGTTATGTGGTAGATGTGCTGGCAACACCTGGATATGTTAAACTCAGAGTCGAAGTCAGGAATGTAGCATTGGAGAAGATAATTCAACTATGCCAGTTGAGTGCATCAAACCAACGGGATATATATACATATGTATATATAGAGAAAGAGGAGTGCTCAGAACAGAAACACGGACAATATAATAAGCTCTCAAGGTAAAATAGAGCTAAAGGCTACAGAAGACCAGGAGTGAAACTAAAAAAGATCAGTTTGTTTGGCCCAACTTCTCATGGAAGAAAACATTCATTATAAAACATTCTAAAAATTACCAAAACTAAAAATTTTGAATGAAAAATAAAAAAAATAAAATCTAAAACATATTAAAAAGTTGATAACTCAAAATGCAATAATGATCTACATATAAGAACTAATACCATAGAACTCAACATAAAACATAGTTTTGGGATATAGTTTTTGAAAACTGATTTTAGAGCTATAACCAAAGGCATAAACAACAAAATTTAAAATAGACAAATAGGATTTCATGAAAATTAAAAACTTTCAAACATCAAAAGACTTTTTTTTTTTTAAACTTTCATCAACAAAGTGAAGAGGCAACCTTCACAGTGGAAGAAAACATGTGGCACTGTAGGACAAGCACTGGACTGCTAACCTCAAGGTCAACAGTTCAAACTCATCAACAGCTCCTTGGAAACCCAATACAGAGTCATTATGAGTCAAACCAACTCGATGGCACTTAACAACATATCTGATAAGGATTAATATCCAGGATACATAAAGAAACTATTATATTACAATAACAAAAAGTCAAGCAATCCAACTAAAAAATGGGCAAAGGACTTGAACAGACATTTCTCCAAAGAAGATATGCAAATGGCCAATAAGTACATGAAAAGTTGCTCAAAATCATTAGTCATTAAGGAAATGCAAATCAAGACATCAGAGATACACCACTTCACACTCACTGGGATGGCTATTATCATAAAGCCAGAAAATAGTGTGTTGATAAGTATGTGGAGAAATTAGAATCCTCATCCATTGCTGGTGGAATTGTAAAACAGGATTGTAAAACTTCTGTGGAAAATAGGTTGACAGCGCCTCAAAAACCTGACATAAAATTACTTTATGATCAACAGTTCCAATCCCAGGTATATACCCAAATGTATTGGAAGCAGTAATATACACAGATAGTTGTATACCAGTGTTCATTGAATTCAGAATACTCACAAAGCAGACACAACCCAAGTGTCCATCAATGCATCAATGGACAAGTAAAATTTGGTATATACATACGTTGTTGTTCAGTACTGTGGAGTCAGTTCTGACTCACAGCGACCCTGCACAGGGTTTCCGAGGCTGTAAATCTTTATGGGAGCAGAAAGCCTCATCTTTCTCCAGCGGAACCACTGGTAGTTTTGAACTGCCGACTTTGAGGTTAGCAGCCTGATTCGTAACCACTATGCTACCAGAAATGAGCTCTGGCAGCGCAGTGGTTATGAATCGGGCTGCTAGCCGCAAGGTCAGCAGTTCGAAACTACCAGCTGTTCTGCGGGAGAAAGATGAGGCTTTCTGCTCCCGTAAAGATTTACAGCATTGGAAACCCTGAACAGGGTCGCTATGAGTCAGAAATAACTCCACAACACAAAACCACCACCAGCTTAATTATACAACTGAAAATGGCATGTGGTTTACTATGTATATTTTATCACTATAATTTTTTTTTTAAAGACATCTTAAAAGCCAGCCCTACTCCTTCAGCTTTCATGAGGTAGGAGCAGAAACATTGACAAGAGTTCACATATGTGCAGGAACTAGGGATAGGATAGAAGGAACTGAATGAGAAGGACTTGAACAGGAAAAAGTAGAAATCATTCACTGCCCTCTCTGCCCAAGGAGGCAAGCTAAAATGCTAATCAGGTTACTGAATGGGACCAATTTTCCTGGCTTTCCCCATGCCCTCAAACAGGTATGCAGCCTGGTCCAGGTACAGATTCCTTATGAGCACAATTAAGTGTTCCAGATTACTCATACTTTGCAATGTTGTCCATAGCTTGTCATGATCCACACAATCAAAAGTCTTGCATAGTCAATAAAGCACAGGTAAACATCTTTCTGATATTCTCTGCTTTCAGCCAAGATCCATCAGACATCAGCAATGATATCCCTCATTTCACATCCTCTTCTGAGTCTGGCTTGAACTTCTGGAAGTTGTCTGTCAATGTATGCCTGCAGTGGTTTCTATATTACCCTTAGTAAAACTTTACTCTCATGGGATATCAAAGAGATTGTCTGATGATTTCTGCATTCTGTTTGGTCACCTCTCTTTGGAATGGGCATAAATATGCATCTCTTCCAATCAGTCAACCAGATAGTTGTCTTCCAAATTTCTTGGCATAGCTGAGCGAGTGCCTCCTGTGCTGCCTCACTTTCTTGAAAGATTTCCACTTTTATTCCATCAATTCCTGGTGCCTTGTACTTTGCCAATTCCTTCAATGCACTTTGGACTTCCCCCTTCAGTATCAGTGATTCTTGATCATATGCTACCTTTTGAAATGATTGAACATTAACCATTTCCTTTTGGTACAGTGACTCTGTATTCCTTCCATCTTCTCTTGATGCTTTCTGTATTATTCAATAATTTGCCCAGAGAATCTTTCAATAATGAAAGTCGAGGCTTGAATTTTTTCTTCAGTTCCCTCAGCTTGAGAAATGCTGAGCGTGTTCTTCCTTATTGGTTTTCTGATACCTGATCTTTGCACATTTTGTTGTAATATTTGGCTTTATCTTCTTGAGCTGATCTTTGAAATTTCTGTTCATCTCTTAGACCTCCCCATTTCTTCCATTTGCTTTAGCATCTCCACACTGGAGAGCAAGTTTCAGTGTCTCTTCTGACATCCATTTTGATCTTTTCCTTCTTTCTTGTCTTCTTGATGACTTTTTCCTTTCTTCATGTATGATGTTGTTGATGTCATCCCACAACTCTTCTGGTCTTCGGTCTTTAGTGTTTAATGTATCAAATCCGTTCTTCAGGTGATCTCTAAATTCAGTTGGGATATATTCAAGGTCATTTTGGCTCTCATGGACTTGTTTTCCTTTTCTTCAGCTACAGTTTGAATTTGCATATGAGTAATTGATGGTCTGTTCCACTGTCTTCCCCTGGCCTTGTTTTCACTGATGATATGGAATTTTTCCATTGTCTCTTTCCGCA
This sequence comes from Chrysochloris asiatica, assembly GCF_000296735.1. NCBI lineage: Eukaryota > Metazoa > Chordata > Mammalia > Afrosoricida > Chrysochloridae > Chrysochloris > Chrysochloris asiatica. The sequence continues at coordinate 11,667,465 of NW_006408528.1, read as the reverse complement.
AATGTAATCAATTTTATTTGTATGCATTCCATCTGGTGAGGTCCATGTGTATAGTTGTCTCTTATGCTGTCTAAAGAAGGTATTTGAAATGAACAAATCACTGGTTTTGCAGAATTCTATCAGGCATACTCCAGTATCATTTCTATCACCACGGCCATATTTTCCAACTACTGATCCTTCTTTTTTGCTCCCAACCTTTGCATTCCAATCACTGGCAATGATCAATACATCGTGATTGCATGTTTGATCGATTTCAGATTGAAGAAGTTGGTAGAATTCTTCTATTTCATCCTCACTGGCTTTAGTAGTTGGTGTGTAAATTTGAATAATAATGGTATTAACTGGGCTTCCCTGTAGGTGCATGGATACTATCCTATCACAGACAGTATTGTACCTCATGCCTGATCTGGATATGTTATTTTTGACAATGAATGCAACACCATTCGTCTTTAATTTTTCATTTCTGGCATAGTAAACCATGTTGTCATCAGATTCAAAATGGCCAATACCAGTCCATTTCAGCTCACTAATACCTAAGATATTGATGTTTATGTGTTCCGTTTCATTTTTGACAACTTCCAATTTTCCCATGTTCATACTTCGTACATTCTATGTTCCAATTTTCAATGGATGTTTATAGCTGATTCTTTTCATTTTGAGTTGTGCCCCATCAGCAAATGAAGGTCCCATGGGCTTTACTTCATTTGTGTCATCACGGTCAACTCTACTCTGAGGAGGCAGCTCTTCCCCAGTTACATTTTGAGTGTCTTCCAACCTGAGGGGCTCATTTCCGGCACTACATCTGACAGTGTTTCTCTGCTATTCATAAGGTTTTCAGTGACTAAATATTCACAAGTTGTTCGTCACTCCTTCTTCTTAGTCTGTCTTCGTCTGGAAGTTCATCTGAAGCCTGTCCACCATGGGTGACCCTGCTAGTTTATAAAATACCAGTGGCATAGCTTTCAGAATCATAGCAACTCACAAGCCACCACAGTACGACAAACCAACAGACGAGTGGTGGAACTTTAAGAATTACTTATCAGTAAATAAACCAAGACTCGATGAACTTGTGAAGCTTGTTAATGCACTGCTGTCTCAGTCTATTCTGACTCCTAGTGACCTTACAGGACACAAGAAAACAGCCTCATTGGGTTTCTAAGGCTGTAAATCTCTGGACGTAATCTAGTGCATCTTTTCCTCACTGAACAGTTAGTAGGTTTGAACTGCTGACTTCTTGGTTAGTAGCTGAGTGATTTAACCACTGCATCACCACTCCCTCAGAAGCTTCATACTCGGTGAAAACTCTTTGTGTAAGTCAGATATATATATATATTACCGTGTTCCCATGTTATCTTCGAACAACTGCCTAGTTTAAAATTAAGAAAGGTGTGCGACAGGGTTGCATTCTTTCACCAT
>NW_006408528.1:11641057-11661731 GCF_000296735.1 Chrysochloris asiatica | reverse complement strand
CCAGACAGTTGTCTTCCAAATTTCTTGGCACAGATGAGTGAGTGCCTCCAGTGCTGCCTCACTTTCTTGAAAGATTTCAATTTTTATTCCATCAATTCCTGGTGCCTTATTTTTTGCAAATTCCTTCAAGGCAACTTGGACTTCCTCCCTAAGTATCATTGGCTCTTGATCATATGCTACCTCTTGAAACGGTTGAAAATTAACCATTTCCTTTTGGTACAGAGACTCTGTGTATTCCTTCCATCTTCTATTGATGCTTTCTGCATCATTCAATAATTTGCCCAGAGAATCTTTCAGTAATGAAAATCGAGGCTTGAATTTTTTCTTCAGTTCCCCCAGCTTTCCTGTTTACAACTCCAACATATGAGACAGAATCTCAACCCACCCTCACCCCCACACAAACCTTCTTTATCATGCTTTAGGCACTAATGGTCCTAGTTCTTTCTGTAGGATAAACACTGGATTGCTAATAACAAGGCTGGAAGTTCAAACCCACCAACTGCTTCAAGGAAAGCCATACAGGTTGGCATGAGTTGGAACTAACCATATGGCACTCCACAACGGCAGGCAGTAATTATAGTTAGTCCTCTTCTTATTTTTGTCTTCTCAAATAGTAATTTCAGGGAAATGGCTCAGTGATAAAGTGACTCGCTCAGTCTTGTGCTAGACTAGAGCATGATTAGAGATTTGATTCCCAGGTGAAGCAGAGTTTGCTCAGTCCAGGGATATGGATTAACCTTAGCCAGAATCTGCTTGAAAAGACAATGCTGTTGTTTTGTTAAGTCCTGTAGAGTCAATTTCAACTCAAAGTGACCCTATTAGGGTTTCCAAGGAGCAGCTGGTTGCTTTGAACTGCTGACCTTGTGGTTTGCTTTCCAGTGTGGATCCTAAAGACAATGCTGTTTCTGTTGTTCTTGTTAAGTGTCATGGAGTCAATTCTGACTCATAGTGACCCTGCATAGGATTTCCAAGGAGTGGCTGATGAGTTTGAACCTTGCAGCTCAAACTGACCTCAAGGTCAAGCACTTATCCTATGGCACCACTCCAGGACTTCTGCAGACAAATGTTGTTGTTGTTAAGTGCCGTTGAGCTGATTCCAACTCATAGTGACCCTGTGGAGTAGCTGGTGAGATTGAACCACTGACCTTGGGTTCAAGCTGCAATTGCAGTCCAGCGAGTTAACTCACAGTGCCACACCAGCACTGCATAAATCCATGACAATCCATTCAGCCAACGCATAGTCTCTGGCAACATGTATGAGACCAGGATTCAGGTGTGTCAGTAACAAGTAAGACCTCCACAGTCTCTGAGCTTAATGACTATTACATGTTAGTGGGACAGGGAGACATTTAAGAATGAACCACAAAGTGTGGCATTTGGGTAATGGCTGTGCTCTAGGGCAGAGGCAACAGTTAACTCACTCTGCTGCTAACTGAAAGGTTAGCCGTTGGACGCTACACAGAGGCTTTGTGGAAGAAAACCTGGTGGTCAACTGCAGAAGTTACAGTGTGGTTGAAACATAGTAAGTGAAGGAGTCTGCAGTGGTGGACAGGCCAAATGTCCAGGACCTTACAGACTTTAGAAATTTTGCCCAAGAGCACTGGTATTTTATTCAAAGATTTTGGGCAGGTGGATAATCCTCTGGAAAAAATTAATAAAAATGAACATCATCTTCATATTCACATCAAGGCAGGAGCAATAAACTCCATCTGTCTGAAATTGTTGGGCAATTCAGACTTGATATTTGGGCATATAGACTCAAATGCTTCTCTTAGCATATTGGTTAAGACCACAGGTTTTGAAATTAGATCATGCTAGATCTGCCATTATCGAGACAGGTGACTCAAGTTAAACTTCCATAACATGGTAACAACTATTTGTTACCATTGTTAAATTATTAATGCATATAAAATGCTGAACATAGTATCTGGAGCAAACTATGTGATTAAAAATAATAGGTATTATTTCCCTGTTCACTGCCATGGGCAAATAATAAAATAATCACACAGTGGACCCTTATGTTCTTTACATAAGCGAATGTTAAATGCATTTTTAGTGAGCTAAATTGTACTCAGTGTTTTCAGAGTAATGAGCCAAATGCATTAACTCTTCTGGAACAGATGAAGCCTGACTGTTTTGACTAAATATAAGGATAATTAGAGTGTAGACTCGATCTGTTGATAGGCTTACTGAAGCATAATGAGAAGCATCATGCCATAATAGAATAATACACAGGGCTAAAACAAAACAGAAATCTTACTACACAGATGAAAAACAACTAATTTTATTTACGTCAAGAAATAAATTATTAGTTGAGTCTTCTTATAATTTTACCTGGTTTGTTTCACATTGTAACAGTCTACTGATAGCATAATCAGTTATCCCTCTCTGTTTTGTTACTGAAGACCTCTCTGTTCTGTACACATAGTCTACTAAAATTACCAAATATAGGATAAAACACTTTTTTGTAGTTTTATAGTATGTACAGATGCACTTAGGCTTTGATGTAGTTGAGTATAGAGATGAAAGGTCTTTACAGATGTGCTTTACTCAAAGCCAGAAAACAACTATTTTCTATAAAAAGGTATGATTATTTTGCCTGATATCAAGACCTGGCTATGTATTTGCATATTGTTAGTAGAGCGATTCATGTTACCAGGAAAGCTTTAATATTGCTGGATAAAATACATGCAAACGAAAGCACAATGCCAGTGTATAACATGGAAAGGAGCAAAGGACAGGCTATAGAATATTGGTAACTTGGAGCAGCCTTAGGGCAGAGATCCACACGTAAATGTTAGAATTATGGGTGTGTTCAATTCCCGCTCTGTGGGAGGAAGTCATGGGATATAGCCATTGCACAGCCCGTCTTCAACTTACACTTCAAAGTCAGGGTACCCTCCAAAGTCTGAAACGCAAAGCTAGCTGAGGAGCAAAGGAAGTGATTGGGAGCCGGTGGTTAAATCACAGGAGCTTCATTAAGACTGAGCTTCAAAACTGAATAGCATATGAAATACAGTAAGGTTTGAAAATGCCACTGACCACTACCAAGTCCGTAGTTAATTGTGGCAGTATTAATAAGATAAAGACATGGGGTAAGTCCTTAGGTGTTTGTTTGTTTCTGAGTTGGTATGCTTCTGCTTTTGCTTGAGTGTAATAATGGTTATGCTCTTCACTTAAAATCAAAACCAAATCTACTGCTACTGGGTTGATTCTGATTCATAGTGACCTTTACTTAGCAAGATAATAAGTCGGTAATGTTAAATCAATCTGCAAAATGTTTCAACATTTATTTATTTGTTTAATTAAATCTGTGAGTTCTAAAACTCTGGTATCCACTGGAAACGGGCACATATAGCAATGATGGTCACAAAGTAAGACACCAAAATTAGTCTTTTTAAGCCAAAGCCCCCAAGGAAACCAAACCAAATATGCTGCCATCGAGTTGATTCTGACTCAGAGTGACCCTATGTTGTTGTTGTTAAGTGCTGTCAAGTTGGTTCTGAACTAAGTTGCTGTTGTTAAGTGCCGTCGAGTCGGTTCCGACTGATAGCGACCCTGTATAGGGTTTTCAAGGAGCAGCTGGTGAGCTTGAACTGCCGACCTTGAAGTTCAAACGGCTTTGCAGTCTGGTGCATTAACCCACAGCGCCAGACCAGGACTGACCTATAGCAAACCTGTATAGGGTTTCCAAGGAGTTACAGGTGAGCTTGAACCACCAACCTTGCGGTTCAAACTGCCTTTGCAGTCCAGCACATTATCCACAGTGTAGAACTGCCTCTTTATGGGAGCAAATTATCTCACCTTTCTATTTCTGAATGACTGGCATATTTGAACTGCCAACCTCATCGTTAGCAGTCCAACACTTAACCCACTACATCACCATGGCTACTTACCCAAAACCCAGAACCTTAGAAAATCAGATGTTGACATACATTGGAAGTATCAGGGCTCTGGTGGTTCTTGTTCAAGTTAGGCCCGCAGGTTCAGGCCGGTACATTATCAAAAATGGTGGGCCTCCGTATTACATGATTGAAAGCTACAAAAATATAACTGATTGCAGTCACTTCAGCCAAGATCCTCCACCAGAGCATCTCATTCAGGATGACTCTGCTTGGTACATAGAAGTACCACCCCCCCCACCCCATGAAAGTATATGTAAATATTGATTTTATTACCAAGGTCGGGGACCTGGATTCTCTGAAAAAAAAACATTTGAATCTGGAATGCCTGTGGCTATGAAGGATAATTTTTTTTTTACAAAACACCACCAATGACTTCCTGTGCAAGTGGAAACATTGATGTAGTCAAGTTTCTTCGGAAAAAGGGGTGTAATGTCCGTGCACCAAACAATTTTCTGTGGACTTCCCTTCATTTCGCATGCCATGCAGGCCAACAAGATATTATTGAACTTCTTGTTAACTCTGGAGCTTCAGTAGACACAGCTTCAAAAAACAACTCAACTCCTTTAAGTAGAGCTCTTGAGAGCTGGTGTGGCGCTGTGGGTTAATGCGCCAGACTGCAAAGCCATTTGAAATGCAAGGTTGGTGGTTCAAGCTCACCGGCTGCTCCTCCGAAACCCTATACAGGGTCGCTATCAGTCAGAATTGACTCAACAGTACTTCACAACCACAACAACATTGAGAACTGTAGACTGGATATTGTAAAGTACCTGCTTGATGTTGGTGCTAAATACCAGATGGAAAATCGAAAAGGGCCTAATGCCATGAATGTTGCAAGGGCAGATGCTGACTATAGAATAATTGATCCAATTAAAGAAACGCTAGATAACTTACCAAAACCTTCAGAAAATCAAAAAGTGAAAGGCAAGCCCCCCACTGTTAAACCACAGACTGAAGGCCCTGAAATGAAAGAGGAGGAACCATTTTCTTTAATTTACATGGTACTGGCAATATTGGAGGAAAGAAAGTGTATAAGGATAATGTAGTTTATCTCAATTCTTTGATTACCGGTGGTTATACCAAGAAAGTGGACATCACATTTGTCCCACAGAGAATCTGGAGTACTAAGGCCACTACAGCAGAACTGATCAGAAAGAGAGAACTGATGTGAGAGCGGTCCTATGAAGTGGACTTTGATGATTTCATGATGCCATTTCAGAATATCACAGAGAGAGCTTGGGCAGTGGAAATTGCCTTCAAGTAGACTTTACTAAATGATTGGTGGCCCAGAGACTGAACTTTGGAGCAAAAAGATATTTCCATCCAAGCCAATGTAATCCCAAAATTAATCATTTGTAACCAAATATGTGTTTTGCTTTCACAACTATAAACATTCTAAGCTATTCTAGGGGGAACGAAAGGACTTTATCAGCCCTGGTGTTGCTGTTTTTAGGTGCCATTGAGTCGGTACCAACCTCATGCACAACAGAATGAAATACTGCCTAGTCCTGTGCCAACCTCACATTCATTGCTACATTTGAGCCCAATTATGCTCAAACATTGTCCTGATAGGGTAGTGGATTACAAGCTGGGCTGCTAACCTCAAGGTCAGCAGTTTGATTCTACCAGCTGCTCCACAGGAGAAAGACGAGGCTTTCTGCCTCTGTAAAGATTTGTAGACAGGTCTCTGGGGACAATCTCTCCTGCCCTTTCCTCTACCTACTCTCTCCCTGTTATTGTGGATGAGAGAAGGCTACAGAACACGGTAGTACCTGGTGTGTGTGGGAGGGTGGGTGGGAGGGGGGGAACTAGAATTTCTCTTTCTTCTGGACGGAAGCAGGCCCTGAAAGCCCTACCCTTCCACTCCAGATGACCCGATGTTATTCCTTTTCACACCTTTCTCCTGCCTCCTTCCAGGTCTCTCACCTGTAGCAGCAACACTCCACCAAGTCCCTGCTGAAGCTAGTACTTGTTTCGGTGCATCTTCTCCCCAGTGAAATTGGCCACCTGAAAGTGAGAAGAAGCCACTGTCACCTGCAGGTTGAGATCCAGCCCCGCCTTCCAGCATTAGTGATACTCTTGGCCACTTCCCTGGCCACAGCCTCTGTGGAGATGACATTGGAATTGCTCACTGTGCTTTGGCAGTTGGAGCCCAGGGTGTACCAGTTGGTGAATGGTAGGACCCAGAGGTTGTCCAGCTGCAGAGTGCTGTGGAAGAGGGTGCAAGTGTTGTTGGGCCGTAGGACTCACTGCTTGTCCACTAGAAGTAGCCTGAGTGCTTCACAGTGCCTTCCCCAGCCAGCTCCATGCCAGGTACAAAACTGTAGGCCTTCCAGGACTATGATCACAGGGAAGTGTGGCAAGGGGCCAGGGTGGGTGGTGGCAGCAGTAGGAAGAGAATACAGGAGGTCATGGGGCTGTGGAGTCAGAGGACTCTGTGGGCAGAGAGCGATGGAAGATGGTTGACACTCTCTCCTTCCAACTGTGGATTATCAGAGAACATGGAAGGAGGAGGGATGAAATGCTGCAAGGCCTTAAAGATCTGAGCTAGAATGGTCCTTGCTGACCTGGTCCACTGTTTTCCTTGGACAGATGGGCCCAGAGAAAGAAAGTGACTTGCCTAAAGTCACACAACCAGGAGTAGTTCCTTGCTAAGATCTCTCTGTCTAAAGTCTAATGGGGTTATCCAGACTGATGGCTTTGTCCTCAGGGTCACAGCTGCTGCTGGTAGGGAGAGACATTTGAGCAGAGATGGTGGGAGGGGAACAGCACAGATGTAGCAGACTTAACAGGGCCTAGGCAACTCCATGGGAGAAAGATGAGGCTTTCTGCTCCTGTAAAGATTTACAGCCTTGGAAACCCTGTACAAGGTCGCTATGAGTCAGAATCGACTCCATGGCACATAACAACAACAACAACAGGCACTTTGGGAGTCTTGGTATGGTGCTGTAGGATAAGCACTGGATTGCTAACCACAAAGTTGGCCATCCAAACCCACCAGTAGCTCCTAGGAAACCATATACAGGATTGCTATCAGTCAGAACCAACTCCATGGCACATTACCATCACCATAGTATCAACGTATCAGAATGGCCTTTGACTGTACTCCAGGAATAGCATTCTGGACTTTCTGTACTGGAGTTGATTTTTATCGGGGAGAGAGCTGGTGGTTTAGGATGGAGAAGGGATTATCAAGAAGGGGCCAAATAGTCAGTGTACCTTGAACATTTTGCCTACTGGTATAGACTTGCCATATTTTATCATTTTGTTTGACTGAATACCACTCCCAAGTATCTAGGATGGAGAAGAATCCTTTACATACAAGCAAGGAGAAAACCTGAGCATTTGAATAAGCAGACTCTATTATTTGTTAATTGATTCTTCATCCACAGACCCTCTGGTGGCTTTAAACTGTTGACCTTGAGAATCACAGTCCAACTCAAAACCTCTATGTTACCAGAGGTTCTTTGGAGTCCTGGTGTGGTGCTGTGGGTTAATGCAACAGACTGCAAAGCCATTTGAACTACAAGGTTGGCAGTTCAAGTTCACTACACAGGGTCACTATGGGTTGGAGCTGACTCGACGGCACATAACAACAACAACAACACTATTTGGTATCACCTTCTTTCACAGGCTGGATTTTTTGAAAATTAACTCTAATGCCCAGCCTTGCTTATTTCCAGTGGGAGGTATGTCTTGAACATGAAATAATTCTTGTTCTGGAGAATATCATGGCAAATATTTGATTCCATGATTTTTAACCCTGTTTTTTAAAGGCTTAGACTTACCATGGCTCCAAACCCCAAACAGCGTCTGCTTGTCATGAACTATTAAGTGGCCAGCTAGATTGTCCTGTTCATTTTCTTCTCTAGCATTGGTCACACTAAGTCTGCCCTCATGTATAATAGCAAATAATCTTCTCAACTCATCTTTCTTTTGGAAAAAAAAAAAAAAGTTTTGAGAGACTATGATGTGTCCCACAGACATTAAGGTAAAACAATAAGGCTCCAGCCACCCCAACTCCCACTGCTCATACTACCTCCAATCACCAGGATTTGCATTATTTGCTGCTAACTTATTTCAAAACTGTTCATCTTGTAAGATACACCTTTTTAAGAAACCATTCTGATTATTCAATACACTTTTCTGAGAAAAAAAAAAATGACCCTCTCTATACTAACATAACGTTCCAGAAAATATTCCTATAAAATTAAAAAGGAAGTCAATAATACTTAATTTACAATCAAATCCCAAATGGCTCCTTATTGTCCTATGATTACTGGGTTGGAAATATCCATGGTCTCTTCAAGGAATTATAATGTAGTTATAATATATTTTAATATCCTCAGATAAAATGTGTTATATCAATGCATTATAATTAAAATGCATTAATAGAGACTTTCTGTTTGCTTTTGCTATGTTTAACATTTTTAATTTGCAACATATTGCTATCTCTAATTGCTCTTTCTCAGAATTACTGTATGAGATGAATGAAATTATATTTGTGTACATCATTCCTTTTTAATAGAAAAGAAATGGAAATTCATAAGACACACACCAGAAGTAAAAGCAGACTGTGAAAGACTTCTGGTTCTGGCAAGGGGTAACATAAAACTCAACCCAAAATCCACTGCCATTGAAGGGATTTTGACTCATAGCTTCCCTAAAAAGATTAAATGCCATTGAGTTGGTTCCAACTCATAGCTACCCTGTATACGGTTTCTGAGGAGCGGTTGGTGGATTTGAACTGTACTTGTGGTTTAAACCGACCTTGTGGTCAAGTGCTTATCCTACAGCACCACATCAGGACTTTCTTTCTCTCTCCCACCAGCCACTCCTTGGAAACCCTATTCAGGGTCGCTATGGGTCAGAACCGACTCGACAGCACTTAATAATATTGTTGTTGTTGTGCTGTTGAGTCGGTTCCGACCCATAGCGACCCTGTATAGGGTTCCCGAGAAGTAGCTGGTGAGCTTGAACTGCCCACCTTGCAGTTCAAATGGCTTTGCAGTCTGGTGCATTAACCCACAATGCCACACCGTCGCTCCATATGTGTGTGTGTATATATGTGTGTGTATGACTAGGTACAGGGTGGAGAACACAAAACCAAAGACACCCTAATAATTTACTACAGGCTTGTGTCTCAAATCGATTTTGTGTTCAATTATAACCTACTCAAGAAGGTTAAACCCTCTGTCCTAGTCGGGGTGGAGGGGTGAGGGGGGCAGTGTGAATATAAAACATGGATCTAGACCAAGACCAATGATCCTGTCAGAAAGTCAAGTACTTTGGAGGGGTATCCCCTTAGGGCAGACTGTAAAGGATTGTCATAGAAGAAAACATCTTGCTAAAGAAAGGAGTTCATGATTAAAATATATATATTACAAAACACATAAGGAAGGCATTTACCATGAGTGAGAGTAAGCAAAAACAGCAGAATTACAAACCTAAAACTCGAAATAATAGAATTACAAGCTGAAATTAAGTATCTTTAAAATAATTAAGACATGGAAGAATTATAGTCCTATGAAGCGACAAGGAAATATGAAAAATGTAGGCTTATTAGAAAAAGAGAATGGAAAACCAAAATATAGTAAAGAAGAAAATTTAAATTAATTAACAGTAGATTAGACTCAGCTAATGAGTTGTTTGTGGCATTGTAATATAAACACTGGGTCACAAGGTCAGTTTGAACCACAAGGTCAGCAGTTCAAACTCACCAGCCACTCCTCGGAAACCCTATACAGGATAGCTACGAGTCAGAACTGACTCAACAGCACTTAACAACAAGAAAGAATTGTTGAACTGAAAACTCTGAGTATATTAGATAGAATTCAACACATGAAAATAATGAAATAGAGAATATAAAAACAGAATAAGATTTTAAATACATGGAAGGTTAATACCAGACAGAGTTTTTAAAATGGGGAACAAACACTCTTAAGAGTTATCACAATGACTTGCAGGGAGGATAAATATAAAGAAATCTAGAGCTAAATACATCACAGTGAGGTTGTTGTTGTTGTGGTGGTGGTGGTGGTTACATGCAGTCTAGTTGGTTCTAACTCATAGCGACTCTGTATTGGGCTTCCACGGAGTGGTTGATGTGTCTGAACCAATGACTTTGTGATTCAAACCAAATGTGTGGTCTAGTGCTTCATCTCACAGTGCCACACCAAGACTCCAGTAAAGTTACAGAATCTAAAATCTAAAAAGCGATCAAGTGAAAAAGAGATTTAACCCACAAACTCACGACAGTTAGACAATAAAACAAACACTTCAACAACAAAAGTAGAGACCCCAAAACAGCGGGATATTATATTTGAACTGTTAAGGGAAAATACACACTTGCTGTAAGATAAACACTGGACTGGAATCATAAGGTAAGCAGTTCCAGTCCATCAGCCACTTGGCAGGAGAAAAAAAGAGGCTTTCTGCCCTCATATAGATTTGCATCCAGAAAAGCCCCTGGATAGAGATGCCATAAGTTGGAATAAGTAAGTTTATTTTTGGTTTTTAGGTTTTAAGAGAAAATAATTGTCAGCCTAGACTTCTATACTTGGCTAACTTGTTATCTGGAACTGTTTTAACCTGAAACTGAAAACTATTTCACTTAGAAAACCTTGATAAAAACAACTACTAAAAACAAATTTCATAAAGAATAAAACTGAGCTCATGAAGGAGTGAATAAAAAAAAAAAAAGCATCAGTGAATAATCACATTCATAAACCTATGGATATGTTTAAGTATCAGCAATGGCAACAGTGACAAATATAAATACAAATACCGCTATTGGTCTTTCCATGTGTGGAAGAAAGAAGCCTGAGGAGAATTGAAGATGCTGGGAATCAACTAGTCCAAAAGACTAATGGAACATGAGAACATCAGTCTCCACAACTCTGAATGAGATCATATTGTTGTTGTTGTTACTGACTCATAGCGACCTTATGCACAGCAGAACAAAACACTGCCTAATCCTGGGACAACCTCACTACTGTTGCCACACTTGAGTCCATCGATGCTGCCACTTGGCCAATCCATCTTGTTGGGGGTCTCCCTCTTAAAGATTGAAGTTGTCAAGGACTTCATTCTTCTTAGATTAACTATCAACACTCATGGAAGCAGCAGTCAAGAAATCAAATGACGTATTTTTTTAGGTAAATCTGCTGCACAAGACATTTTAAAGTGTTGAAGAGCAAATATGTCAGTTTCAGGACTAAGGTGTGCCTGACCCAAGCCATGGCATTTTCAATCACCTCATATGCATATAAGGTTACGAATCGGGCTGCGAACCTAAAGGTCAGCGGTTCAAAACTACCAGCCGCTCCGCGGGAGAAAGATGAGGCTTTCTACTCCCGTAAGGATTTACACCCTCGGAAACCCTGTACAGGGTCGCTATGGGTCGGAACCGACTCGACGGCACTTAACAACAACAACAACAACATATGCATGTAAAAGCTGAACAGTGAATAAATAAGGATGCCTGTAGAAGAATTGATGCTTTTAAATTATGGTGTTGGAGGAGAATATTGAAAGTGCTGTGGGCTGCCAAAAGAACCAATAGATCCGTTTTGGAAGAAGTGCAGCCAGAGTGGAGGCCAGGGTGGCCAGGCTTCATCTCTCATACTTTGGACAAGTTGTTAGGAGCGATCACATTAGAGCAGTATAATGTATGGAACAAAACTCAAATTTATTTTAAAAGACCGGGCTTATTGGTCAGAAAGAGAGACTGGCAGAAACTGAGTATAAATTTCTTCTTTCTATATTTTGTTTTTCCACTCTCTTTTTCTAATAAAATGTAAAAATAGAATTTGGAGTTAAAGCATTCTAAGATTCTTATCATTTTCATGAAGAGTATTAAATACTAATTGAGTTTAGACATTATTATGTCAGGAATTCATAATAAAATTTAAAGATAATCACTAAAGGAAAAGAAAAAGAATATGTAACTTTTAAACTAAGGCAATGGTAAACAAAGAAAATTCTACTTATAATTTATATCAATTTTATTGATAAACTAGAATCTTGAAAAAAAGAAAGTATGCTAACTAGAATGCACAAGATGGTGAAAATCTGTCCAAATGGTTGCATAATGATAAAAAATGGAAATGAATTAAATTCACCAGCTGCAAGACAGAAAATGTTAGAATGGATTTTTAAAACTCAGCTTATGAGGTACACTTAAATATTATGCAAAGATAATTTTAGAAGCTGAAACTAAGAGGATGGCAAAAAAATATTTCAGGAAAACACTAACAAGAAGAAACTAAGCTAAATATAACAAAATAGTCCTCAAGTAAAAAATGTAAAGTGTAGCATAAGAAAAATAGCACGCTATATAATGAACAGTACACACCAAGGAGATATCAGGTCCCAAACTTGTATAAACCTAACAACATAGACCAAAATTAATTTGTAAAATTACAAAATTACAAAGAAAAATGAATAACTCCACAATTGTATTGTAAAACTTTGATACAATCCTTTCTGTCATTTATGTGTAAAGCAAATAAAAAACAGTTAATGATTTAAAAATTAGTAAGCTTGAGTGAAATGTTTTTCTTGTGCATTGTTGAATCAGTCGTGACTTACAGAGACGGGACAGAATAGAACTGCCCTGTAGGATGTTCAAGGCTCTAGCATTATTTATTATTATTATTATTTACTCTTTATTGTGAATTGAGTGAAGGTTTACAGACAGGATCATAAGTTTACATTCATCTAATAATATACTTTGTTTCATCTCAATGATTATAATCCTCCCATGGACCAACAGCCATTCACTTCCTCCCTGTGGCTGCTGATTCCCTTCCATCCACCTTCCCATCCCTTCTCGCCATTGTCCTTAGGTACAAGTTGCTCCTTTGATTTTGAATGATTGACCATTCCATTGTTCATAGTGAGTATACCTTGCTAGTGTTGTTGTTCCCTCTATATACCTAGCTACTGCTTGGCTGAAAGAGGGTGAGTTCCTTTCAAGGCCTGAAGGGTGGTCAAGGGCCATAGTGTCAGATTCCACCAGTCTCCCTTTCTTACCAGTAAGCCCAGTCTTTTTTTTTTGGATAATTTTGAGTTTTGTTCCACACATTATACTGCTCTATCCAGGACTTTGTAATGCTATCACTTTCAGAGTTGTGGAGACTGATGTTCACATGTTCCATTAATCCTTTGGACTAGTTGCTTCCAAGCATCTTGAGTTCTCATCACTCTTCTTTCTTCCACACATGGGAAGACCAATAGCTGCACCTTACCCACTTGTGAGTTTTTTTTTTTGTTGTTTTTTTTTAATAAACAACCCTTTTTATTGTGAATTGAGTGAAGATTTACAGACAAGACATCAGCTTTACGTTCAACAAATTAAACACTTTGTTTCATCCTCCCTGTGGCTGCCCATTTACATCTTTCATAAAAGAGCAAAGCAAAGTATTCAATGTACACATACAAACCAAAATCATATATTCATTTAAATGTCCACAGGTCACATTCTGCCAGCCCGGCTCCTGTTGGTAAGCACACAGCCTTTCTCTGTTCATGGACCTAGAACTCACAGCTGCTCTGCCTCTCCACACCTCCATCAAGACTGAAGTCTTGATGGGAACACACTGCCACTTTTAAATTCTTAGGCCTCATAAGAAAGATGAGTTTTCTTTGTTTAGTAAATCTGTGACTGGTGCTTATCCAATGGACAATTAAAAGCACTTCACTTATGCCTGTAGTAAACCAAACCAAGCCCATTTTTGTGGCATTGATTCTGACTCATATTGACCCTATTAGGACAGAGTAGAAGTTTCTATTGAGTTTCTAAAACTAAATTGCTGGTAAACTGACTGCCACATTATTTTCCCCTCAGAGTAGCTGGTGGGTTTGATCCACTAATCTTTAGGATGACACCCAAGCACTTAATCTCAGCACCAGCAGGGTTCTGCTTAATAGTTAAGCCTAAGACATTAGACTACCTAAAAAAGCTGGTAGTCTCACAGTAAAATGTGTAACTTTCTGATAGTACTTACTACATTTTTCTTAGGAAGGGTTATTTATATTTTATTTCCCTTAAATCCATTGCAGTGCAGTTGATCGCAACATTCAGTGACCCTATGGGATGGAGTAGAACTAGTCACAAGGTTCCCAAGGCTGCAAATCTTTACAGAAGCAGAGGGATTGATGGGTTTCAATCCCTGACCTTTTGCTTAGCAGCATAGCGCTAGCCACTGTGACAGCAAGGCTCCTTTTGTTTCCCTTATTATACGGCAATCTGTTTGAGAGCAAGTCTCAGTTTTGATTTATCTTAATATCCCCATAGCTTCTCGTACAGGTCCACACCTACCCCCTCATTCACAAATATCTGTGAAATACCAAGAATTGTCCATTTTTAATTACTGTGTATTCATTAAGTGAATGAATGAAAGATTGCATATTGAGAAGTTTTCTTTTAGCTTGCCTACTAAGATCTCTTTCCAATCTTTTTCTAAGCTAGGAGAACATATAGGATCCCAGATATGTGCTCTTTTGGAGTTCTGGGGATGTGCTTGAGAGGGCAGCATGTGTTATTCATTACATCACATATAACCTTCTCAAGTTTACAATCAATATTGCTTGGAAGGCTGGTGTCATTTTTAAAAAGTATGGTTGTGTGCTGGAAGGAGAGACAATCTGAGCTCCCTATACTCTGTGAATCCAAATACCCTATTTATGGGTCCAAACATGAGGAAGGAGTATGCACTAACCACATCATTTTCCTTCCAGGTGATTGAAAAGGGATGGGTGTATTGAAGCTTAGTTGAGTTTCAATGCATGGATTTTTTCAGTATATATTTTTCTCAGATTTGTCAGGTACTTAAGAGTCTATTTCAAGCTGTCTGCAGACTCCTTTTCTCATGTTTCTTAAAACTATATGTGATTAAATCACCTACATTGTTTTCTAAGCTCGAATGATTCTCTTTTTGTTTAGACCTTGGTTTTGTTTTTTATTTTTCTTTACTTTATTCTATTCTTCACATCATTACTTTCCAATACATTGTTTGCTTTTGATATCCTCATCAAGTATTCTGTTCTGTATTTTCTGTACTCTTTAATATTTTTTTCCATATGTATTTATCCATCCAGCATATTTTCTATGTCCTGACCAGTTGCAAACACTGGTATGGCCAGAGAATGGCATTCATTCACTTAGGAAAGCATAGTCTCAAATGATGGGGAGGACGGGGACTATAAACCAAAACAATAGGCAAGGATAACACCATACATGTAATCATATAGGCATTTTTGTCCAAATGTTGAATAAATGCATTAATAATGAGACAAAATGGATAGTTAAGGATTCTTGGAAGAAATTAGTATTGAACTGGGATATTAAGTAAGCAGTGAGTGAAAGAAGGAACTCCAGGCATGCCAGTAGAATAGCAAAGGCAGCAGGCTCCTAACTGCAAAGATAGAGCAGCATTTCTCAACACACTATATACAAAAGGATTTCATCAGCATCTCTGGAGCGTTCTTTGAATCACAGCTATATGTTGGAATCTCTATAAATAGGTAAAATCTGCCTTTAATAATGATCTCAGATTATTTGCATACATGGCAAAATTGGAAAGCATTGTGTAGAGCTTGGGTAGGATAGTTAGGCAGCAATCCGATTGACTTGAAGATGGGATGTAGATAAAAGTATCTGCAGATTCTTATTCTGTATCTTATGATTTCCATTTGAAAAGTGTTTGTTCTCTGAAGGAAATTAAATGTGTTTGTTACAACAATTAGCCCATTTTATATGCTTATTTACCTGGACTACTGCTTACTGTTAGAAAAATTACATGTATTGATTTTCTAGGGATGCTTATTGGTTGACTTATAGGAACAAAGATTTATTGGCTCCATTCTGGAGGCTAATAGTGTGAAATCAGGTGTCAGTCATGTTGATTCCTTATGTTATTTATTGTTGTTTCATGTCATCGAGTCATTTCTGACTCATAGAGTCCCTGTATAGGGTTTCCAAGGAGCAGCTGAGAAGTTTGAACTACCAACTTTGTGGTTCAAACCGACCTTGTGGTCTAGTGCTTTATCCCACAGCACGACACCAGGTCTCCGATTCTTTAAAAAGACTGATAATCTGCTCCATACCTCTTTCTTAGCTTCTGCTGACCATAGTGATCCTTGGCTTCCAGATGGATGACTCAAATTCTCTTATTCCATCTTCACATGACCATATTCTCTATGTGTGTGTCTCTGTGTTTCTTCTATTCAATGAGGACACCACTCATCGTTGATGAGGATCCATCCTACTCTGATATGGCCTGATGTTAACTTAATCGATGACAACTTCAAATACCTTATTTCCAAACAAGTTCACTTTCATAGGTACCAGGGAGAAGATCTCAACATATGTTTTTAGGAGACAACGTTTCATCTCTACCGTGTAACTATATGGATTGGTGCCCTTAACCACTTACATTTTTTGCCTTCTTTTAGGTTCTCAGCATTGTTGTTGTTAGGGGCTGTAGATTTGGTTTAGATGCTTACCGACTATATACAATAAAACAGAATCCTGCTGGGTTCTGAATCATCTTAACAATTGTTACACTTGAGCCCATGACTGATTCCACTTAGCCAATCCTTCTCATTGGGGGGCTTCCTCTTTTTCACTCCACTTTACAAGTATGATGTCTTCTCGAGGGACTTGTCCATCCTGATAACATGTCCAAAGTATGAGAGATGAAGTCCATCATCCTGGCTTCTAAGGAGCATTCTAGCTGTACTTCTTCCAACACAGATTTGTTTGTTATTTTGGAAGTCCACTGTACAGTTAATATTCTTCTGCAACACCATAACTGAAATGCATCAATTCTTTTATGGTCTTCCTTATTCATTATCCAACTTTCACATGCATATGAGGCTACTGAAAATACCTCAGACTGATATGTTTGCTCTTGAATGCTTTAAAGAGTTCTTGTGCAGCAGATTTACCTAAATACAATACATCGTTTACTTTATTGACTGCTGCTTCCATGAGTGTTAATGGTGGAACCAAACAAAATGAAGTCTTTGACAACTTCAATTTTTTCTTCCTTTATCATGATGCTATTTACTGGTCCAGTGGTGAGAAATTTTCTTTTCTTTACATTGAGGTGCAATTCATACTGAAGGTCTTCAATCTTCAACAGTAAGTATTTGAAATCCTCTTCACTTTTGGCAAGTAAGGTTGTATCAGCCTGCATATTGCAGGTTGTTAATGAGTCTTCCTTCAATCCTGATGCGACATTTTTCTTCATACAATCCAGCCTCTCAGATGATTTCCTCAGTTTACAGTTTGAATAAATATTGTGAATAAATACAGCCTTGGAGCACACCTGTCCTGATTTTAAACTATTCAGTATCCCCTTGTTCTGTTTGAATAACTACTTCTTGGTCTATGTACAGATTCCTCATGAACACAATTAAATTAAATATCCATTCTTCACAATGATATCCATAGCTTGTCATGATCCACACAGTAGAAAGCCTTTGCGTAGTCAATAACACACAGGTAAGCTCTGGTAGCATAGTGGTTACGAATCGGGCTGCGAACCTTAAGGTCAGCGGTTTGAAACTACCAGCCGCTCTGTGGGAGAAAGATGAGGCTTTCTACTCCCTTAAGGATTTCCACCCTCGGAAACCCTGTACAGGGTCGCTATGGGTCGGAACCGACTCGACGGCACTTAACAACAACAACAAAGCATCTTTATGGTATTCTCTGATTCCAACTAAGAGCCATCTGACACGAGCAATGATCTCCCTTGTTCCAGATCCTTGTCTGAATGTGGCTTGAACCTCTGGCAGTTCCCTGCTGATGTGCTGTTGTAGCTTTTTAATTATCTTCACTAAAATTTTACTTGTATGTACATTCTTGATCAATTTCAGCCTGAAAAAGTTGGTAGAATTCTTCAGTTTTGTCATAACTGACATTAGTGGTTAGTGGGTAGATTTGAGTAATAATGCACTGCACTGCAAGGTCAATTTGAACAGCAAGGTTGACAGTTCACCAGCTGCTCCCAGGAAACCCTATACAGGGTTACTGTGAGTCAGAACTTAACAACACAAGAATGAGAATAAGACAAGTGTGTTACTGAGAGAACTTTTCTGAAGCCACTCATTGATCACAGAGACATGTTTAAGTATGTTTTGTTTGGAATAAACCAGTGCATGTATGAACTGGTACCCTAGTAGTGATGCAATTATACTGACCTCCAGACATTCATAAGTCTGAGGAAGGACATACAAGAAACAAGTACAAGTGGTTATTTATTTTGGGTTCAGACATTGGGATTTAGTAGATGGAGACAAGATTGGAATGGAGTTTGTTAGTTTTTTTCTACTAAATATACCCTTAGTTTTTGTATTTTGGAGCCATAGAAATGTATTATTTATTTGAAAATTCAGTAAGTGCATTTCAAAAGGAAATTAAATAGAGTCCTCACTGATTCATTAAAACTAAGCATGTGTGTATGGATCCCAGCACTAAACTATTGGTGACATACTTTTACCCTTGAGGCTTCTTTCACCTTCTAGAATTTCTGGTCTATTACAGCTCTGAAAAATCTAAGTTGAAATGTTCAAATGACATATTCTGTGATTAAGGTGGCCCCTACAGGACAAATTGAGCATTTTTTGTTTCCACTTTAAAGGCAAAAGAGATAAGTTGATGTGACAGGGGAATGTGACCGTGGGTTTCCCCGTGTAGAGGCAAGACATAAACATTTTGATAATTGCAGATGTAAGCATGTTATACAAAGCCATTCATAGGGAGTACCGTATTTTTACACAAATAATGAGCACATTATACATTTTGATTTGCAAACTGCACAAGTCCCACACAGGTTGCTTTGCTGTTTGCTATGTGTGTTATATGTGTGTGAGTCTCATTTGGGAAAAATACAGTACAGTGAGACAGGAGTGTGTTGAAGTAGGAAACATAACAGAGTTCTAACACAGTGTGGCACTGTTAGATAAGCACTGGACCTCAAGACAGAGGTTCAAACTCACTAGTCACTCTTTGGAAACTCTGTAAAGGGTCGCTATGAGTCAGAAACCAGCTCAATAGCACTACCAACACAAACAACAACACTACCTCTGTCCTTCAGGTATCTGTGATTTTAGGCAAAGAACTTAACTTTTCTGAGCCTTAAATCCCTTACTTATTAAGTGTAGATAATATTACCATTCTTGTAAATGTGTTGTATACTAACATTTTCTTTTTAAAACTCAGAGACACAATAGATTGATGATGTTTAACCCCTAAGAACTCCAAGGCCCCCCAAATTCATTCTAATAAAGAACACAGCCACAACAGACAAAGGGAACAGAGCTATGATAGCCAGATGAGATCACTAAGGAACTCTATGATGCATATAGGCTACGTTCCAGTTGCCACTATTATGGTTCCCATTTTCTGTTTTCTCAATGGAGTCTTTATCGTATTTATCTTGTCCTTTCTCCATCAAGAAACAGCGTGTTTATCTCTTCAGAATGGTTACTGTTATAATTAACTACAAATTGCTTGACTGGAAATAACCAAGTCTAGATCTGATCAAGAATGCTTATCAACCAGATACTCTAGATTTAACATAATAGAAACTTTATGTTGCCTCCTTCTAGAAAGGGAGTGAGTAATTTTTTTCAATGTTTATAGATATGGACATTTAAAAAAGTTGTATGTATGAGAAAAAGAGTACACGTGGGTGCTGGATATTCATATCTGTACCCTTTTATTCTTCTTTATGATCTGAAACTCTGATTTCCATTAAGAAAGTCCTAACCCTAACTCCTGAACCTTTATCCTAACTCTCAGTCTGTATCATTTGGGTGAAATTAATTCTATTTCTGGTTCTAAAAGAGAGAGATTAGACCTGGGCCATCAGAGCATACAAATCCTTGTACTCAAGAATATAAGCATATAATACAATTCAGGTCAGTGATCTGAGGATCTGGTCTAAACTTTCTATTAAGCTTGGAGCTATGAGATTTTAAGTGTGACTCTGTCAGGGATCACCTCATGATGTAAGTGGTCTGTTTAAGCTAAGCTAGAGAAAAGCTAGAGAAAAACAGATAACTTAAGCCCTTGGATCTAAGAGCGCACACATCAATTTATGTGAATTATAAATTTCCTCTTTTTGTTTCAGTCACTATTAACTGGATTTTCTAGTCTTTGCAAGTGGAAAGGCCTCAACTAAATCTAATTCCTTAACTTCACTTAAAACATGGATAATCAAAATGAAACCACAAAGAGTCCTGTTGATGCAAATAGTTAAGCATTTGACTGCTAACCAAAAGATCGGTGATTCAAATCTATTTTCGGGGAAAAGTTGTGGCAGATATAGCAGTCTGCTTCTGTAAAAATTTACAGCCTTGTAAATCCTATGAGTGGGTCAAGCTCACCATCCGTTTCCCAGAAACACTATACGGGGTCACTATGGGTCAGAATTGACTCGGCACTTACCAACAACAAACCCTATGGGCATTTTTCCTCTGTTCTACATGGTCTTCATGAGTTGATGTGATAGCAATGCGTTTGGTTTGATTTCTTTCTTCCTTTTGCCCAAACATACCAGTTTTCATCTATCAGATTTGCAAATACCCTATATTTTGATAACTCACAATATAAATTATCATACTTTTCTTGTGGAAGTATAAAAATGTTCCACGTGGTGTAAAATGGGGAAATATTTATGAAAATCATAGAAAAATAAAGGTATTTACATTTTAGCTAAACAATTCCCTTTCTAGAATTTTTCTATGAGGTATCTTTG
>NW_006408528.1:11633909-11638105 GCF_000296735.1 Chrysochloris asiatica | reverse complement strand
TGCAGTGCCACACCATAAACAAATGATGCCCTCAGAAGCTGTGAGGATCGCACCCTGGAGATGGAGACAGAAAGAAGAGTATGCATGCGTGGGATAGACATGGAGGAAGGGGAGAGAGAAAAAGCAAGCAGGGTTTGATGGCATTGTTTGATCCCTTATATCCAGGCATACTGGAAGCTCTGAATTCACCTCTGTCTTTTCAGATGTAGAAGAAATAAATTCCCTTTTCTGAAGTCAGATTGATTTATTTTCACTTGAAATTAAAAGACTCCTGGCCATTGCTAATGGTGCATATTAAAAGCTGCTCAACCTCACTCACAATAAAAGTATGAATTAAAAATGAGAAACCATTTTTCATCTATTGACAAAAAATAAAATTAAAATGCACAGTGTGCTATGTTGAGCAAGCTCTGGGGAGATATGCACTCTCTTATTTTACCGGTAAGAGTACGAGTTTAATGACCTCTAAAACCCCTTGCCATCGAGTGTACTGTGACTTGTAGCTAGCCTGGAGGACAGTAGAACTGCTCCATAGGGTTTCCGGGTTGGAAATCTTTCTGGAGCAAACTGCCACATCTTTCTCCCACTGAGCAGCTTTTAGCAGAGAACTTAATTACTGCACCACCCTGACAACCTCTAAGGAAGGTAAATTAATCACATTTATTAAAGTTGCAAATACATATATCCTCTGACCTAGAAATTATACTTCAACAAATTTGAAGCTGTATACTTACATGGTCAAAATGAAGTATATACAAGGTTATTGGATGCAGTATAGTCTTGGAAGAGCGAAAAATCGGAGTCAATCTAAATGGCTGTCACTGGAGAATTGATTTCATTCATACAGTCAAATAAAATCCAAAATAAATCACAAGAACCCTATAGGACAGAGGAGAATTACCAGGATAGGGTTCTTAAGGCTGTAAATCTTTATGGAAACAGATTGTCACATCATTCTCCTGGGGAGTGGCTAATGTGTTAGAACATCAACCCTTCCATTGGCGCTGTATACTTAACCACCGTCCATACAGTGGTTGCTGGTGGTTATGTGCCATGGAGTCGGTTCCGATAGGGACCCTGTACAGGATTTCCGAGGCTGCAAATCTTTATGGGAGCATAACGCCTCATCATTCATACTGTGGATGATTCTAAATCCATTAAACAACTGGGCAGGGACATGAGAGGGGTGACACTGAAAGGATCTCAGAGTCCACGGCAGCAGAGGCAAGCCAGGACTGTAGGGGAGAGGTTCACCAAGGCTGTGTCATCATTACAGCTGCTGTCACCCAGTGTGGTGACATCATCACCACATCCTCCCACATCACTGCCAGTCAAGGTGCCCATAGATGCTGTAGCACCCAAGGCTCTCCACATTTGTCAATGGGAGTGGAGAAGAGCTGTAGGGAGCTGTACAGAGTGTGGCCAAGCAGGCTGTTCCACCCATGGTGTGACACCATGAGTCACCATAGTGGGTGGCACCAACTGGCCACTGAAAAGGAATGAATAATTTCTTTAGGAATTGATATGAGAAGTTCTCCTGTATAGGTATGTAGTGGTAATGGCGTGCTGTAGAGTTGGTTCTGACTTGTGGCGACGCTGTAAATATTTATGAGAGCAGAAAGGCTCATGGTTTCGGCTTGGAGCAACTGTTGGATTCAAACTAATGAGCTGGTGGTTAGCAGTCCAATACATAATTCACTATGCTATCAGAGCTCCTTGTATAGCTATGTATGGGGAAAGAAAGTGAATAGAATGCCATAATTTGTGCATATGTGATAGTGATGGAAGGTGGTTTTTTTCAAATACCTTTTTATGAATTTTAGTTTTTGAACTGTGAAAATGTTTGTTGCTGTTGTTGTTAAGTGTCCTGGAGTCTGTTCCAACTCATATCGACTTATATAGGATTTATGAGGCTGGAAAACTTTGTCGGTGTAAAAGTCCTCTTTCTCCCATGGAGCCGCTGATGGATTTGAACCATGGATCTTGATTTGAACCATGGATCTTGTGGCCCAAGGCTTAACCTCCAGTGCTACAGTTGTTGTTGTTGTTTTTATGTGCCGTGGAGTCAGTTCCAACACATAGCGACCCTGTATGGCGTTGTGAATGTAAAACCTACTCAAAATAAAATGAATGAAATGTCAGGGCAGAAAGTTCTAATTTATATGTTGGAGCTACGGACTCATAAATCCTTAAGTGGAGTCCTAAGAACTGGACACTGGACCTTTGCATCTAAACTCTCTGACTCTTTGCTGCCCTAACTGATTGAGGTTGCAGACCTGGAAAAGAAATAGCCCATGATTATAGTGCCATCTATAGGAAAAACTGAGAATGTTTCCATTTGTTTTCTTTGTGTCAGATAGAGTCCTGGTGTGGCGCTGTGGGTTAATGCGTCAGACTGCAAAGCCCTTTGAACTGCAAGGTCAGCGGTTCAAGCTCACCAGTTGCTCCCTGAAGACCTTATACAGGGTTGCTATGGGTCGGAATCGACTCTATGGCACTTAATAACAACAATAGTTGAGGAATGGTGGGTTTTCACATTACAGCTTCTAGTTAACAACACAATTATTTGTATGAGACATATGGGAAACTTTAGATGTCAAAGCTAAACACCTTGATTACAAATATCATCATGCACCTTTGGTAGTACCCCGCTTTATTGCTTTGTTGTTGTTGTTAGGTGCTGTCAATTAGATTCCTACCCATAACGACCCTGTATAGGACTTCCGAAGAGTGGCTGGTGGGCTTGAACTGCCGATCTTGCAGATCAAACCGACTTTGCAGTCCAGGGCATTAACCCACAGCGCCAGGGGAATTCACATTTCTGATCCATAGTGTTGATACATGTAAATGTGAACTATATCTATATATGCAGGATAATGCCTCCCAACCTTTTAAGTAATTTAAACCCAAATTTGGCAAACAAGATACTGTGATTAAACAACTCTTGAGGCAATTATAGGAATGCCAAACTAACCATTTTAGCTGGAAGAAAGTTGCCAAAAAGAAGTAACATACAGAAGGGGTTTCCTTATCCCAGACTTCCCAGTTCAGAGTCAAATAAATGCATTGGCAGTGGTGGTGGTGGTGTGTAGTGGAGTCATTCCGATTCAGAGCGACCCTGTATAGGGTTTCCGAGGCTGTAAGTCTTTACCAGAGCAGAAAGCCTCATCTTTCGCTGATCGCTTTGAACTGCTGACCTTGGCCTGATTCGTAACCACTACGCTACCAGAGCTCCTTATAAATGCATTACCTACTCAAATATTAAAAATATATTTTGCTGAAGTTTCTTAACTAGTACGTGGTGTGGTGCTGTAGGATAAACACTGGACTGCTAACCACATGACTGGCGTTTCAAACCCACAAGCTGCTCCTTGGAAAACAATGAACACAGGTTACGGGTCCTGGCATTGAACAGACATCTGCATAAATTGTAATAATTAACTTCTCCCAATCCTCTAGACTGTCTGGTCTGTTGCAGTCTTAAGAAATTAGTGTTACAAAACTGGAAATAGATATTTCATGATGAGGGTGACACCTGCAGGAGAAAGTCAGAATTTTCTGCTTTTTTCTTTTCTTTCTTTCTTTCTTTTTTTCCTGAGACAAAAAGAGTTGAACAGAGCATGAAGAGGAAAGACTGCTGAACATGCATTGCATTTCACTGGAGTTTTTAGGTACCAAAGTTTTGGTAATTAGTAATGGAGACATTTCAAGAAAAGTTATTTTTTTAATGTAAAGTACATAGAGGAGTAGTGTAAAAGAGTGGTAAAGGCAAATTCCCCCGGTTACAAATGTCATTCCGTGATACTTTCAATATTCTTTGCCAATATCATAATTCAAATACATCAATTCTTCTAAGGTCTACCTTATTTATTGTCCGTGTTCCTCATGCATATGAGGCAACTGAAAATGTCATGGCTTGTCACTCATACATGTGTCTTTTGCAGCAAATTTGCCTAATGCAACATGTCTTTTGACTTCTTAACTGCTGCTTCCATGAGTATTGAATGTAGATCCAAGCAAAATGAAATCTTTGACAACTTCAATCATTTCTCCATTTCCCATGATGTTATTTATTGGTCCAGTTGTAAAGATTTTCGTTTTCTTTATATTGAAGGGCAATCCATACTGAAGGCTATTGTCTTTGACATTCATCAGTAAGTACTACAAATCATCTTTGCTTCCAGTAAGCAAGGTTA
>NW_006408528.1:11623041-11633054 GCF_000296735.1 Chrysochloris asiatica | reverse complement strand
TCTACAGACAGGGTTCCTATGAGTCAGGGCTGACTAAGAGCACTTAACAACAACCATACCCAGGGCTCTTGAAATATTTCCTTCGTTAAAGTTTCTCTAATTAAACCTTTTGAGTATGCCATCTGTTTCTTTTGGGAGCTTTGACTCATCTAGTGGGTGGTATCAAGAATGACCCCAGGAAACAGGCCCTCAAAACTGCATTTTGGAATTTCAATGCCCGTATATTTGCTGAGCCTTAGATATTTTCTGCAGAGAGATATGGGACATTAATAATCCATGGTGTGCAGCAATATCATGATTACTCAAATTATCACTGATGGGTGGCATAAAATACAATACAAGTAGAGGGCAAGGCATGACCAAACAACAATGGCACTTATTTTTTATGGAAATAGTGGAAATTATGATTTGTGGTGTGGCTGCTCCTGACTGCTTTGAAAAGTTTACAAAAAGGAAAACTTTTATATCTAAAGGCTTGAGCTCCTAACTCAAGGCTTATGTAAAGAATCAAATTATGAGAGCAAAAAGTCTCATCTTTCTCCCTTGGAGCAGCTGTTGGATTTTAACTAATGACCTTGTGGATAGCAGCCTAACACATAACTCACAATATTATCAGACCTCCTTATATAGCTATGTAGGGAGAGAAAAAATGATACAGAAGAAAGTGAATAGAATGTAGTTCATATATAGTTGTTGTTGTTAAGTTCCACCGAGTCAATTCTGACCCATAACGACCCTGTCTAGGGTTTTCGAGGAACAACTGGTGAGCTTGACCCACCGACCTTGCAGTTCAAATGGCTCTGCAATCTGGCTCATTAAACCACAGTGCCACACCAGGACGTATGTGGTTTGGTGGTGGTTATGTACCATGGAGTCAGGTTCGATTCACAGTGACCCTGCACAGGGTTTCCGAGGTTGCAAATCTTTACAGGAGCAGAAAGCCTCATCTTTCTCCCGCGGAACAGCTGGTAGATTCAAGCTGCTGACCTTAAGGTTCGCAGCCCGACATATAGTAGGTACATTAAAATCTCCTTGAGAACAGAAAAATTGTGTTTCCATGATAAAGACTGTGTAGAGGAAATTAGTGTATTTGTGAAAGTGATGGAAGGAGGTTGTTTTCAAATAACTGTTTATGAGTTTTAGCTTTTGAACTGTGTAAATGTATGTGGTTGTTGTTAAGTGACCTTCAATTTTTATTTTTTAAAAATTTTATCTAGATAGCAGACTTGACTGAAAGTTAAACCCAACTGTATTAGTTGCAGAGAAGAAAAAGCAATTATATATTCAACTTCTCCAGATGCTGTATGTCAATTAAAGTACCAGTTAGTAAGGACTAGAATTCTGAGACTTGAAATTTTGTGAGCTTGCTAGCATCATATTGATATCATGAGATAGGCCCTCCTCATGGGAATACTAAAAACAAATCAACGTAAACAATCCATTACTATCACGTCCGTTCTGACCCATGGTGATCCCACAGTTTATGGAGTACAGCTGTGCCCCATAGAGTTCTCTTGGCTGTAATTGCTACAGAAATATATTACCAGGCATTTTTTCTGTGGCACCAGATGGCAGGATTTGAACAGCAAACCTTTCTATTATTAACTGAGGCACTCAAAACTGTTAACAATTTGCCACAAACTTGTTGTTAAATGTTGGAGAGTTGGTTCTGACTCATAGTGACCCTGTATAGGTTTTCCGAGGAGCAGCTGGTGGATTTGAACTGCTGACCTTGTGGTTCTCAATCCAGTGCTGATCCTAAAAGAACTGGAATTTTTTCTTAATCTTTTATTTTTTTGTTGGTTACTGGGGTGTATGGGGTGGAATGAGGGGAAGGAGGGAAAGGTTGAGCACAGGGTAGGGAATAGGCACAGGATAGTTTGGGTACTGGGGGGGAGCACATACTAGAAGGGGAAGAGGAAAGGAAAAATAAGGTCAGTGGGAGAATAGCTAGGCAGGTTTGTTGTTGTTGTTATTGTTATGTGCCGGGGAGTCAGTTTCAACTCATAACGACCCTGCACAGGGTTTCTGAGACTGTAAATCTTTACGGGAGCAGAAAGCCTCATCTTTCTCCCACAGAACAGCTGGTGGTTTTCGAACTGTTGACCCTTAGGTTAGCAGTCCGATCCGTAACCACTATGGTACCAGAGCTCATTGGCTAAATAGGACAGAGGTAAATGACAATGTAAGCACAACCGTGAAACAACAAGGATTGTGGATACAAAGACTGAGGCATGGTGTGAATTGGGTAAAAGTGGGGAAATGATGTTAAGATGCTTGGCTGTCTTTTGAATCTTGGTTTCCCTTGCTCACTATTGTAAAATAGACACTTGAAGGGGAGAGAGAGGAATAGCCAGAAACATCACCAGAGAAAGCTTGTAAGTCCGTCTTTAGCCTATAACTGATTGGAATACCCAAAATGGGGCTAGAATTTGCCCAGTGAAGGAGGATCCCTGCAAAGCTTTGCACTGCACAAGACTATAGGTGGAATCCTGATCCCCATCCAGAATCTTCTGAGGTGGGACATTTCCATTGAAAGAACAAGTAGACCAGTCTGGAGCAGCTAGAAGAACAGAAGATAATTCTTGAAAGAAAGACCCGCAGGAAAAATAAAAAAACAATAACAGCAGTCCAATTGACTATTACAAGAACAAGCAAGTTGTTCCCCAGGGAGGCATCAAGGCAAATGGTCAGGTCCCCTCAAGGCAAACCCCTTTCCAAGACTGAAACTCAATTGGAATATACTAGTAGGCATGTGGTCCTGCTGCTGACCACGTTGGTTACCGATAAAGGGAAGTGGGGGAAAAACAGCAATGAAGTTGTGAACTAAGTCTGGCCACATTCAATAGACTCCTGTTAACCTGGATTGAGACCTGGTTAACCTGCAGTATGATGAGACCTGGGACTCCTGGGCCCTGGGGCAGGGACATGGACCCAGAGGACTAGAACAGAGTGTGAAGCATCCAGCTGATATTAAGTGAGAGGAGATGCACAAAAACACCCACACTTGCAGATAATACCCATCTGACCTGGCGTCAATGATTGGATAATCAGAACACGACTAGAAGAAGAATGAAGAGGAACAACAAAAAAAAAGGAAAGCGTAATCCATGACCTATGTTTGTAGATGCAGTATGACAAAGGAGCGGACAAATCTCTACACAGGGTTGACAGGGAGGGGGATCTTAGACATTGGCAACCCAAAATGGGGGGACTACAAAGGCAAGAAGTGACTGGTTTACATGCTTTTGATAGGGAACCTAGCTCCAGAGGATACAGGGAAAGGTAGACTCTCCACTGAATTGTTTCCAACCTATCTGGATGGGGTTGATAAAAGGTGAGGGGGAAAGGACTCTTGTGGTTCAATAGGGAATGATTGCTATCAGGTCTGACAGTGAGTGTTGGAAAGGTAAATGTAAATGTTTGGTAACAAAAGAAGGGGAGTGGCTGATTTTGCAGTCCAGGAGCAGAGATCCCTGGAACCATCAAGGGGGAAAAGCAAAGTGGGTGACCATGTTCGAGGAAGCAGTGACACTAGGGATGGTTGCAGAGATTATGACATGGACAGAAGGAGTGGCTGGGGACTCTGGACTCAGGAAGGGAGAGGGGCTGTGGGCTGGCGGCCGTGGGGGCAGGCGTGTATGTGTGTGTGTGCACCCTTTGGTTGTTTGATGATGCATGCAGGGGATTGTGATCATTGCAATGAATTATAATAGTTTGATACTTTGAGTTTGATGATGCATGCAGGGGATTATGATAGGATGAATGTAAAGATAATGTTCTCGTATGTAAATGCACACATAATTTACAATCAAAACTTAAAATAAATAAATAAATAAAAATAAAAACTGCAGTTGTTTATCTTACAATTCTGGAGGTTGGAATTGTGAAATTTGTTTCAGTAGCTAAAATCAAGGTATCACCTGGTCTGTATTTCTTCTTGAGGTTCTAAGGAGAATTCATTTCCCTGTATTTTCTAGAAGCCACCTCTAAACCCACACTTATGATTTCATTGTTGCTGTTGTTAGGTGCCACAGAGTCGATTCTGACTCATGACTCTATATAAGATTTCTAAGGAGCAACTGGTGGGTTTGAACTACTGACCTTGTGGTTAGCAGCCTGAAGCTTATTCTACAGCACCACACCAGGACTCCTATGACTTCATGGGAATTTCCTAATATCTATTAGCTCTTGTAGTGTACTGGTTTCGAATCGGGCTGCTAACCTCAAGGTCGGCAGTTTGAAACTACCAGCTGTTCTGTGGGAGAAAGATGAGGCTTTCTGCTCCCATAAAGATTTACAGCCTCGGAAACTGTACAGGGTCACTAAGAGTCGGAACCGACTCCATGGCACATAACAACCACAACAATTAATCCAGAAGCAGACAGCTGCTGCACTATAAAATTATGATCACCACATCTGTCTGTCTCTATCATGAGTAAAGAGTCTAGGCCTGGATTTCATGTTGATTTATAACTAGTGGTCAACAGTTGGATGAACACCCAGGACTGTGCATGAATAAGACTGAAAGACTGTGACAGAGAAATCTGGGAGAAAGACTACAATGCACTTCTAGGTAGGGGCAGTGAGTATCTCTAGTGTATGCCCAGGAGATGTTGCCTTCTTCAGATGTGGTTTTTAGTAATTAGGAGACAAAGATGCTGTATCCTGTGGCTGTCAGGGCATCCCTTTTCCCAGCTCCCTAAGAACAGGAACAAATGCTCATATACTACTTGATTCCCGTAGCAGTGAAGGAGGCTATGTGAAGACTCTAAGGATGAACTGTGCCTCCCTGAGGCTGACTGCATCTTCTACCACTAGTGCCCAATGAGCTGACCTCAGAGCCCCAGGTTTGGTTCTATTAGCTGAAGGTATCAGCCACTCTTCTCGTGGCAGTCTTCATGTAAATACCCGATTCACTATTTAGGCCTTGTGACCAGCTACACAGTAAAGCTTGAAGCACTGTGGGTTTTATTTACTGTAATTTATGTTTATTATTATGTAAGTGTGCTGGTGGTGCTATTGGATATACATTGGACTGCTAACCACAAGGTTGTCAGTTCAAAGCCACTAGCAACTCCATGGGAGAAAGATGAGGCTGTCATAAAGATATGTTGTTGTTTTTGTTGTTGTGTGCCATCAAGTCAGTTTTGACCCACAGAGACCCTGTATAGCATTTCCGAGGAGAGGCTGGTGAGCTTGAACTGCTGACATTGCAGTCCAGCACTACACCAGGACTCCAATATATACATATATATATGTTGTTGAGTGCCATGATCCGTATGTTGTTGTAAATACCATGGAGTCTGACCCATAGCAACCCTGTATAGGGTTTCCAAGGAGCAGCTGATGAGCTTGAGCCGCCAACCTTGAAGTTCAAAGGGCTTTGCAGTCTGGCCCATTAACCCATAGTGCCATACCAGGTCTCCCATAAAAATATACAGCCTCAGAAATCCTATACAGGGTAGCTATAACGTGTTTCCTGTTTTCTTTATTACCTTTTCATGATGAGTACTATTGGTCATCAATACACATTTGATTGGGTGAAGTATGACTAGGTTGGAGTCCTGGTGTGACTGTAGGCTAAGCACTGGACTGCTCCCACAAGTTAGGTGGTTCAAACTCACCAATCCCGCCTCAGAAATCCGATAGAGGGTCTGTATGAGTCAGAACCCAGTTGACGGCACTAAACAACAACAACAACACGGCTAGATTGATATTACACTGTAGGGGAAAGGACCAGGAGGGGTGTTTTTTTTTTCTTTTTTGGTCTGTGTACTTTGTGTTTACCCTGTTTTGGTAAATCAAGAAAAAGAAGAAATATAAGTGACCAAATGGGTGATCTGTGCTTGCTTCTCTATATTATTCTCTGCTTATTCACCCATAAAGATTTTCTACTGTTCACTGGCCTACTCTGAGTCTGAGGACATTAAACTATACATAGGATATCACCCAGGCTTCCTTGCCTCCTGGCTTCCAGTTGAGCTAAGTCCATGCAAGGGGAGACTGGAAGCCAGGAGGAGAGTCAGGATATTCATCTTTGCTCCATGCATGCCCCCACCTTATTATGGCTAAGGCAAGGGATGTTCTTGTCTATGGTCATAGCTCCTGCCATAGGAACTACCTTCACAACTGTTACCAGCCTCAATAACACAATTTTCTCCCTTTTCGTTTTCAAGCCAAGAGATGATAAAATGACCTCTAGCAGTTTTTAATCGATCTCTGGCTCTTCACCATCTCTCTGGATTCCCTTAATCCTGTCTGTGCTTCTATAAATAATTTCTCCATTATACTCTCTTCAGTTAAATTCTGTTGAATATGTCCTGTTTCCCTCAGGACCCTTACTGATTTAGAGACTAATTCACTGCAACACTATTTGCAAGTGCCAGTGGAGGGAAATGCTCAAGAGCTCAGGTTTGGGAGCAGATGCCTGCATTTGCTTACTAACTCCACCACTTACAACTTTGTGACCTTAGGCACTTTACTTATCATCTTTGTTTCTCAAATTACTCATCTGAAAAATGGGAATAACAAGTAAATTTAGTGGTTGTGGTGAGGATTATATGAATAAATCACTTACAAAAAATGGCTGGGACACATTAACTCCCAGATGAATGACTGAAAGCTGTTCCTCTTTATTTCCTGGAAGCAATGAATACGATGAGCTACCCCTCAAGATTCTGTCTGGGAATATGGCATAGATAACGTAAACTAGGAAACTTCAGGGGGTCTGACTTAATCACAAACCAGTCTTTGGTGACCCCATCCTCATGTGCATCAGAGTAGAACTGGGCTCCAGAGGCCTTTCAATGGCTGATTTTCCCCAAGTAAAATGCCAGGCATTTCTTCCAAGGGTGGACTTAAGCCTCCAACCTTTCAGTTAGTAGCTGGGCATGTTAAACATTTGTACTATCCATGGACTCCAACCTAATCACATGATCCTTTCAAAGCAGAGACTTCTGCTGAAAGCAGTTGGATAGGGAAGTGGGAGAGATTCTAAGTGTGAGAAGGACTTGATGAACACTTGTTGGTTTGCAAGTTTAGAGGCTGCGGGAGAGGGATACAGATTGGCTGTAGAATCAGAGAGGAAACAAGAGCAAGAAAGGAAGTGAGCTTGAAAGTTGAGCCTCCAAATTAGAATCCAGTCTGGCAAATAACTTGACTTCATCCTGTTAGACCGTGAGCCCACCTGGACTTCTGATGTGCAGAAATGTGAGCTAACAAATGAGTTGTTATGAATTCACAAAGTTGATAATGATTTCTTATGGCAGCAACAGAAAAACCAAAGAGCTGCCCCATTGGAAAGATATTCTATGGTTATAGTGACACCTACCGGACAAATTTAATATTCTGGTTTGTTGATTTCAGGTTTGTTTGTTTTTGTCTTTTCTGAGAGGCTTGTATCAGTGGTGGTTAAGTGCTGTTGAGTAAGTTCCGACTCAGAGAGATCCTATATAGGGTTTCCAAGAAGCAGCTGGTCTGAACTACTGACAATTTCTCAAGGAATAGCTAAGCAGAAAAATTTTAATATTACTTATGAAAAACTGTGTTAAAAATATCAAATAAGGAAGATCATAGAAGAATTGATGCATTTGAGTTACGGTGTTGGAGGAGAATATTGAAAGTGCCATGGGCTGCCAAAAGAACCAATAAATCTGTGTTGGAAGAAGTGCAGCCAGAATGCTCCTTGGAGACCAACATGGCCAAACTTTCTCTCTCATACTTCAGACATATTGTCAGGAGGGACCAGTCACTGGAGGAGGATATCATGTTTGGTAAGGTGGAAGGTTAGAGAAAAAGAGGAAGTCCCCCAAGAGATGGATTGGCCAAGTGGCAGCATCAATGGACTCAAGTGTGGCAACAGTAGTGAGGTTGGCCCAGGATGGGGCAGTGTTTCATTCTGCTGTGCATAAGGTTGCTAACAACAACAACAACAACAACAACAACATTCAAAATAGCGTAATCTTCTTCATAAATCTGATATATGCCATTTTTGTTCTAAAATTCTGGAAATGTGTATCAGTTTGACTGTGGCCCCACCCGCTTATCTCAGCCTGGGCAGAGTGGCCACAGGGAGAGTTGCGCATCCCGATTGATTCAGAAATCGCCATATTTTCCTTTCTACAGTCAGATTTTTCCACGGGTGGTGGGTGCAGAAAACTTACACCCTGCATCTTATACAAGATCCAAAGCTTTGGAGTTGCTCCATGGAAGCACCTTCTCTGGTTTTTCTGCGCTTCCCCCAAGGAGCCTGTCCTACCTGACTGCTTCTCCTGCCTCCAAACCAGAAGTTGTAGTCTGGCCTGTCTTGACTTTTATAACTTAGAAGTTCTTCTGAATCTCTGTTGGCCTCATGTATACATGCATAACATCATATTATGTAATATTCTCCTGTATGTGTGCAAGCAAAGTACAATTTAACATCAAGAACAGAAAAAAAAAACAAAAAACTATTAATACTTTTAAAACTTTAAAAAAAAGTTTAAAAGATTTTATAACTCAGTGAAAGAAAAATTATGCAGCATAATTCCTGAAAGTAATTCTTGGTATACTAAACAAATAATAGAAAATGAATGTACAGTTACATTTAAACAAAAATGCAAAATGTGGATTGATTACATGCTCCCCTGATGTTGAGACCAAATAAAAGAGAGTAACCGAGGCACTACAAAGATGTGACACTTACTATTTGAAGCAGTGGAAGTTCTACACAGAATGAGGGGGAAGTAGGAGAAGAAAGAATTCTAGTACTGCATATGATAAATATTGTGATAAAGATACTCACTCAGGGGATTCTGAGCTAATCAATCAGCCAGCACTCTAAACAACAGATTTCAATGATCAAGATGACAAGAATTACATAGTGACCATTCATGACAACTAAAAAGCTATGCTACAGTGGCCAAAAGATAAGCTTAAGTATAGAATAATTAATACATAATACGATAAACATTTTAGTAATGCATAATATTGCTGATTATAAAATGTTGTTATTGTTAATTGCCATAGAGTTGGTTCCAACCCCTTATTGTTTTTGTTGTTAAGTGCTGTCTAGTCCGTTCTGATCCATAGTGACCCTGTATAGGGTTTCCAAGAAGCAGCTGGTGAGCTTGAACCATCAACCTTGCAGTTTAAACCAACCTTGCAGTCCAGCACATTAATCCATAAAGGCACACCAGGACTCTGAATTATAAAATATTGCTGAGGAATCCAGTAATCAAGTTGGGGAACTGGAAGCCAGATGGCAATATATGAATATATGGGTATCTGTTTCATGATATTACTGAAGTTTAAAACAAAATGAGGTGTTGGCATTCAGATACCATAAAGGTCACAGGCAGAAGACAGACAATTATTATTTAAATGGATATTTTCTGGGTGGAGAGTTAGATGTTGTTGTTGTTAAGTGTTGTTGAGTCAGTTCCGACCCATAGAGACCCTTTATAGGGTTTCCAAGGAACAGCTGGTGAGCTTGAACTGTCTACTTTGCAGTTCAAACAGCTTTACAGTCTGGTGCACCAACTCATAGCGCCATACCAGGACTCTGGAGAGTTAGATGACCAGCCCAAAATAACAGCTTAAGAGCTAAACCAGGTAAAGAATGAAGAAAGGAAAAAAAAAAAGTTGATTGAATCATGAGACAGAACACATGTATACATACAAGACAAATTATTGTTCATATAAGTACAGATAAAAACATTTCTAAGGAAGACTATCCTCAGGAAAGAAAGAACTACTGGAACAATTAACAGTACAAGTAGATATAATCATTTGCCAATTGAAACAGATATCATTAGGAGATTGCTATTAGTACTACTACTAGTAGCTTGCATGTTGATCTGATGCTGGAAGCACTGGCATTTTAAATATTAGCAGGGTCACCAATAGTAGATACATTTCATCAGAGCTTCCAGACTAAGACAGACTAGAAAGAAGGACAAGCAGACCACTTCTCAATTGTTGATTACTGAAACTCTTATGAATAGTAACAGAACATTGTTAGATACCATGCT
>NW_006408528.1:11621138-11622446 GCF_000296735.1 Chrysochloris asiatica | reverse complement strand
CTACTTGACAGCACTTAACAACAACAACACAAAGAGGACCAGTTAAAACCATGATTATTCAAATTTACACACCAACCACTAAATCCAGTGATGTTGAAATTAAAGAAATCTACCAACTTCTTCAGGCTGAAATTGATAAAACATGCAATCCAGATGCATTGACAATTACTGGTGATTGAAATACAAACATTGGAAATAAAGAGAAAGGATCAGTAGTTTGAAAATGTAATATTGGTGATAGAAATTATTCTGGAGATAGCATGATAAATTTTGCAAGACTAATGACTTATTCACTGCAAATACTTTTTTTAACAACATGAAAGGTGACTGACTATGCACATAGATCTCATCAGATGGAATACACTGGAATCAAATTGACTACAACTATGGGAAGAGATGGTAGAAGAGCTTGGCATCATTAGGCAAAGCAAGGCCAGAGTCAGACTGTGAAACCAACATCAATTGCTCATTTGCAAGTTCAGGCTGAAGTTGAAGAAAAAATTTAAAAGGCTACAAGAGGCAAAATATGACCTTAATATATCCCATCTGAACTTAGAAACCATCTCAAGAATAGATTTGATGCATCATCCACTAATGACTGAAGACTAGAAGTGTAGGATGATATCAAGAGCATTATACAAGAAGAAAGCAAAAGGTAATTAAAAAGAAGGAAAGAAAGAAAAATAGGTGTCAGAAGAGACTCTGAAACTTGCTTTTCAGACTGGAGATAGTAGAGCAAGTGGAAGAAATGAGGAAGTAAAAGAACCGAACATAGAATTTCAAAGGGCAACCCAAGAAGACAAAGTCAAGTATTTTAATAAAATGGACAAAGACCTGGAGTTAAAAAACCAAAAGGGAAGAACACAATCAGCATTTCTCAAATTGAAACACCTGAAGAAAATACTCAAATCTCAGTTTGAAATATTGAAGGATTACATGGGCAAACTATTGATTGATGAAGAAAACATCAAAGAAGATGGAAGCAATACACAGTCTATGTACCAAAAAGTACTGGTCAATGTTCAGACATTTCAAGATGTAGCATATGATCCAGTACCAATTGTACAGAAGGAAGAAATCCAAACTGCACTGAAGGCATTGGAGAAAAATAAGGCTCCAGAAATTGGCAGAATACTAATTGAAATCTTTCACCAAACTGATGCAACACTGAGGTGCTCACTTATCTAGGTCTTTCAAAAAGAAATTTGAAAGATAGCTACCTGGCCAACCAATTGAAAGAGATCCATAGTTGTGCCCATTCCAAAGAGAGATTACCCAACAAAATGTGAAATGATTTAACAGTACCAT
>NW_006408528.1:11616801-11618434 GCF_000296735.1 Chrysochloris asiatica | reverse complement strand
GGGGGTAGGGGTGGGGAATGAAATAGAGTTGAACAAAAATAATGCTAAGATTACCAAATGTAGAATCCCAAACATCAAGAGTTAAAAAAAAAATCCCAGCGTATACATAGGAAATAAGCAAAATTTTTAATCTTAGGGGGAGGACCTATCAATTGGAGTCATGGAAAAATGAGATCTTAGACTAGTAGTTACCTTACCAGAATTTATGAAGTATTGTATCAAATTATGAATAAATAATTATGGAAGGCATACCAAATTAAAAGTATAAGAAATAGGAGAAAATAAAATAAATTTAGTAGTATATTTCAAAGAAATCCACAAGAGTCAAAATACAACCTAGAGTACAGTGGTGGTAGTGTGTCATGGAGTCAGTTCCAACGCAAAGCCTGCAAAGGGTTTCTGAGGCTGTAAATCTTTATGGAGCTCTGGTAGCATAGTGGCTATGAATCGGACTACCCTCAGGTTCAGCAGTTCGAAACTACCAGCTGTTCTGTGGAAGAAAGATGAGGCTTTCTGCTCTGGTAAAGATTTACAGCCTCGGAAACCCTGCACAGGGTCTCTATGAGTTGGAACTGACTCCATGGCACACAACAACAACAAATCTTTATGGGATGTTTGAACCACAATGTTGGAAACCCTGGACAAGGTCTCTATAAGTTGGAACCAACTAGACAGCAGTTAACAACAACAAACATTGAAAAACGAAATTTCTGTTCACGAAAGCTGTTAGTGGTATTTCTGGTACAGCAGCCCTATGAAATGAAGACAGAGGCCATATGTAGTTTTATATTCTATATCGCTGGATGGAGAGTTGATTCTGACTCATGGCGATTTCATGTGTCTTAGAGTAGAATTGGTTTTCAATGACTGAATTTTCCAAAGCACATTACCAAAGCCTTTCTTCTCAGGTACCTTTGGGTGAACTCAAATCACCAATATTTTGGTTAGCAGTAGTGCCACCCAGAAACTCCAACTGCACATTAATGAGGCACTGTTTTTTACGTTACTTTTTAGTCTTCCAATGCCTATAAATCTAAATGAGTTTCTGTGTTGGCTGAATGGCATTCCACTCTGCAGGTGCACAAGAATGTTTTTAACCAATCCACTTTTGTGAACTTCTTGGGGTAGGCAAAAGTGTTATAAAGAGTGTCTTTCATTTGCTCAACATACACTTGTCCAGTGTCTACATTGCCAGACAACTGTTTTCACCTCTAAGGGTTTGGTCATGATCAAAACAGCCCCACCCTTGTGGACCTTGTCCTAGTAAACATTTACTATGCCAGGTAGTATCAGAGATATAAAATAAAACAAGGTATGTATTGGGGGAATGGAGTGTAAGAGGGCAGAGTTAACTGGTTAATACATGGTGGTCACAGAAGGCCTCTCTGAGCAAAGCACGTTTAAGCAGATACAGAACAGTTATGCCTTGTTTGAGGGAAGGACAGGGAAGGCAAAGAGAAGAAGAAAATGTGTGTGGCTAGTGAAGAATGAGCCAAGAGAAGAGATGAAAGAGGGAACCAGAACAGGAACTGGTGAAGCCCACTGGTCAGCGTGAAGGCTGCTTTTAGGCTAAAATTGGAAACAACTGGAAGGTTTTGTGCATAGAATTGACAAGACCAGACTGCCATTTTTT
>NW_006408528.1:11611758-11615435 GCF_000296735.1 Chrysochloris asiatica | reverse complement strand
AGTGACAAGAACAATGGGTTCAAACATAAGAACAATTGTGAGGAAGGCACAGGATTGGGTAGCCTTGTACCTAGTGTCACCATGAGTTGGAACTGACTCCACAGCCCCTAACAACAGTATGGCTATAATCCCCAAATGGAAAACAATAGCTGTTTATGAAGATGTAGGGAAATTAGAAGCCTCATCTTACTAGTGGTAATGCCAAATGATACAGCCACTGTGGAAAATGATTTGGCAGTTTCTCAAACAGTTAAACTCATTCAATGGCACCTAGTAACAACAGTGTTCATCAGTGGTTACCAGGGATTGGGGGATGATAGGTGTTCCATGCTCTAGATAGTAGACACTTGTACTTTTTTCTAATAAGAAAGGTAACACCCAATGAGGATGCATGTACACAGCTGGACAAAGGCACATGATGTCACTAAAAAGTAAACAAGAAAAAAAGACTTGTTGATAATTGCTACGATATAATTTTGAAACAATAGTAAAAACAACCAAACGATATGTATGAATGTCTATTTAGGCATATATGTATAAGTATGCATATATAAGTAAATGTGTATGCATGTGACTGTATATACATACATTCATATACATAATAAAGTGCAAACAGGACACACACACAAATCGTTATGGGAGTAGAAAGCCTCATCATTCTCCCATGCAACAGCTGGTAATTTCGAACTGCAAACCTTGAGGTTAGCAGCCCAACTCATAACCACTACGCCACCAGAGCTCCTTAACCTAGAGTATGTTGTTGTTAAGTTCTGTCAAGTCGGTTCTGAACCATAGAGATCCTGTACAAGGTTTCCAAGGAACAGCTGGTGAGCTTGAATTGGTGGCCAGGCGGTTCAAACCGACTTTGTAGTGCAGCACATTAACCAACAACACCACACCAGAATTCCAACCTAAAGTATATTACACCTGAAATTAGAGACATCTCCAGAAGAGATTTGACTCACTGAACACTATGAGTTATGGGATGGCATCGAGAACATCATACATGAAGAAAGCAAAAAAAATCATTAAAAATACAGAAAAAAAAAGACCAAAATGAATGTCAGAAAACACTGAAATTTGCTCTTGAACATAGAGTTGTTAAAATATGTGGAAGACATGATGAAGAAAAAGCTGAAAATTTTGCTCTACAACTACATCAAATGATGTTACTGTTTACTCGTGCCCAGTTAAGGTAATGCCAGCCTTATTACATAGGGAAGTAAATATTCATCTCCTGGCAAAGAAGACTTTGAGAAGTTTGTGGAGGACAGTCTGCTGAAGCACTTGTAGTCCTCATCTGACAACCTAATCAGAAGCCTTAGTCCTGGAACATTCCCTGACAGTGCAGGGCTGAGAACTAAGCCTCCTTTGTCCCAGTTTCTTTTTCCTTATCAGGTAAACTCTGTTACTGTTACAAGTCTACAGAGTACTCCTATGCTTGCCTGTCCCATGGCACCAGGCCCAACCCATTTCTATATCTGTTCCCCCACAGGGAGGAAAAATAGTCTCTCAATTGAAGCACAAGAGGGGTGTGTGCAGTCCAGCAGTCCTGCACTGGCTTCTGGGAGTGACTTTCCGGCCATGTGGACTTGCACTCTCTGTTGAAGTTGGCATTTCTCTGTCTCTTCTCTACATAAGTAAAGCATTGTTGCGTGCAATGCCTGTTAAATTGCTTCTTTCCTGGACACCTTGAACTTTGATTTGAGAGTTTGAATACTGAGACTTATATAAATGCATCTAAATGTCACCATCCGATTCTTAAAATAACATATTTTTCAATCAATGACCTAAATTTCAGATGAGACACAAAGAGATTGTGAATTCAACTAATTGTGATTCAACATCCACACAATCAGAATCACAATTGCATATTTACATATGTCAGTCTTGCAGCTGTAATATATATGAAATTGCATATTTTATGGCAGTTCCAGACTCTCTTGTCTTCTAACAATACCTTTAGCTAAAAATTGAAAACCCTGTTCTTACCATTTTCTTTCTTAAAGCTCACTTCTTGTTGTTGTTAAGTGTCATTTTGTCAGTTTGGATTCATGAGGAACCTATGTACAACAAAACTAATACTGCCATGTCAGACTTGCACAATTGTCATTATGTTTGTAATGGTTAGTTTTTGTGTCAATTCAATTAGGCCAGTATTTCCAGAGGTTTAGCAGTTGTTGTTGTTAGGTGTCATAAAGTCAGTAATGACTCATAGCAATCCTATGTACAACAGAATGAAATATTGTCCAGTGTTGAATTCATACCTATCAATAATTACATTGGACATCAATGGATTATATGCACTAGTCAAAAGATACAGAGTAGCAGACTGGATAAGAAAACAGGATCCTTCAATATGCTGTCTATAAGAGACACACCTAACACACAAAGACAAAAATAGACAAAAAAGTCAAAGGATAGAAAAATATATCAAGCTAATAGAAATAAAAAATCAGCAGAAGTGACAATATTAGTTTCTGATAAAATAGACTTTAAGGCAAAAACCAAAGTAAGAGACAATGAAGGACATTATATCATGATTAAAGGTTCAATTGAACAGGAGGACTTAACCATAATAAGTATCTATGCTCTCAATGAAAAAGCCTCAAAATACATAATTCAAACTAGTAGAATGGGAGAGAAAACAACTTTATTTTAATACACCTCTTTCAATGCAGGTCAGAACAACTAGAAATAAATTCAACAAAGAAACAGGACTAAACCACACCATCTACCAACTTGATCTCATAGACTTATACAAAGCATTCAACCCACCAACGACTCTATACACATTCTTTCCCAGTATAGATAGGACATCCTCCAGAATAGACATAAGTTAGGCCAAAAATCAGGCTCAATAAATTTTAAAACATACAAATATTACAAAGCATCTTTTCAGATCATAATGCTATAAAATTAGAAATCAACGATAGGAGGATCAGGGGGAAATAATCAAGTACCTGGAAATTGAATAGTACCCTTCTTAAAAGCTACTGGGTAGTGTTCTTGTTAAGTGATGTGCTGTAGTCAGTTCAGACTCATATAGACCCAGTATAGGGTTTCCAAGGAGCAGCTGGTGAGTTTGAACTGGAAACCTTGAGGATCAAACTGATTTTATGGTTGAGTGCTTATCCTACTGTGCCATAGCAGAATAAACAAAAAATAAAATTTAAATATCCCTTAAATTAAATGACAAAAAAACACAACATACCAAAACCTTTGGAGCACAACAAAAGCAGTGTTTAGAGGGCAATGTATAGCCATA
Organism: Chrysochloris asiatica; assembly: GCF_000296735.1. Taxonomy (NCBI): domain Eukaryota; kingdom Metazoa; phylum Chordata; class Mammalia; order Afrosoricida; family Chrysochloridae; genus Chrysochloris; species Chrysochloris asiatica. The sequence goes on along the minus strand of NW_006408528.1, from coordinate 11,612,167 downwards.
AATGTGGATATCTAAAAAAGATAAGGAACCAAAATCAACATATGAGCACAACATCTCCATTAACTAGAAAAATAGTAGCAAAGTAAGCCTACTCCCACCAGATAAAAAGAAATAATAGTAATTAGTTCAGAAACAAATGAAACAGAAAAGCAATAGAATTAACAAGATAAGAAGTTGGTTCTTTGAAAGAATTAATAAAATTGACAAACCACTGGCAAGTGTAAAAATAAAAGGAGAAGATGCAAATAACACAAATAAGAAATTATATGGGTTATGTTACAAGAGAACCAACAGAAATAAAAAGTAAAACAGAATACTATGAAAAACTGTATTACAACAAATTTGAAAATGTAGAAGAAATAGACAAATTTCTAGAAACACACAGCCTACCTAAACTAGCACTGAAGTA
>NW_006408528.1:11610051-11610928 GCF_000296735.1 Chrysochloris asiatica | reverse complement strand
TGTTGGAAGTCTTTGCTAGAGATATAAAGCAAGAAAGGGAAATTAAAGTCATCCAAATTGGCAAAGAAGTAAAACTCTCTCTATTTGCACATAATAGGATCCTATACATAGAAAATCAGAAAGACTCCACAAGAGAATTATTGTAACAAATAGCAGGGTACAGGATCAACATACAAAAAGTGAGAGGATTCCTTTACAATAATAAAAAGAACTTTGAAAAGGAAATCAGGAAAACAATACCAATTACAACAGCTATGAGCTGGCCTGCAAAGTCAGTTTGAGCTACAAGATCAGCAGCTTAAGCTCACCAGCCACTCCTTGGAAACCCTACATAGGCACACTATGGGCCAGAACCAACTCTTCAACACTTACCAACAACCCAAAGGTTGAAAAACAGGAAGAAATCTAACCAGAGAAATAACAACAAACCTATACAAAGAGAACTACAAAACATTACTACAAGAAACCAAAAGCTACTTACAAAAATGGAAGAATATAACATGCTTATGGATGTTATTGTTGTTGCTAGGTTCCATCAAGTCAGTATCAACACATAGCACAACAGAATGAAACACTGCCTGGTTGTGCTCTAACTTCACAATCATTGCCACACTTGAGCCTATTGTTGCTGTCACTGTGCCAATCCATTTCACTGGGGGTCTCCTTATTTTTCCTTCACCCTCCACTTTACAAAGCATGATGTCATTCTCTAGGGCATGGCCTCTCCTGATAATAGCTCTCCAAATAATGAGAGACAAAGTCTATTCATCTTGCTTCTAAGGAGTTTTCTGGCTGTATTTCTTCCAACACAGATTGGTTGGTTCTTTTGGCAGTCCATGGTACTTTTAATATTCTCCTCCAACACCATAACTCAAAT
>NW_006408528.1:11603328-11604626 GCF_000296735.1 Chrysochloris asiatica | reverse complement strand
GCCTTTTTCAGAATGATAAACAGTTCAGGGCTGGCTGTGGACACTTTGCATTGCCCTTTGGTTTTAAGTGGAAACTGTCCCTTTACATTTTGAGGAGATTTGTGCTCATGTGTAATAGAACTTCCAGGAGTGGGTGTGGGGTATCCACTTGCTCAGACATCCCCTCTAGTCACCAGAATGGAGGTGAGCAGACAACGAGAGACCAATGAACAGATCCCCAAAAAAATAATGTCCACATCTTTATCTCCACAGTTCTGTTAGGCATCTGTGGCAGCTCTGATCCTTCCCCCACTTGGTCTTGCCCAGGATGGCTGCTCAGAGAGCAGCTGAGAGCTTTGGATTAGAAAGGACTGGATTCCTTGCTTCTGCTATAAATTCCACTGGCTGTAAGCCTTCCAACCTTCTAAATATTCTTTTATGTGTGGTTCAGAGTCCTGGGACCATCCCCTGAGCCTGCTTGGTCTGGTATTCTGTGTTGTTGCTGACAGAGCTCTTCACTGCACTTCTACCCTCTCTGTCATCTTGTTTGTTCTCCTGTCCTGAGTTTTTCTGATATGAATTGTACCCTGTTCACTTCTTTAATACCCCCATAATCATGAGTATTGTTGAGTTCTGTATGGCCATTGCAATGGATTATGGAACCCAGATGTGAAGCAGAGAGTGCAGTGGGAGGGATGGTTAGTGTCAGAATAGAGTAAAGGTTATAGGATGGAAGCACGTCTGACCTTTGGTCTTCCATTTTCTTTTGATACCTTCTGCATCATTCAATATTTTTTCCATGTAGTTGTTGTTATTAAGTGACGTCAAGTCAGTTCTGACTCATAGTTACCCTAACTTTATCCATAAACTTTCAGTATTGCATGTTGAGGCTTGAGTTTTTTCTTCAGTTCTCTCAACTTGAGAAATGCTGAGTGTATTCTTTCCTTTGGGTTTTCTAGCTTCAGATCTTTGCATATTTCATTATAATGGTTGACCTTGTCTTCTTGAGTTGCCCTTTGAAATTTTCTGTTCAGCTCTTTTACCTCCTCAGTTCTTCTATTTCCTTTAGCAAGTTTCAGAGTCTCTGCTGACATCTATTTTGGTCTTTTCCTGTTTCATATCTTCTTAATGACCTTTTCCTTTCTTCTTGTATGATGTTCTTGATGTCATCCCACAACTTTCTGGTCTTCAGTCATTAGTGTCTAATTCATCAAATCTGTTCTTTAAATGATCTCTAAATTCAGGTGAGATGTGTTCAAGGTCATATTTTAGCTCTCGTGGATTTGTTTTCATTTTCTTCAGCTTCAGTTTGAACCTGC
>NW_006408528.1:11599971-11601658 GCF_000296735.1 Chrysochloris asiatica | reverse complement strand
TACTCCCGTAAGGATTTACACCCTCGGAAACCCTGTACAGGGTCGCTATGGGTCGGAACCGACTCGACGGCACTTAACAACAACAACAACATATATATCAATATTCTGGTGCTCTTCATCATGTTTCAATATTCAATGTTCTGGTGCTATCTGACTGTGTTCCACTGCTATTCATAAAGGTTTTCAGTTACTAAATATTCAGAGGTAGACTGTCTTTCCTTCTTCCTAGTCTGTCTTAGTCTGAAAACTCAGCTGAAACCTGTCCACCATGGGTGACCCTGCTGATATTTAAAATACTGGTGGCATAACTTCCAGAATTACAACAAAATGAAAGCCACCACAGTATGACAGATTGACAGATGAGTGCTTATAAATAGGAAGACTTAACCCTGTGAAAAGATTGACACTACCCAAAGCAATCTATAAATATAATGCAATTCCAATCCAGATTCCAACATCATTCTTTAAAGAGATTGAAAAGCTGATTAGTAAATTTATGGCAAAATGAAAGACCACTTATAAACAAAGCACTACTTAAGAGGAAGAACACATGTGAAATTCTTTTGCTTCCTTATCTCAAAATCTGCTACACAGCCACAGTGGTCAAAACAGCCTAGTACTGGTACAATGAAAAAATACATACATCAGTGAAACAGAATGGAGAACCCAAAAGTAAATCCATCCACATACAGTCAGCTGATCTTTGACAAAGGGTCAAAATACTTTAAATAGGGAGGAGATATTCTCTTCAACAAATGGTGTTGATGAAACTGGAAATACATTTGAAGAAAAAGAAACAAGACCACTATCTCATACCATAAACCAATACAAAGTCAACAAAGATTGACGATCTAAATGTAAAACCTAGAACTATAAAGATCATCAATGAAAAATTGGTACAAACTTAGGGACTCTAATATACAGCATAAATAAACTATCAAGCATAGCTAAAAACAAAGAAATAGCAGAAGACAAAATAGATTATTGGACCTCCTAAAAAATGGGCACTTATATATATCAAAATATTTCACCAAAAGGATAAAATAGAAGACTACAGACAAGGTAAAAATATATTGTAATGACATATCAGACAAGGAGAAACTGCTAAAATATATAGTTAACTATAATACCTCTGGAGTCCTGGTGTGGCTCTCTGGATTAATGTGTTGGGCTACAAGTCAATTTGAACCTCAAAATTGGCATCTCAAGCTCACCAGGCCCTCCTCAGAAACCCTATACCGGGTTGCTATGAGTGGAAACTGACTCCAAGACACTTAACAACAACTACAACATAATACTTCTACAATAAAAAGACAAATAACCCAATTTTAAAAATGGGCAGAGGACATGAACAGACACTTCACCATAAGAAGACATTAGGGAGGCCAACAAACACATGGAGAAATGTTCATGATCATTTGCCATTGTTGTTGTCTGGTGCCGTCGAGTCGGCTCTGACTCATAGCAACCTTCTATACAACAGAATGGAATACTGCTCTGTCCTGCATCAATCTCACAATCATTGCTATGCTTGAGCCCACTGCTGCCGCCACTGTGCCAATCCATCTCCTTGGGGGTCTTTCCTTTTTCACTGACCCTCCTCTTTACTGGCATGATATCCTTCTCCAGGGACTGGCCTATCCTGATAATATGTCCAAAGGATGAAAGACGAAGTCTGGCCATCCTG
>NW_006408528.1:11598563-11599486 GCF_000296735.1 Chrysochloris asiatica | reverse complement strand
ACACACAATGGAATACCATGTAATATTGAAGAATAATGTTAATCTCTGAAACACCTCATAACAAATGAACGTGGAGGACATTCTGTTGAGTGAAATTAACCAATCACAAAAGAACAAATATTGTGTGTGTCAGTATTATAAAAACTCAAGAAAAACTTTCATGGTAAAGGAAACATTATTTGATTGTTGCCAGGGATGGGAGGGATGGGAGATTGATTCACTGGCTAGAGGCTAAACATGTATTAACTTGGTTGATGGAAAGACAATATACAACCAGAGGTAGTTTGGCAGAATACAGGTGAAGTGGCAGGGAGAAATGCAAGCTTTTAAGGGAACAGAGCTAAATTCTGCTATACACAGCCCTGCAACAACAGTGTAGGGGTAGATTCTACAGGAAGATACATAAATACACAGGCTGAATGGGTATAGGAGGGAGAATGGGAGTATATCCACAAATGTGTAAGAGTTTGGCATAGGATGTTTGCCTGTCGGTATTTACCTTTGCTGCAAACACATGTATGAATGTAGTGGAGAATTCAGGGGAAATGATGAAAACTTCTTACAGGTTATCAAACACCTTTAGGCAACAATTTGCTGGGCCTGGGGTCTCAGGACCATAGTCTGGGCACACCTTTGTCAATTGGCATAGCAGAGTCCACAAAGATGATGCTATACATCCTACTTTGGTGAGTAGCAACTAGAATCTTAAAAGCTCATGAATGGCCATCTAAAGTGCAACTATCAGTGTCTCCAGGTATAGAAGAAAAGAGAGTAATGAAAATTGAAGATGCCTGGAATCAATTAGTTTAATGGGCTAATGGAGCACATGACTATCAGTGGAACAGAACTAGGAACCACAGGAGAAAGTGGAGTAACTGTTGTTACATGGAGGTGATTGCAATTATTGAGATGAAAGAAAGTGG
>NW_006408528.1:11592656-11595918 GCF_000296735.1 Chrysochloris asiatica | reverse complement strand
TGTATATATATACATAAAACACAAGTAAACATCTTAATTGTTGTTGCTAAGTGCTGTGGAGTTGTTTCCAACTAATAGCAACCTTGTATAAGGTTCTGAGGCTGTAAATTTTCACAAGAGCAGAAAACCTCATCTTTCTCTTGTGGAGCAGCTGGCAGGATTGAATAGCAAACTAGGTGTAGTGTATGTAAATGCTCACTTACTAGCTTTTGAACTTGTCTCTGTTTGAAAATTTTCATTTAAAAAAAAAAAAAAGCTTCTAAGAAGCAACAGGTTATAATGGAATGATTTATATGTGTATTTATATGACTTGCACATATTTATATGTGAATATTCATACTATATGCACATAATTATAAATATATATATATGTTTTTGAAGGCCAGAAAGTTTACAGTGAAAATGTTAAGAAGACTTAGAATCTTATTTTGATTGCCAGACTAAAGGGGAAAGCTGTGATTGTATAGATAAATTGTGGTTGCTGTCAGTTAATTTAAGAGAAAAGGATATATAAGTTAATAAATATTTTTATAGAAATAATTATTAATTTAAGTAATAATTTAATCTGAAACAGAGTCAGAAAATAATGAATAAATGAGCCGAAATTACCAGCATTGATGATGTCATCTGATGTGCTCATTAAGAAATGACTCTGTTGAACCTTACCTGAGCCTTGTGCTTCTGGAAACTGCCATGGGTAAGAAATCCCCCCACCCTTTTGTGTTCCAGGAAACTGCTCACTGCAAAGAACCCCCCATCCCCACCCCTTATTTATGTGACTGAGATAAAGCTCAAGATGAGTCCCTAACTGAGGTCAGACACAAAGTCTCCAAATTCCATTCTTTGTCTCGATTACTGGAACCATTTGTCTCCATGGACCACTTTGAACAAAATGCCTTCTAAATTAAACTGACAAAACTTTTGTCAGACTTTTCTTCTTCTCTGAACCCATGGATTTTGTCTGCCCCCTCAGTCAGAACTTTCTCCCTATTATAATAGTTTCTCTCTCCTTGTTGTAAAGATGATTTTAAATAAAGCCTCTCCTTACCTAAGTTCAGATTTGTTTTCTGTTTGGGGTTTTTTTGTGTGTGTGCAAAAGTCTCAGGTGGGAGAGATAAGCTTGTCTGTATAGTAAGAAGTGAGAGAAAGGGAGTTACTGGAAAAGAAATCATGGAAGCAGGAATCCCAGCAGCTGTGCAAGGGACTCTGATCAGTTCACATGACCCTTCTTTGAAGTTTTGTAGTCTAACCTCAAAAATTCTGGTAAGCATGGTGTGACTGAATTTCACATACAAGGTGTGAAGGGGTTGATGCGCAGCAAGCTAGACATCTGGCAGAGACAAGCAATCTGGCTGACAACACCAATTATTGAACTCCTAGAGTATCCAAGGAGGAGCTCTAGTAGTGTAGTGGTTACAAATCAGGCAACTAACTTCATTGTCATTGGTTTGAAACTACCAGCCATTGAGTGGGAGAAAGATGAGGGTTTCTGTTCCTGTAAAGATTTACAGCCTCAGAAACCCTAAACAGTGTTGCTATGAGTCATAACCGATTCCACGGCACACCACCAGCACCATAGTATCCCAGGGGGAGCGTGGTGGCTCTATTGGATAAGCACTGGATTGTGCTAGTCACTCGATGGGAGAAAGATGAGACTTGCTGCTCCCACAGACATTTACAGCCTCGGAAACCCTATACAGGGTCGCTATGAGTCAAAATCAACAACAACAGTATCTCGGGAACTGAATGATGAACTCCAGACACTTTATTTCAAATCTACACAACTCTGAAAGCTAGAACCTGTGTAAGGTAGAAACCTGCCAGAGAAGGAAAACTCCAATATTTTCCACTAATAGACAGTAATAGGAAAGTGCTAAGAGAGAACACTGTCAACGTTGGAAAACTTGTGAGACCTAGAAAAACAAGACAGTCTTGTCGAATTCCAGCTCTGACAGGTATTTCATTGCATAACTTTATTATATATATTTTACACCTAATGGGATCATGTTTCCAAGGACATGAAGTGCCTTTATTAGATGACAACAAGAGTCCTGGTAACCACCACTGATCTGTCAGTTTGTCGTGATGTGATGGCTTGCACATTGCTGTAATGGTGGAAGCTATGCTACCTGTATTTTAAATACCAACAGGGTCAGCCATGGTGGACAGGTTTCAGCTGAGCTTTCAGACTAGAAAGAAGGAGAGAGAGGCTATTTCTGAATGTTTAGCCACTGAAACCCTCATAAATAGCAGTAGAACACTCTGAATATTGAAACCCTATGAATAGCACCAGAATATTGTCAGATACAGTGCCAGAAGATGAGCCACTCAGGTTGGAAGACACTCAAAATGCCTCCTCAAAGTAGAGTTAACCGTGATGACGTGAATGGAGTAAACTTTTCAGGACTTTCATTTGCTGATGGGGCATAACTCAAAATGAGGAGAAGCAACTATAAACATCCATTAGTAATTGAAACATGGAATGTATGAAATATGAATCTAGGAAAATTGCAAGCTATCAAAATGAAACTGAACATGTAAAGACAGATATTCTAGGCATTAATGAGCTGATATGGACTGGTATTGGCCATTTTTAATCTGACAATCATATGGTTTACTATGCCAGGAATCACAAATTAAAGAGTAATGATAGCACACTCATCATCAAAAAGTGCATTTCAAGATCGATCTTGAAAAACAGTGGTGTCTGCAACAGAATAATAGCCATATACTTACTATTATAATAATTTTCAAGTGTTCAATTCAGTGCCATTAACAACCTTTACAAAGTTGTGTAACAATCAACACTATTTATTTTTAGAACTTTTTCAGCACCACATACAGATACTCCGTACCCACTGAGAAATAATTCCTATTTCTACCCACTTCCAGCCCCTGATAGTCTATATACTAGTTTCTGTCTTTATAAACATGCTTATTCTAGATACCTAAGTGTAATCATATGGATGCAAAAGCTGGACAGTGAATAAGAAAGATCGTAGAAGAATTCATGCCTTTGAATTGTGGTGTTGGAGAAGAATACTAAAAGTGCTGTGGACTGCCAAAAGAAACAATAGATCCATTTTGGAAGAAGTGCAGCCAGAGTGCTCCTTGGAGGCCAAGATGGCTAAACTTTGTCTCTCATACTTTGGACATATTGTCAGGAGGGAACAATCGCTGGAGAAGGATGTCGTGCTGGGTAAGATGGAGGGTCAGAGAAAAAGAGGAAGACCCCCAACGAGATGGATCGGCCAGGTGTCAT
>NW_006408528.1:11590799-11592506 GCF_000296735.1 Chrysochloris asiatica | reverse complement strand
GCTTAATGTTTTCAAAGACCATCCATGCTGTGGCATGTATCAGAGAATTATTCCTTCTTAAGATTAAATAATATTCTGTTGTATGTATATATCACATGTTTGGACTCCTGGTCTGGTGCTGTAGGATCAACACTGGACTGTGAACCACAAGGTCGGCAGTTCGTACCCACCAGCAACTCCTAGGAAACTCTATACAGGATCTCCATGAATCACAACTGACTTGAGGCGACCAAACAACTATAACAACAACAAGGAAGACCAGTTAATACTACTACTATTCAAATTTACACACCAACCAGTTGTAGCATCAGCTTTGGACTGTGAACCACAAGATCAGCAGTTCAAATCGACCAGCTTCTCCTAGGAAACTATACAGGGACTCCATGAGTCACAACTGACTCAAGGCTATGTAATAACAACAACAATCAAGAAGACCAGTTCATACCACTATTATTCAAATTTACACATGAGTGCTAATGAAATTGGATTCTACCAACTTCTTCAGTCTGAAATGGATCAAGCATGCAGTCAAAATGCATTGATAATTACTGGTGATTGGAATGCAAAGGTGAGAAACAAAATGGAAGGATCAGTATTTGGAAACTATGGCTTCAATGATAGAAATGATACTGGAGATCACAAGATAAAAATTTACAAGACCAATGACTTCTTCATTGCAAATACCTTTTTTAAATCATAAGAGATGACTATACAATTTATTCTCTTTTCACTGCATCTGTTGGAAGAGAACATGGAAAAGCTCCATGTCATTAGCCAAAGGAAGGCAAGGGGCAGACTGTGGGACAGACCATCAATTGCTCATATACAAGTTAAGGCTGAAGCTGAAGAAAATGAAAACAAGTCCACACGAACCAAAATATGACCTTGAACATATCCAACTGAATTAAGAGACCATCTAAACAACAAATTTGATGCATTGGACACTAATGACCTAAGACCAGAAAAGCTGTGGTATGACATCAAGAACATCAAACAGGAAGAAAACAAAAGGTCATTAAGAGGACAAGACAGAAGGAAAACACCAAAATGAATGTCAAAAGAGATTCTGAAACTTGCTCTCCAGTGTAGAGATGCTAATGCAAATGGAAGCTATGAGAAGGCAAAAGAGTTCAGCAGAAAATTTCAAAGGACAACTTGGGAAGACAAAGTAAAATATTATAATGAAATGTGCAAAGACCTGAAGTTAGAAAATCAAAAGGGAAGAACAAGTTCAACATTTCTCAATATGGAAGAACTAAAGAAAAACTTCAAACCTCTACTGGCCATATTGAAACATAATATGGCAAATATTGAATTATGCAGAAAATATCCCAAAAAGATGGAAGGGATACAGAGAGGCACCAACAAGAAATGGTTAATACTTAACTTTTTCAAGCGGTACCATATTTTCAAGAGCCAGTGGTACTGAAGGAAAAAGTCCAAGATGCACTGAAGACATTGACAAAGAACAAGACACCGGGAATTGATGAAATACAAATTGTAATATTTCAACAAACTTGATGCAGCACTGGAGGCACTCACTCCTCTATGCCATGAAATTTGGAAGATAGCTGTCTTTCCAACTGATTGGAGAAGATCCATATTTGTGCTCATTTCAAAGAAAGCTGACCCAACTGAATGTGGAAATCATCAGACAATATCATTAATATTACATGCAAGTAAAATTTTGCTAAAGGTAATTCCAAA
>NW_006408528.1:11587091-11589039 GCF_000296735.1 Chrysochloris asiatica | reverse complement strand
GGTCACCCATGGTGGACAGGTTTCAGATGAGCTACAAAACAAAGACAGACTAGGAAGAAAGAGTGACAAACTACTTCTGAATCGCTAGTCACTGAAAACTCTATGAATAGCAGAGAAACATTGTCAGATACAGGACTGGAAGGTGGGAAGGCACTCAGAATGCAACTGGGGGAAAAATGCCTCCTCAAAGTATAGTTGACCATATACATATATACACACTTGTAAATACACATACATATATACATGGCACATCACCACCACATATATATATATATGTATTTATTGTTGTTATGTTCCATGGATTTGGTTTGACTCATAGCGACCCTGTATAGGGTTTCTGAGTCTGTAAATCTTTACAGGAGCAGAAAGCCTCATGTTTCTCCCACAGAACAACTGGTAGTTTTGAGCTGCTACTTGAGATTAGCAGTCCAACTTGTAACCACTGCACTACCAGAGCTCCTTATATACACTATACACACACACACACTTATACATACGTATATATCTTTGTTTGCAATACTTCCATCAGTGTTTATACAAACTTCAAACTTCTTTAGCCTAACAGCTCCGACAGGAAGTTCATGATCACCCACTTCCAGTCATGCCTGACTATTGTGCTCTGCTCAGCAAAGATAAATAAACCAACAAATTCTTCATTTGTCCTGCAGGTGCCACCCTTGCCATGAGAGTTCTTTGGAGCTCTCAGACTCAAGACTGAAATTGATGAGAATTTTCTAAGAGGAAAGAAGCTTGATCAATCACTTTATGCAACCCAGAGTTCAGGATCATGACTCACACACAGAGATTTAAAGTTACCTGGCTCTAACCATTTTGAGGGCAGTGGCTCTGTAGTATAAATACTGGGCTGTGAACCAAAAGTTCGAGTCTACCAGCTATAGCTGCTCTGTGAGAGAAAGATGAGGTTTTATATTCTTGCAAAGATTTACAGCTTTGGAAACCCTAAACTCTGAGAGGTTCCTAGGGGAAAAGATGAAGCTTTCTGCTGCCGTAAAAATTTACAGTCTCAGAAACCCTATACAAGGTTGATATAGGTTGGAACAGACTTGATAGTGCTTAACAACAACAAAAACAACAATTAATTAGTCAGGAGCCTCAGGTGCATTTGGCTGCTCACTGAAAATTTGGTGGTTTGAACCCACCAGTTGCTCCATGGGACAAAGATGTTATACTTCTTCCTTTCTTTTATATTTTTGGTTTTAGGCATTTCCGGTAGTCTTTGAATGGTGGTGGTGATGTGCTGTGGAGTCGAATCCAACTCATAGCAACCCCGTATAGGGTTTCTGAGACTGTAAATCTTTACGGCAGCAGAAAGCCTCATATTTCTCCCGTGGAACCGCTGGTAATTTCGAACTGCTGACCTTGGGATTAGCAGCTCAACAAGTAACCACTACACTACCTGAGCTCCTTGTAGTCTTTGGATAGTTAATGCATTTTTTTGGTTCAGTAAACAAAAATTATAAGAATACACAGTGGAAATCTATCTTCTGCCACTGTTATCTATCTGCCAAATTTCTACACCCCAAATAGAAAAATATTATTAGCTTCTTAAATATCTTCCTAGCATTCTGGTGTTATGGGACTTCCTAGCATCCTGGTGTTAAGGGACATTGGGTGTGGCCTGGTAGGATAAGCACCAGACTGCAAAGCTGGTTTGAACCACAAGGTCGAGGGTTCAATTTACCATCCGCTACTTGGAAACTCTATACAGGGTTGCTGTGAATTGGAAACAAATTCAACAGCACTTACAACAACATACATCTTCCCAGAGTAATTTTATGGTCGTGCAAGCAAAAATAAATTACTTTGCTGTACTGTTTTACACAATATCATACAAATTGTCCTGAAAATTTTTCCATATTAATATATGTCTTCCCTTTTTAGCAAGGCATGGAGTCCATTTTATGACTGTTCTATAATTCATTTGGAG
>NW_006408528.1:11575827-11584047 GCF_000296735.1 Chrysochloris asiatica | reverse complement strand
ATTTCAATTCCATCCTTTCCTGGTACCCTGTTATTTATCAATTTTTTCAATGCACCTTGGACTTCTTCCTTCAGTGTCATTGGCTCTTGATCATATGCTACCTCTTGAAATGGTCGAACATCAACCATGTCCTTTTGGTACAGTGACTCTGTATATTCCTTCCATCTTTTCTTGATGCTTTCTGCAACATTCAATAATTTGCCCAGAGAATCTTTCAATAATGGAAGTCGAGGCTTGAATTTTTTCTTCAGTTCCCTCACCTTGAGAAATGCTGAGCATGTTCTTCCATTTTGTTTTTCTGACTCCAGATCTTTGCACATTGTATTGTAATATTTGACTATGTTTTCAAGCTGGCCTTTGAAATGTTCTGTTCAACTCTCGTACCTCTGGCAGAAATGAGGCAGTACAAGAGCTGAACAGAATAAGCTAAATAATGCACATCACAGGAGCCCTGGTGGCTCTGCGGGAGAAGCACTGGGCAGCTCACGGCAAAACTGGTAGTTTAAACCCATCAGCCATTGTAAGGGAGAAAGCCGAAGCTGTCTGCTCCCTTAAAGATTTATAGTCTCAGAAACCCAAAGAAGCAGTTCTACTCTGTTCTATAGGTTAATTAGGAGTAGAAATCTACTTAATGGCAGGAGGTTTGGTTTTTCATCCAAATCACAACCCTATAAAACAGGTGTTTCTTTTTGTTTTGTTTTGTTTTTTTATCGTTACCAGCTTGCAGATGAAGAGTAGGCCTTGTGTGATGCAGTAGTATAAGCACTGGACCGCAAGGTAGGTTTGAATTGCAAATTCTGCAGTTCGAACACACCAGTTGCTCCTTGGAAATCCTTTACAGGGTCACTATGAGTCTGAACTGACTCGTTGGCACTTACAACAACAACAATATAGATGAAGCAATGAAAAACAGATAATTTGCCCAACATCACGTAGCAAATGTTTGTTAGGTCTACGAAAAGAAAAAGGAAAAGACAAAGGGGTCTAGCAGAGTTTGGGGGCTGGTGCCCAGTGATTATTCAGAGGAGGGTGGGACTAGGAAAGAGGAAAAATGGAACACCTCTTGTCCCCTAGACAGGAAAGGACAATCTACCTCCCAAATGTATTGATTTGATTGGCTGGGGATTTCCTGTTTTGTGACACAACCTATGGTCCAGACATAAATGTTCTATGTCACAGAAGAGCTCCTCTCAAAGTGGTGTATCCTAGGATCCAAAGCAGAAGAACAAGAAGCAAAATGCCTCAAAGGCCCAAAGAGATCTGTCCAACATTAAAACTCCTCCAAACAAAGACATGGATGTTAGTGGAAAACATGTTCTAGGCACTCTGTCACTCCACTCAAGGAGATCGCCTCATATCATTATCATGACTCCATGCCAGGGCCTAACACATGTCATTGTTTGGCTCAGGTTTCCCCTCTGCTGTATCTCACCATCAATCACCCTTAAGTACTCTAGTATCTACCTTGATGACCCTACAGACATCTCAACTGCTTGCCCTCTAGGCCTCATTACCATCCATTATTGCTCATCTCAGTGGGAGTGCAGCACACACAGTGTCTATGTGAAAATTAGAGTCACAGCGCTTGCAGCACAGATCTGGAATCCAGAAACATAGACCTGGCTTATTCATTCTCATTTGCTGCTGTTGATAGTTGCAGTCAAGTTGACTGACTCATGGTAGCCTCATGTGTTGGGAGTAGAAATGCTCTAGAGGGTTTTTAAGACTGTGACTGTTTTGAAGCAGATCATCAGGCTTGTCCTCAAAAGGCTTCTCTAAATAGATTCAAACCATTAACCTTTCAGCTAGTAAGCGATCCATTTGTGTCACCCAGGGATTCTCGTTTCTCCCCCTTAGCCAAGGTTGTTAATTGTTAAGTGCTGTTGAGTAAGTTTTGACTCTTGATGGTGTTTCTGTGCTGTAGTCAGCTCCAACTCATAGCGATCCCGTACAGGGTTTCTGAGACTGTAAATCTTTATGGAAGCAGAAAGCCTCATCTTTCTCCCATGGAACAGCTAGTAGTTTTGAACTGCTGACCTTGAGGTTAGCAGCCCAATTCATAAGCACTACACTACCAGAGCTCCTTCATAGCAACCCTGTATAGGGTTTCCAAGGAGTAACTGGTGAGATCAAATCACCAACCATGAGGTTCAAATTAACCTTGCAGTCTAGTGCATTAACCTACATGAACACACTAGGACCTCAGGCCAAGGATGGGGATCCTTTTTTCTGCCAAGGGCCATTTGGATATTTATAGCATCATTTAGTATAAATTTATGTTGCTATGAATAAATCTCCTAGATTTATTGAATTTTAAGTTCTGCCAGAAGTTGCCTTGGCAGGGTCAGACCAAAAGAGTTCAAGGTCTTTTACAGGCTGCAGACCAGATGTTCCCTACCCTTGCCTTAGGCCTTCCCTTGTATGGAGTAAGAGTGAAAACAACCTTACATTTTGGCCAGCCTCCTAAGTGTACAACCTGGCAGCACCTTACTTCAGACTTGCTCCTCACACCCAGTCATTTCCTGCTGCAAGGATTTTTTTATTGATATTGTTTCTCAGGAAGCCAGTGAGAAACCCGTGAACCTTCATTAGGCATTGTACATACATAACTCAAAAGTGTATGGGAATTTATTGCTCTGTGGAGCAAGCTTCACTAATGGGAGATGGCAGTCAATGGAAAAATGCTTCCTTCTTTCTCTGCCCAGACCTTCTTGAGTTGTATTTTAGGCAGCAAGCTGTATTCATTGTCTGTTTCTGTTACCCAAATTGCCTCAAATTTAGTGGTTTAAAACAACACAAACTTGTTATCACACAGTTCTGAAGGTCAGAAGTCCGGGAAGCTGAATTGGTTTCTTTGCTCTGTGTTACACAAGGTCAAAATGTCTGCCTACCTGGACTCTTAATCTGGAAAAATCCACTTCCAGGCTCATTCACATTTTTTACTGAATTCAGTTCCTTATAAATCTAGGACTTGGTCCCTATGATATGTCCTTAGTTCCTGAGGACTTTTTGCTAGTCCTAACATATGGATCAACTATCAACACTCACAGAAGCAGCAGTCAAGAAATCAAATGACGTATTGCATTAGGCAAATCTGCTGCACAAGACCATTTTAAAGTGTTGAAGAGCAAAGATGTCAGCTTGAGGACTTAGGTATGCCTGACCCAAGCCATGGTATTTTCAATAATCTCATATGCATGCGAAAGCTGGACAGTGAATAAGGAAGATTGTAGAAGAATTGATGCTTTTGAGTTATGGTGTTGGAAGAGAATATTCAAAGTGCCATGGTCTGCCAAAAGAACCAACAGATCCATTTTGGAGGAAGTGCAGCCTAGTGCTCCTTGGAGGCCAGGATGGCCAAACTTTGTCTCTCATTCTTTGGACATATTGTCACGAGGGACCAGTCACTGGAGAAGGATATCATGTTTGGTAAGGTGGAGGGTCAGAGAAAAAGAGAAAGATCCCCCCCAACGAGATTGATTGGCCAGGTGGCAGCATCAATGGACTCAAGCATGGCTATAATAGTGAGGTTGGCCCAGGATTGGGCAGTGTTTCATTCTGCTGTGCATAGAGTCCCTATGAGTTGGTACCGACTTGATGGCATCTAACAACAACAACAACAACAACAACATATGGATCCTTGCCTCTCCAAATGAGTAGCAGCAGTATGCTGAATCCTTTGGAATCTCTCTGTGGTTCCCTTCTGTCATATCTGTCACATTTTCTTCCTCTCTTCTCTCTTGTCTCCAGTCAGATTCATATTTAGTTTAATATGAGAAGCAGTAGACTGTGAACCACAAGGTAGGTGGTTCAAACCAACCAGCCACTCCATGAGGGAAAGATTTACAGCCTTAGAAACCCTATGTAGGGTCACTATGAACCCACTCACCGGCACTAACAGCAACATCTCTCATCTTTGCTTCCTGTATCACACGCCCCAATACAGTATTTGCATTTAACTTTTGTTTCAGATTCTGAATTATGAATTCTGGAGAACCTGTCTTTAGTGTCATCAGGGACATTTGGAAGTTACTCTCACATGGATTCTGGAATTAATTGACTCACAAATCAGACAACAATACCAATGTCATATGGTAGAATTATAATTACTACGGTTGTCATCTATGGTTCAATAGAGTGGAATACAGGAGGAAAGTAAGATTCCAGATTATGTATTGGTGATACCACTTGAGGGGAGTGCAGTTTTCTGCAAGAGAAGGATGAGGCTTTCTGCTCCCATGAAGATTTAAGCCTCAGAAATCATGTACAGGGCCACTATGTCAGAATCAACTTGGAGACACTTAAGAACAACAACATAGGACACTTGAATAATATGGAGGAATGATACTACTTGGCTTATTTTTCATTTTTTAAAATAAACCTTTTTGTTTGGAATTATTGTAAATTCACATATAGCTGTAAGAAGTAATGCAAGAACATGCACGTGCCCTTTACTGTACAATGTACCATATCACAACAAAAATATTGCCAGCGGCACAAAACAGTTCCACAACCACATCGATACTTTTGCCCTTTTGCAGTCAATTCAATGTATTTATTACTTTCTATTTCTCCTTGTACTTATGTTTAATTTAATTAAATTTTAATCAACTTTTCCAACCTTTGTTTTCTTAATTGGTATACATGATTTCCACATAATATATGTATTGACACACTAGGGATTAAGTCTGTCATTTTATGTTCTGATTTTTTTGTTCACTCTCTTTTTCATTTTTCTGTTTCCTATGAAGTACTTGGATATTTTTCAGAATTGCATTTTCATTTATCTAAAGCATTTTTGAGTATATCTGTGACTGCTCAAGGAAAAAAAGGCCTTTTTACCAAATGGCATGAATTGACAGAATGCCAGTGGAGATGTTTTAACAAACCAATACAAAGATATCAATTTGCCTGACTCAAACTATGATATTTTCAATTGCTTTATATGCATATAAAAGCTGGACAATGAATAAGGAAGACAGAATAACAGGTGCATTTCAATTATGATGTTGGCAAAGAATTTTAAATATGCTATGGACTGCCAGAAGAACAAACAACTCTGTCTTGGAAAAAGTTCAGCCAGAATGTTCCTTTGTATCAAAGATGGTGAGACTTCTCTTATACTTTGTGCATGCTACCAGTAGAAACCAGTCCCTGGAAAAGAACACTGTTGTTGTTGTTGTGTGCCATGGAGTCGATTCCGACTCATAGCGACCCTGTACAAGGTTTCCGAGGCTGTAAATCTTTGAGGGAGCAGACCGCCTCATCTTTCTCCCGCGGAGCGGCTGGTAGTTTCAAACTGTTGACATTGCGGCTCGCAGCCCGATCCGTAACCACTACGCTACCAGAGCTCCTTGGAAAAGAACATTATATTTGGTAAAATAGAGGCTTAGTGAAAAAGAGAAACGCCCACAACAAGATGATTGACACAGTGGCTAACGCAATTAACAGAAACACAGCAATGATTGTGAACTTGGTGCAAGACTGGGCAGTGTTTCATTCTTTTCTACAAGATCACTATGGGTCAGAACCCACTGGATGGTACATAACAAAAACATTGAGACAAACTTAGAAGTTTTCTCCTTTTTTCTATTAAGGTGGTGCGTTACATCTGTTGATTTTCTAAAGTTAAACTAACAATAGTGTATTCTTGGAATAAATCCTACTTGGTCATGATGCATTATCCATTTTATGTGTTTCTGGAATCAATTTGCTAAAATTTTGTTAAAAGTTTGTTTGTCTATGTTCATGAGAGAGATTGGTCGCAGTTTTCTTTTCTTGTATTTGTTTTGGCATTAGGGTTATACAGCTTGATAAAACAAAACTGTGAAGTATTCTGTCCTCATTTTCTTAAAGACATTGCTTAAAATTGATATTATTTCTTCCTCAAATTTTTGATATAATTAACCAATTTTTCCATCTCAGTCAGGGATCTTCCTTCTGGGAAGATTATCAATTTAATTTCTATAAGACAATTTGATTTCTTTAAGACATGCATTCTGCTGAAAAACAGGATTAAAAGAATGAAATTTTACATAAAATCTTGATGTCCCCTGGTATAAGGCAAATCTCGTTGTTTTGAAATTTTTTTCTCTTTTGACTCATATTTTTACATATTTTTAAATCTATAATCCATTTCCAGGTTTATGTGCATATGGATTAGAGATCTAAAAATATGAGATACACACACACACACGTACACATGGAGTCCCTGTGTGGCACTGTGGGTTAATGCACTGGACTGCAAAGTCATTTGAACTGCAAAGTCAGTGGTTCAAACTCCCCAGCTGCTCCTTGGAAACCCCATTTTGTTGTTGTTAAGTGCTGTCCAGTCAGTATCGACCCTGTATAGGGTTTCTAAGGAGCAGCTGGTGAGCTTGAACCACCGACCTTACAGTTCAAACGACTTTGCAGTCTGACACATTAGCCCACAGCGCCACAGCAGGACTCCTGGAAACCCTATGCAGGGTTGTTATTACTCAGAATCTCCCTGATGGCACTTAGCAGCCATTGGTTGTTGGGTGTCTTGGAGTCAGCCTAACAGACAGGGACATTGTTTAAGTTTTCTGAAGCTGTAAATCTTTTTGGGAGCAGAAAGCCTCAGGCTTCTCCTGCAAAGCAGCAGGTAAATTCAAGCTATTAACCTTTCAGTTACCCCATTTGCAACCCACTGTGCTATCAGGGTTCCTTCCTTAACAACAATATGCTTACACACACACACACACACAAATATATGTATATGAGTTCTGGTGTGAAAGTGTGAATTAATGCGCTGGACTGCAAAGTCAGTTTGAACCTCAAGGTTAGCAGCTCAAGCTTACCAGCCACTACTCAGAAAGCCTATATTGGATCACTGTAAGAATCGGAACCAACTAGATGGCACTTAACAACAGCAACATATGTTATTGTTAAGTGCCATCAAGTCAATTCCGACTCATAGCGACCCTATATATGGTTTCTGAGGAGCAACTTGTGGGTCTCAAATGCAGATCTTGTGGTTCAAAGTCCAGTGTTGCTTCTACGGAGCCACATCAGGAATCTATATATACATACACACACACACAATGAAGCTTGGGATTTATTTTTTCTCCATAAGAATATCCAATTGATCTAGCACAATTTGTCCAAAAGTCTCTTTCTGCTCCATTAAATTCCCTTAGCAATGCCAAAAATCAATTGTCCATATTTTTGTGCATTTACTGTGGCCTTCTGTTGTGTTCCTTTGATCTAAGATGTTTTTGTGCCCATACACATTTTCTGATCACTGAACCTTTAATGTATAGCTTGAATTCAGATAGAGTAAATCCTCCAACATGGTTCTTTTTCAAAATAGTTTCAGTTATTTTTTTTTTGCAATCTTTACAAAATAGTTATTCATTTATGTCTTCTTTAATTTCTCTTAGCAATGATTTGTAATTTTCCCTACATAGCTCTTAAAGAAATTTTGCTAAATAAACCCCTAAGTATTTTGTGTTCATTGGTGTCATTATATATAGGATATATCTGTTTCTATCTCGAAGTGATTATTGCTATTATTTAAACTACAGCTGACATTTATATATTGACTTGTGACCTTGCTAGACTTACTCCTAGTTAGTAATTATTTTGTAAAGTTTTTCAGTAATAAAATATAGGTAATTATGTTTTCTGAAAATAAAGACAATGTTTCTTTTTTTTTTTCCAGGTTTTTTTTTTTTTTTAATTTTTGCCTCATTACACTGGCTGTTTCCATCAACATTGAATGGGAATGATGAGAGAAGCCATCCTTGTAGGTTTTTCATAGACGCCTTGTGTTAGGGTGAGGACATTTCCTCCTATCCCTTGTTTCTGCAGATTTCATTGTGAATGAAGATTGAATTTTATGAAGTGCTCTTTCTGCATCTACTGTGGCTATCATAGGACTTTTCTTTTATAATCAATATGACGAATTGCTGGAACTGATTTCCATGTTAAACCAACTTTGCATTCCTGAGATAAGCCCTACTTGGTCATGATACATCATCCTTTGCTAATATTTTGTTAAGGAATTTTGTTTATGAAGTATCTTGGTATTCAATTTTGTTTCCTTATAATATCAGCAACAACACAGAATACCTGACCAAGCAGGCTCAGGGGATGGTCCCAGAATTCTGAACCACATATAAAGGAATATTTAGAAGGTTGGAAGGCTTACAGCTGGGGGGATTTGTGGCAGAAGCAAGAAATCTATTGCTTTCTAGT
>NW_006408528.1:11569220-11574582 GCF_000296735.1 Chrysochloris asiatica | reverse complement strand
AGGAAAATATTAGAATAAGATATGCTATGTAAATACCCATCAAGAGAAATCAGGAGTAGCCATTTTTACACAAAATAGATTACACTTCAGAACATGGACTATTGCCACAGACAAAAAGGAACAGTTAATAATGGTAATGTAAGAAGTCACAAGAACTAGTGTGCAAACATCTAATCTCAAAACTTCAAAACACACAAGGCAAGAGTTGATAGAACTGGATAGAGTAGTAGACACATCCAAAATTATACTTAGAAATTTCAGTATTCCTATTTCCCAAATTTTTTTTTACAGAAAATCAGTATAGTTTGAACCACTTTAATATTCTGAAATTAATCAAGTATGCATTCGAAATGTGTTGATAATTACTGGCGATTGAAAAGCAAAGATTGGAAACAAAGAGAAAGGATCAGTAAGTGGAAAATACGGCCTTGGCGATAGGAATAATGCTGGAGATAGCATGACATAATTTTGCAAGACCAATGATGACTTCATTGCAAATATCTTTTTTAACCAACATAAAAGACAATTGTAAACATGGACCTCACCAGATGGAATACACAGAAATCAAATTGACTACATTTATGGAAAAAGATGGTAGAAAAGATACATATCATCAAACAAAACAAGGCCAGGGGCAGACTGTAGAATAGACCATCAATTGCTCATATGCAATATCAGGATAAAGCTAAAAAAAAAAAACTGAAACTAATCCACAAGAGCCAAACTATGACAGTGAACATACTCCACCTAAATTTACTGATCATCTGAAAAATGCATTAGAAACTAAAGACCAAAGACCAGAAGAGCTGTGGGATGACATCAAGAACATTATACAGGAAGAAAGCAAAATGTCATTATGACAAGAAAGAAGGAAAAGACCAAAATAAATGTCAGAAGAGACTGAAACTTGCTCTCCAGTGTAGAGATGCTAAAGCAAATGGAAGAAATGAGGTGGTAGAAGAATTAAATAGGAAATTTCAAAGAGAAGCTCAAGAAGACAAGGTCAAACAAAATGTGCAAAGACCTGGAGTTCGAAAATCAGAATGGAAGAACATGCTCAGCATTTCTCAAGCTGAAAGAACTGAAGGAAAAATTCAAGCCTCGACTTTCATTATTGAAGGATTCTATGGGCAAAATACTGAATGATGTAAAAAGCATCAAAAGAAGGTGGAAGGCATAAACAGAATCCCTGTACCAAAAAGCAATGGTAACATGTGATCCAGAGCCAATGATACTGAAGAAAGAAGTCCAAGGTGCATTGAAGTCATTGGCAAAAAGCAAGGCATAGGGAATTGATGGAATACAAATTGAAATCTTTCAACAAACTGATGCAGCACTGGAGGCACTCACTCCTCTATGCCAAGAAATTTGGAAAACAATTACCTGGCCAACTGACTGGAAGAGATCTGTATTTGTGCCCATTCCAAAGAGAGTTGACCAAATGGAATGCAAAAATCACTGGACAATATCATTATTATCAAATGCAAGTAAAATTTTGCTAAAGATAACACAAAAATGCTGCAACCATACATTGACAGAGAACTTCCAGAGGTTCAAGCCAGATTCAGAAGAGGATATGGAACGAGGGATATCATTCCTGATATTGTGTGGATCTTGGCTAAAAGCAGAGAATACTAGAAAGATGTTTGCCTATGCTTTATTGACTGTGTAAAGTCTTTTGACTGTGTGGATCATGACAAGCTATGGACAACATTACGAAGTATGCATATTCCGGAACACTTAATTGTGCTCATAAGGAACCTGTACATAGACCAAGAGGCAGTTATTCAAACACAACAAGGGAACACCAAATGGTTTAAAATTAGGAAAGGTGTGTGCCAGGGTTGTAGTCTTTCACCATATTTATTCAGTCTGTATGATAAGCAAATACTCTGAGAAGCTGGATTATATGAAGACAAATGTGGCCTCAGGACTGGAGGGAGATTCATTAACAACTACGATATGCAAATTGTACAACCTTACTTGCTGAAAGTGAAAAGGACTTACTGATGAAAATCAAAGAGCACAGCCTTTGGTATGGGCTGCATCTCAACATAAGGAAAGCAAATATCCTCACTACTGGACCAATAAACAACATTTATATAAATGTAAAAAAAGATTGAAGTTGTCAAAGACTTCATTTTGCTCAGATCAACCATCAGCATTCATGGAAGCAGCTGTTAAGAAATCAAACAATGTAATGTTGTTAGGCAAATCTGCTGCACAAGACCTCTTTAAAGTGTTCAAGAGCAAAGACATCAGTTTCAGGACTAAGATGTGCTTGACACAATCCATGTTATTTTCAATATCTTCTTATGCATGTGAAAGTTGGACAGTGAATAAAAAAGACTGTATAAGAATTGATGCATTTGAGTAATGGTGTTGGAGGAGATTATTAAAAGTACCATGGACTGCCAAAAGAATAAACCAATCTGTGTTGGAAGAAGTACAACCAGAATGCTCCTTGGAAGTCAGGATGGCCAGACTTTGGACATATTATCTGGAGGGATCAGTCCTTGCAGAAGGATATCATGTTTGTTAAAGTGGAGGGTTGGAGAAAAAGAGGAAGACTCCCAAGATGGATTCACAGTGGTGGAAGCAATGGGCTCAAACGTAGCAATGGTTGTGAGCTTGGTGCAGGACTGGGCACTGTTTCATTCTTTTGTGCATAGGGTCACTATGGGTCGGTACCAGTCTGATGACACCTAACAACAATAAAAATAATTAATTTAAACTAACTGACATTTATAGAACGCTCCAATTTACAACAGCACATTGTTTGAAAGTGCACAAATACAATTTAAAAAGATTGACTATATCATTGGCCACAATAATAAATCCCAATATTTCTTCTAAAAAGTAGTGAAATCATTAACAACATGTTCAAATTTTTAGACATACCAAAAAACTAATGTAAGGCTACCCATCATTATGCAAAAGAACCCCCCAAATCAAGGAAATACATTACCTCTTCATCCAGAAATAGAAGAAAAACTTAAATATATTTCCTAGTCGTCAAAAGCAATACCACTAAGAAGTTATTTCTCTGATTCAATTTTCAGTTTCTTACAGTTGCATCAGCTTTCCTTCAGTTTCTATTTATGGAAGGCAGATAAATGACAGTTTTACTTCATGTGTAATTAAATTTAAATGTGAACTGACTTAAGTTACCTGCTGCTGTAGGACTATATAACACTGAAAATAAAACACCAAGTCACCCAGGAGTTATGGCAAAACTTTAGGCAGATATAAGATTCCTGAACTCTGAAAAAGTGCCTTGATGGTAAACAAATTAGAATCCAGGTTGCCGAGAAAAGACAGAAGCATGTTAAGGAAAAGGTTTCTACTGCTGAATCAACTGCCTTCAGGACATTGGCATCGGTACCTATGACAAAAGAAATATACTCCAGTTAGGGCTAAAAGAGTCCTCTCACCCCTGTAAGAATGATAAGGAGAAGATAAATGATAAATAGGAGCAAGTTATTAAGAGTGTCCATGAACCATAAGCATTGACTATGGGTGGTCATAACTATCACCCCAACAAGATAATGATGCCAGATATAAATTCTACAGATAAGAATTTCAAGCTGATCAAATTTAAGCTTGTTGGACCTCATCTGTGTAATGCAGTAAAGCACAAATAAAATGACAGTGTGTTGTTGGGGATGTGTGGGTGGTTTTGATCCTAAAGCAGAGGTGCAAAGGAATGCTTCCATTAGAGGGTAATCCACCCAAGATCTCAGTTGACCTATAGTTAAGTTGTTGCTGTTTATGATTCGTGCCAGGGAGTCAGTTCTGACTCACAGCAACCTTTTACAGGGTTTCAGAAGAGTGGCTGGTGGATTTGACCCACAGACCTTGCTATTCAAACCCACCTTTTGGGCCAGTGCTTATTGTCCAGTGCCACACCAGGACTCCTATAGCAAGATAGTTGTGCTAAAGACAAGAGCGCCATCTTCACTGTCCCCCTTCCCTCCTTTGCCACAGTTTTTTCTTCTTAGCAAAACAAGGAGCAGGAACAAAGCTCAAACTGGATCAGTATGGCAATATGATGGAGCAGATTTTTCATGCACATGACATATGCACCATTCCCAGCCTCTCTCCATTTAGAGCACATCTCAATGAACACAGATGAATCATAATTTGCTGTGGAGATTGTCAGTTTTCCAAGGCTGTCATAGACGATAGATGTTGTTATTGGGTGCCATTGAGTTAGGCCCAACTCATAGTGACCCTATGTAGGGTTCTGAGAGTGGCTGCTGGATTTGAACTGTGGACTTTAAGGTTATCAGTTCAGGTCTTATCTTACAGCACCACACAGAGCTCAAAAACCAAAGTGAGTGACTTTAAAGAATATGAATTATATTCTCACGGATCTGGAATCTAGAAGTCTAAATTCAGGACATCAACAAAGCTCTGTTCCCTACCAACTCTAGAAGAAAATCTTTCCTTGTCTTTTTTAAGATTTTCTAGGCTAGAACATTTCTTAGCATTTCCTGGGCTGGAGGTGGATCCTCTCATGCTGTGTTTCCTTTGTATGTGAATTCTTGTTTATGAAATGCCACTCAGAAGGGATTAAGATCCACTCTACTTCTGTATGACTGTCTTAACTGATAGCATCTGTAAAGAAAAGCCCAATTTCTCCAAACAAGGTCACAATCACCAGTGTAAACCTTAGAACTTCAACATGTCTTTTTGGGGATGCAACTCAATATATAACAGATACTGAGACAACAAAATCAGATTCTGGGATAATGTAGTAAAGGGGTAAAAATTGTAAATTGTTAATTGTTGTTAAGTGCCGTCAAGTCGGTTCCAACTCATAGTGACCCTGTATAGGGTTTCCGAGGAGCAGCTGGTGAGCTTAAACCGCCATTCTTGCAGTTCAAACTGCTTTGCAGTCTGGTGCATTAATCCACAGCGCCACACCAGGATTCCATAGGAGAGACAAACAGAAAGCAATTTCCCCCAAGACTCAAGATTGGGTATACGGCAGTCCCTGTCAGTCTGGATAGTGTTATTGGACACCATGGAGCTGGCAGAGTGACCCCAGGCAACAGAGGACTACTCTAAGGTTTTCTAGACTGTAATCTTTTTGGAGACAGATTGCCAGGATTTGGGTTTTGTTTTGTTCTTTGGTCTGTCTCCACAAAGCTGCTGAGTGAGTTCTGTCGGGGACCAGCCTCGATAGGGAAGTTTGGTTCACGAAGTAGGTAGATCTGGCAGGGAAAGAGATAGAAAAAGATTATGCACAAAGACGTGACGAGAGAGACAAAGAGACACCCCGAAACCAGAGTGGATGCAAGACTGGCGGGCAGACCCTGGATTGCAGGCATCATGGCCCTGCAGGCAGTAATGCATG
>NW_006408528.1:11560955-11568421 GCF_000296735.1 Chrysochloris asiatica | reverse complement strand
TACAATTACTGGAGTTAGAAGCACAGAATGAATAATAAGACCAAAGAAAATTATACAGAGGTAGCCAGCCCACCAGTGAGTTTGTAAAAGCCTATGAACCCGGGACATCAGGAGGACACTTCCTTGGCCCTAAGGGTCCCTGTGAACCCCGGACGTCAGGAGTTCACTTCCTTTGGCCCTCAGGGTCCCTGGCTAGCCATCCTGAGTGGGGCCATCGTGTAGGATTTTCGTCCATGACACAGGGCCTCAATATCTCAGTGCTTTGTGGTCCCCAACAGAGTTCAACCTGAGGTTAGCACTTAACCATTGTATCACCAGTGCTCCTTGTTTGTTGTTGTTGTTGTTGTTAGCTGCCACAACCTTGTAGCTAACAGTCCAGTGCGTAGCCTACACCACTACACCAGGACTCCAGGGTTCCTCGTAAGCCTAGGTAAAAGAACATAAGTATACCAAGTTAACTCTTGAGGACACATGGAAGACAGTAAAGGGAGCACTTCTAAATCTCTGTACTCTCTGGATTAAATTTGTGCTTGAAAATGCAGCTCAAGTCCCAAATTAAGAACTTTTTTATTTTTATATTCTCTTGGATTCTATGTATATGTTTGACAAGTGAACAGCAATGTTGCTTAATAATTGATTGCACCACCAGTACTGAAGGAGCCCTGAGAACACAGTGGGTATACATTGGCCTGCTAACCACAAAGTAGATGGTTCAAACCTACCAGTTGTTCCACTGGAAAAAAAATGAGGTTGTCTGTTCCAGTAAAGATTTATGGTCTCGGAACTATAGTCTACAGAACCCTAGGAAGAAGTTCTACTCTATCCTGTTGTTGTTAAGGGTCACTGAGTCGATTCTGTCTGAGGAGCAACTGGTATAGATAATAGATAGGACATATAGATATCTATAACTTAATAACTTGACCTATGTCTAGTTTGAGGAACCAACTGAGATGAGGCAGAAACAACTAACAATCCACTAAAATCTGATCTTTTTTTAATTTTAACAACAGACTTGCAGTTTATGGAGACTACATTTCCCAGGCTCCCTTACTGAGAGGCCCTGGTGTGGCGCTGGAGGCTAAGCACTGGGCTATTAAACGCAATATTGGTGGTTCAAATCCACCAGCCACTCCTCAGAAACCCTATACAGGGTCACGACGAGTCAGAACCCATGGTCGAACTTAACAACAACAACTAGGTCATGCAATCACATGACCTAGCTCTTCCCAGAGACCTGTGAGGTGTGCGGATTCAGCATCTGGGCCATAAGGCAGTCAACCTGCACTGCATTTTCTCACTTGCTGCACATTATGCACATCCTTGCCTGTGATCCCGCTTCAGTGATGCAGATGAAGACTTCACTCTGGCAAAGCAACAGTGATTAAAAAATTGAGTCCCTGAGTGAGCACGCTGAGCAATGCTGTTTGTTTTAATATTTGTCCATGGGTATCAAGGGCAGGATTGCTCCCTTCTGGAGTGAAATTCCCTTCTATTGTCTTTAAATCATGATATTTGTGACCATTTTGCTATAGTGCCTCAGCCTGTAACATACTTTAAAAAGTTAATTTTAGTAAAAAGAGAATGACTTGACAGGTGAGAATTTCACTTTTCTATGATTTTTCATGTAGGAATTTAATAACCTAAAATGACTAATTTTATTTTTTCAGTTAATCTAAAACTCTAACGAAAGCATCACAATTTTATCATAGATAGAAACTTGCTTCTTAATACTTCTAAGAATCATGGGATTCATTCTGAGCAAACCATGCTGTTGTTAAGTGCTGTCGAGTTCGTTGCCACCCATAGCGACCCTGTATAGGGTTTCCAAGGAGCAGCTGGTGAACTTGAACCGTCAACCTTGCAGTTCAAACGGGTTTGCAGTCTGACGCATTAACCCACAGCCACACCAGGACTCATAGAACCATTGCTGTTGTTGTTGTAATGTGCCGTGGAGTCGGTTCCGAGTCATAGCGACCCTGTACAGGGTTTCTGAGGCTGTAAATCTTTATGGGAGCAGAACGCCTCATCTTTCTCCCGCAGAACAGCTGGTAGTTTCGAACTGCTGACCCTGAGGTTCACAGCCCGATTTGTAACCACTATGCTCCTTCTACGCTACCAGAGCTCCTTCATAGAACCATAGAACCATCAAATTGTATAACTTGGAAGCTGCAAGTGATCACAGAAATATAGTGCCTTCTGTGAAGAAGTGACCTGGCCAAAGTCTCAAAAATATGCTAAAAATATTTACTTTAAAGGTCATTATCTTCCCATTTTTCTCCACCGGGAACGTGAGTATATGTGCGGATACACACGCACAGGCGCACACACGTACATAGTCTCCATTTCCTATTAGAAAACAGAAATCGAGCAAAAAGGAACCATATCCTACAAGGTTGTTTTTAGTGGGTTCAGCGTCCACTGACTCTAGAGACAGCACATTCTCCTGGATTCTGTAATTGTTAATGATTCACAACCACTGTCATGCAATTTGCTACATGAATTGTATATTTCCGCCTTACCACCCACTGCTACAAAGGAATCTATAAAATTGTAAACCTGATTTGTCAAAGAACCTCCTATGATTTTGTCAAAAGTCAGCATTGGTTGAAGTCTCAAAGGGCCTGTGGTTAGCAAACACTGGAGATGGAGCGCAGTGGGGTGGAGTTAGTCCTAAACAGAGCACACAGCTGCATGGAGGACAGGAGTAGGTGGCAAGGAGAAAATGACTGGGAATCAGTATGGAGGACCAGCTACTCTGACAGGCATTCAAGAAGCCTCAGAGGATGTGATTGTATTATTATAACTTGTTCATTTTACCCTACCCCTTGTATTTGTTGTCTTAGATTTAATGTGCTGGTTTATACTATCAACTCGCCAGGTTCTGATTTTTGTATAGACAGTTATTAGGATGTGTGTATGTGTGTGTGCCCTACTACTATAGGGTAGCTTTTAGAAACCCTCCTCTAGCATCTTTTTTCCTTTCTCTCACTGTCTCTTGGTGCAATTGTGTTTTTCCACTGCCTTTGTGTGTAGCTTTCTTCCTTTAACACTAGCAACTAAACAGCTGCTACTATTTTGTCTCCAAAATCAGAAATAGGGAGCTAAAAAAAATCCAAATACCTCCTGTTGTTGTTGTTGGTTTTTAAATGCCATCGAGTCGGTTCTGACTCATAGTGACCCTGTGTAGGGTTTTCCAAACACCCTCTGGAAAACTGAAAATATATAAGAAGATAACAATAAATAACAAATAGCTAACAAGATTTAATAATAGTGCCCACTATGCATGTGACATTTCTCTCAGTGTTCATTTAATTCCCAGGGCAACCCTATGAGTTAGGTTCTGTTAATATACCCCTTTTTTAAAAGTGGAACCTAAGACAAGGAGAAGTAACTTGTCCAAGGTCACATAGATACCAGCGCAGACATCCTGGTCCAAATGATAATTCTGTGAAGTCTGTAAAATCTGGCTCTCTGTTTCCTGGTTACATTGTTGTCATTAATTCCTTTCCAAGATGACCATGAGGAAGACACACCAAAGTAAGATACATAGTTACTGAAAAGCATAGTCGCTAAGAGCTTGGGCTTAGGCATTGAACAGTCAGATCCTAGCTTCACTCTTTACAAATGGAGCAAATGACTTCACTTCTCCAAGCCTTAGCTTCCCAAGCATCATCTGTGAGGAGAATGAGAGTATCTAACAGAATCAAGAAGATTTATAGTGCTAGTGCCCGACACATGGTAGGCACTGGGAGATTTATTGACTGTGAGTGTTGTAGCAGGAATGCCCACATTGACAAGGTAGTGAAATTATTATTTATTAAAGCCAAGCCCAACTATTTTTCTATATTAGTTCCCCTGAAATGTCTCCACCATTTAAGAAAACAACAAGCAAACTATCGTAGTGACTAACACTAGCTAATTTTAAGGTCCCCAAATAAAAACTGAAAACTAATAAACAGGCAGTTATTTTACTTTGAGGAGTAAAAGCAATGCTAAAAAGCACAGTTTCTTTCTTCCTAGGACGTCTAAACCCAATCTTGGGTGTGGCCTGTGGCTGCCTTTGACGCTTTGATGATGATGCTATGAACAATTTTTTTAAATCTCCCTTTCTCTCCTATCCTGTCACTGTGGCATACTTAATTACAAAATACCTGGAGCTTTAAAGAATAGTTGATAATTTGAAAATCATAACTAAGATATTGATTCCTGCTTAGAATGTTAGAAATTTGCAATGAATATTGGTGATGGATACACAACAGGATTAAATTTAATTGATGTCACTAAATACCTAAAAAAATATTATGCTGGCATCTATTGTCACATATATTTTTTGTAACAAAAATTATTAATTTCCCCAGTTTTTTTTTTTCTGCTTTGAATCATGTTCATGTATTTGTTATGCCTGATAGAGTATTTTTAGAATAAAATTTCATATTTGATTTGGAGAACATAGCTCAAAAATAGATGCCAGTTCTTACGTCAGGCATTGTAGAATGAGGTAACTGTGATTTCTTTCAGAATAACATTAAAAAATAAGGCAATCTAATACACTGTGAAATTCAAAAGGCAACTGAAGTTACAAGACCAGCAGATTCATACATTCCGTTAAGGGTTGAGCAAGTATGTCAAAATTATTCCTTCATGTGTGGATAAAATCTCTGGAATTCAACAAACCTTGGTATTTCCTGGTGTAGCGCTGTAGCATAAGCACTGGATAACTAACCACAAGGTTGGCAGTTCAAACTCACCAGCCACACCTTGGACACTCTATACAGGGTCAATAGGAGTCGGAACCAACTGTATATAGCACATACCAACAATGTTTAGAAATAAAAACAAACCAGATTCTTCTTAATGGAGAAAGGAACACTTTAAAACTGTTATAAACCACTTCCATGGATCCAATGCTCAAAACTGATTAAAATAAGATGTGACAGAAGTACTTTATTTTACACTGTAATTTCATAGTTTACTGACTATGTATGAGATTACCCAATAAAAAAAGTAAACATAGACTGATTTGTGACTCTCTGTTAATATGTAGAGAACAATTTCACATTTTTTTCACCATATCAAATATTCTGCTTCTAGGTATGGCTGAGAGCTAGCTGTCTCTCTCCCAACCCCACAGCACCTTCTTACAGAATCAAAACTTCTTTTCAAATTTACCATCCTTGACAGGGATGCAGTACCCAGCAAGCAGGGTAACACAGGCTTTCTTGTGGTTACTTACCAATCTGCAATGAACAGCTCACATGTTTTTCAGTAGTGAAATCCATGTGAAATTGTTCACTACAAATTAGTAAGTAAACACAACTAAACTTGTTTTTCCCTTACCTGTTGGGTAATCCCACACTGACTGGTCCCCTTTCTGTCTCTGTTGTCTTTCTTTCTTTTTCCTTTTGTTTTCTTCATTTTTGTTTCTTTGGAACTTTTTCCAATATTCTCTTCCTCCTCTCTTCTAATCCTTCCCTTTCTCTACCCTCCCCTCCTTGTTTTTCTCCAGTTTCTTCTTTCTTTTCTCTCCTCTCTCATTCTCCTAGTTTCTTTCTCCCTCCCTCTGTCTTGCTTTCTCTCTATTCCACCAGGAAATAAATATATATTCTAGTTCATTGGCTTTGTCTAGCAAAAGTTGGATTTCTATTAATTTGTGACTTGAAATGTTTCAAAATATTTTTTAAGATGCACAAATTTATTTTTATTTGCAATTTTTTTAACTATTTAAAAAAAAAAAAAGGTTTTCAGACTCTTAGCATTTAACATGACCTTATTCATGTTTGACAAGCTAGAATGTTAGGAAACTATTTGAACGGTTTAGTGATTTATCTCCATCAGCATAAGCTGTTTCTGAGAGGAAAAGTTTAACTTTAAAATATTGAATTAATATTAAAGATGTCAAAGTAATGAAAAATATAATAGTTTTGAACAGTTTACCATATCTAATCTAGTACATTTGCTAATAACACTTTGCCAATAAAAAGGTTTTTTAAGTGTTTATAAAATACAATTTGACTAACAAAAATAAAATATTAAAGTTGAAATTTTTAAGATACTCTAAAAATAGTTAGTTTACTACTGTTAGTAAACAGTTTCATGCACAGTGAGGAAAAGCAAAAACAACAAACACTGTCGCAAAGCCCAATGGTAAGTGGGCACACAGCTGATTTTTTTAAAAGTGTTTGTGAATTTTATGAATTATCTTTTAATAATTTCAGAACATTATTCAAAATTTCAATGTACACATTTACAGTGAAGACTTTAATCTGACAGTCTTTTAAAATATGGTAGATACATTCCGAAGACAGAGAAATGCACCAAGTGAATGTTAAGATTCCTTTCTTATATGAAGCATTAGAAAGTGTAACGGTTAAGATGATGTGTCAACTTGAGTAGGTCAGGATTCTCAGTGGTTTGGCAGATAATAAGTAATCATTTTCCATTTTGTGATCTGATGTGGGCAGCCAATCTGTTCAAAGGGCAGTCTCCTTGGGTGTGTGGCCTGTATCCAACATATGCAGGTGTCTGGGCAAAGTTCCTACCCTGGTTTGATCTTGTCCATCTTATTATTTTCTGACCTCAGGTTCTTGGGGCATGAGTCAGCAGTCTTCTGTCTGGTAGGTTGCTACAGCCATGTGAATCAGGAAAATCAGCCTGATACCTGACCCACAGATTCGACACTTGCCAGTCTAGAACTGCAAGAGCAATTTCCTTGAAAAAGATCTCTCGATATATGTATTTATATTTAACTGGTTTTGTTCCTATAGAGAACCCAGAAAGGTTTTCTTATGTGCTAATTTATTTTGGTGCTGTAAGATAAGCATTGCACCCAGAGCTTGATTTGAACCACAAGGCCAACAGTTAAAACCTACCAGCTGCGCCTCAGATACCCTGTACAGGATTTCTATGAGTTGGAACCAACTTAAAGGCACTTAAGAACAATTGATTTTAATGCTAAAATCGTAATTGGAAAGATTTTTTTTTTCCCACTATCCTCCCATAAACTAAATTTCCATTTTAAGTTTGCGTTACAACTTTGGATATCATTGGATCAATAATATGAACTATGCCATCCTCATGAAGACTTTCATCTGAAAATAAGGACCTGGAGGTGGTGATGGCACTATTGTCCACCTGGCCTTCTCCTCTCATCACTAACATGAAGGGCATCTCCCCGGAAGATAGACAGGGACAGTACATATTTCCAATTCCAGAGAAGACCATAGCATATCATTATAAGATCCCTGGGGAAGGATGTCTTCATGGCTCATTGCATCTCAATGGAACCAATGTGGCACAATAACCATATAAGTGGTATGTGTGGGATGCAGTGTTCAGGAACAGAGAGCATGCCACTTGGAATTTATTCAGGGAGTGAGAAGACACAATCATCTTCATGGAATCTGATTCCATCTTGACTCTTCATATAGTAAGGAGCAGAAGTTAACCCATATGTAGTTTATTGTTAC
>NW_006408528.1:11558332-11560670 GCF_000296735.1 Chrysochloris asiatica | reverse complement strand
ATTAGACATTAGTAACAATAAACTACACATGGGTTAAGTTCTGCTCCTTACAATATGAAGAGTCAAGATGGAATCAGATTCCATGAAGATGATTGTGTCTTCTCACTCCCTGAATACATTCCAAGTGGCATGCTCTCTGTTCCTGAACACTGCATCCCACAGGCTGCGAACCTTAAGGCTAGCAGTTCGAAACTACCAGCCACTTCACAGGACAAAGATGAGGCGTTCTGCTCCCGTAAAGATTTACAGCTTCGGAAACCCTGTACAGGGTCGCTATTGGTCGGAACCGACTCAACAGCACTAAACAACAACAACAACATATATATATGTTGTAACCATTGCCAAATGATAAAATTGCCAAATGTTGAATTTTAAATGATAATAAAATGACAACCATTGCATGTTTTAGGAAATTTTCAAATGAAAAAGCTTACAATATGAACCTGTACTGTTGAAAAAGTAGGTTGGGGATGCAAAACCTGTTGCTAAAACTACTCCCACACTCCATTCCTCACTTGCTCAGCTTACATACCTACTGTTTTAGCAATCTAGTGATGTTAGAACAGAAATACCAGAGGGCTTTAACAAATAGACATTTATTCTCTCACAGTTCAGAAAGCTAGAAGACTCGTTCAGAGCACTGACTCTGGCAAGAGATCTTTGTCTCCTTTCTGCATCTGCTGGCCCAGCATTCCTTAGAGATCTCCATGTGTCTTGGCATCAATCTTCCCCTGGATCTAGGAGATTTACAGTGCCGGGACCCCAGGTCCAAATGACATACTCTACTCTTGGCTCTTTTTTCTTGGTTGTTGTTGTTGTTATGTGCCGTGGAGTCGGTTCCGACTCATAGCAACCCTGTACAGGATTTCCGAGGCTGTAAATCTTTATGGGAGCAGACAGCTTCATCTTTCTCCCGTGGAACAGCTGGTAGTTTCAAACTGCCGACCTTGCGGTTCTCAACCCGATTTGTAACCACTACTCTACTGTTCTTTATTCTTGGTGGCCATAGATTACTTCCTCTACTCACATCTCTCTCTGTCTCTTGTAAGAAAAAATGTTGCAGGCCACACCCCAAAGTAAACTTCCTGTCAGTTAGTTGTTCATAGCAGATGTCATTGTAGAAGTGATCAAATTACATTAGATCTCATCACATGAGGATTGTTGTTAGGTGCCATCAAGTCGGTACCAACTCATAGTGACCCTATGCACAGCAGAATGAAACACTGCCCAATCCTGGGCCAACCTCACTATTGTTGCCACGCTTGAGTCCATCAATATTTAGTCACTGAAAACTTTATGAATAGGAAGATTATTATTATTTTTTTTTAAGTTTTTATTGTGAATTATGTGAAACATGGGAGAACATCAGTTTTGCATTCATCCTATCGTATTTCATTTCATTGCAATGATCACAATCCCCACCATGCATCATCAAATAACCACAGGCCTGCCCTCCCCCGGCCATCAACACACACCACTTTCCCTCCCTGAGTCCAGTGTCCCCAGCCGCTCCATCTGTCCACATCATCTTCTCTGTCTCCATCCCGATGGCACTGCCTCTCTGGGTAGGGTCACGCTCTCCGCATTTCTCACTTGATGGTCCCAGGGACCTCCACTCCTGGGCTGCAAAATCAATCACTAGGGAAGTGATTCTTCTTCTAGTCAAGTTCTGATCATCCAGCCATTGAAGCCAGTTCAAGTGGGTACTATCTGCAAGTATGGGTGTTCTCCTGCATCCCCCTTTCATCATGTCAGCAGACACTTATGTGGTTGGACTTAGATCCCAACTTTATTGCTGTTTTTTCCCCCTCTTCCCCTTATCGGTGACCAATGTACTAACCAGCCAAACCACATGCCTGCTCGTATATTCCCCTTGAGTCTAAAGTCTTGGAAGGGAGTTTGCTCTGAGGGGACCCAACTACTTGGCTTGATGGCTCCCGGGCAAACCACTTACTTGTTCTTGTAGTAATCAATCATACTGCCATTATTGTTTCTGATTTTTCCTGCTGGTCTTTCTTCATGAGTATCTTTTGTTCTTCTAGCCACTCCAGGCTGGTCTACTTGTCCTTTCCAGTGGAAATTTCCCACCTCAGACAATTTTGGATAGGATTTTGGTTTCCACCTATGGTTTTATGCAATGCAAAATCTCCTCAGGAGGTCTCTTTCACTGGGAAATTTCTAGCCCCCTTTAAGGTATTCCATTCAGTTATAGGCTGAAGACAGACTTACAAGCTTTTCATTGTGATATTTCTGGCTATTCCTTACCCACCCTTCCCCCCAAGTGTCTATTTCACAATGATGTTGTTGTTGTCAGGTGCCATCAAGTGGGAACCGACTC
>NW_006408528.1:11528077-11557547 GCF_000296735.1 Chrysochloris asiatica | reverse complement strand
TCCAAGGAGCCTCTGGTGAGCTTGAACCATGGACCTTGCAGTTCGAATGGCTTTGCTGTCTGGCACATTAACCCATAGCGCCACACCAGGGCTTAGCAACTGTTATTGGCTCTTGTCTCAACAGTAGAATATTATGGGGTATGCTTGTAGCTTGGCTATATAGCCACAATTGCTGACTCTTCTTGAGTAATGTAGGAAGAAAAAGCTCCCACCTCCAGGGAAAATGTGTGATCAAAAGGCCCAAAAGCAGAAGCAATATAAAAGCAGAGACAAAACCCATAACGTTGAAACAAAAATAAAACTATCGCCAACTGGCCAGTGGCCTTGCTACACAGGCAGTGTGTGTGCACTGTAGAAGCCTCCAGAAGTGGGTGGGGGTGTCCACTTGCTCATGCCCCTCCTCTAGTCACCACCGTAGAGGTGCACAGATAGATTTTGAATAGTTAATGGGAGAAAGATTGTTTGCTATTTTTGTCTCTGAAGGTCAGTTAAATATCTGTGTGTACACAGCATAATTCTTGAAATAGTTGAGTCTTTTTATGTTGGGGTTTTACAGATTGTTCATATGGTTTGTCTGTCAGGCCAAACCTGCTTTTTTTCTTGCTGGATAGGCAGGAGTAAAGGGTCCCGCACAAGTTAACTTTAGGGCTGGGACCCACAGGCAGAAGTCAGAAGCAGCAGCCAAAGAATTTGCCCTTGGACCGATGGGGCTCTTTCTCTCTGTGACATGGATAGCTGTGGTCTCAACACTGGACTTCTTTTGGGGGTGCATACCTACCCAACTGAAGGCATCTGGGCTGGGCAAAGAAGACACAACAGGGAAGAGGAGGAAAAAGATGTGTAGAATCCCCTCACACATCCTTTTGCAAATGTCACTGTGCCACTTTTAGCGCTGGTTCCCTGTGCCAGTTTGGCTGTAGCCCTGCCCTCTGACCTCTGCCCAGGCTGGATGGCCACAGAGGAAGTCCCATGTCTTGGCTGACTTCTAATTGCAATATTTTCCTTTATGCCATGATTTTTCTACTGGCAGTTGCGGGAAACTGGCGCCCTGACCTACATGTTAGATCCAGAGCTCTGGTGCTGTTCTGTGAGAGCAGTGTCTCTGGATTTTCAGCCCCTCTACCACGGAGCCTGTCCTACCTGACTCTGCTCTGCCGCCACTAAACTGGAAGGAGGATTACTATTTTTGACTATTAAACTATTAAGAATCCTGGCCCAGCAAAATTGACACAGAACCTTAACTATTACACCTACCAACATGTTGTTGTTGTTGTTAGGTGCTATAGAGTCAAACTCTAACTCATAGCAATGCTGCATTGGGTTTCCAAGGCTATAAATCTTTGCAGATGCAGAAAGCCTCATCTTTCTCCTATGAAGCAGCTGGTGGGCTTGAACTGCTAACCTTGAGTTTCAAAGTTCAGTGCTTCTCCTACAGAGCCACTACACTCCTAACCTACTTATATATCCACTCATACATTATTGTTTGATATTACTGTTATGGAAGGTTGTGTATGTAATAGTATTTACTAATGCTGCATTTTACTCTTGCATACCTCCCAGTGTCTTCCTTTGCCTTGGTCATGTTGTGCTAATTTCTGTCTTATTGTATGTTGCCTTTCCCTTCAGCCAAGTTAATACATATCTACTGTCTAGTTAGTAGAGTCCTGGTGTGGTGCTGTGAGTAATGTGCTGCACTGCAAGGTCACTTTGACTGCAAGGTCGGCAGTTCAAGCTAACCAGTTGCTCTTTGGAAACCCTATATAGGGTCACTCTAAGTTGGTACTGATTCAATGGCACTTAACAACAGCTTAACATCTACTTAGTGGGTTCTCTTCTTTCTCCTCCCATCCATGGTAACCATCAAAGAATATTTCTCTCTAGGGATAAAACTCTAGACTTTTAATAATTGTGGTCTCATACAACATTTTTTCTTTTGAGATTTACTTATTTCACTTAACATAATGTTCTGTAAATACATTCATGTTGTGAGATGTTTCTCAGATTCATGGTTATTCTTGAGCACTGGCTAGTACTCCATTGTGTGTGTATATATCATAACTGATCTATTCTTCCACTAATGAACACTTTGATCATTTCCAATCTTCTTGCTATCATGAAAAATGCTGCAATGAATCTATATGCATATATCTATCCATGTCACAGCTTTTATTTTTCTAGTAGTGGGATTTCTAGATCATAGGATATCTTCACTTCTGAGTTTTGAAGGAAGTTCCATACTATTTTCCATTTTCCAATGCACCCACAGTGTACAAGAGTTCCAATCTCACCATACCCTCACCAGCAGAGTAACATGAATTATGCTAAAATTGAAACAAAAACAGACATCAAATTTATTATGAAGCTAGGGTGGAAGAATGGTGAAATCACTTCTGTTTTACAAAAAGTTCATAGGGATGGTGTCCCACAGAAATCAGCAGTTTACAAATGGATAACTCATTTTACAAAGGGACAAAATGATGTTGACAGTGAAGACCGCAGTGGCAGACATTCAACGTCATTTTTTGAGGAAACAATGAATCTTGCTCATGCCCTAACTGAAGAGAATAGGTGATTAGCTGCAGAAAAAAATAGCCAACATTACAGATACCTCAATTATTAAAAATTAAAGATGAGCAAGCTTTCTGCTCAATGAGTGTCAACTGTTGCACCCAGATCACCTACATACAAGAGCACAGCTTTCACTGGGAATTTTACAAAGATCCTGAACTATTTCTTGAAAGAACTTTAACAGGAGATAAGATGTGGCTTTATCTGTACAATCCTGAAGAAGAAGCACAATTAATGCCATTTCTTCCAAAAGATGAAAGTGGTCCAGTCAATGCAAAAGCAAATTGTCAAGTACAAAGATCAAGGCAACAGATTTTTGGAATGCTCAGGGCATTTTGCTTGTTGGCTTTCTGGAGGGCCAAAGAATAATAATATCTGCTTACCGTAACAGTGTTTTGATAAAATTAGACAACCCTTTAACAGAAAAACACCTGAAAAAGCCTCACCAGAGAGTCTTTCTCCGCCATGACAAAGATCC
This sequence comes from Chrysochloris asiatica, assembly GCF_000296735.1. Taxonomy (NCBI): domain Eukaryota; kingdom Metazoa; phylum Chordata; class Mammalia; order Afrosoricida; family Chrysochloridae; genus Chrysochloris; species Chrysochloris asiatica. Next base: position 11,554,501 of record NW_006408528.1, on the reverse strand, counting down.
TGCTCATTACTCTCATCGAACAAGGACTATTTCTTAAAAGTTGCCATGGGAAATCATTAGGTATCCCTTTTACAGTCCTGATTTGGCTCCTTCTGAAGTCTGTAAAGTGCACCCTTTTTCCTTCAGTTAATAATGTGAACAAGACTGCACTAACATAGCTAACTTCCCATGATCCTCAGTTTTCTAGCGATGGACTAAATAACCGGTGCTCTCTCTTTCAAAAGCTCTCGCTTTGATGGAGCTTAGTTGAGAAATAAAACTTACATTTCTTTCTTTTAATCTTTTAATTTCATTTTCTCAGGAACTTTTTGAAGTCCTCTCATATATGAAATTATTTTAAATAAATATTGGAGATAACCATTAAAAAATGTTGAGGGAACTACTATAGAATAGGTTCAGTATTTCTGAGGAACTTTTACAAGATCTATGAAATGTTTCTAGGTAATGGCTCTAGAGAAGTAATTTGCCACACACACAAAAAATGTGTTTTAATTGTTTTTCTTTTGGCACTGTAAGTTTGATTCCTGGAATTATAAGCTTGAATTAATTCTAAATACAAGGAAGAACATAAGGGAGGGTATGTACACTAATTTCACAGCTGGGAAAAATATGAGGCTTATACTTGTAAAATGATGAATTCTGAGTTCAAAAATATAAATAATTCAAGTTTTATGATCATGAGATGCTTTTTATTATAGATTTAAGTGCTTAAAATGTTTTTTCAAGATCTAGAGATATTTTTGTCTGAGTAGGTAATTTTCATGGCTGCATTTTATTCTTGATTTTTAAAAATGTGCATTTTGGCTTAGGCAAAAAACGTTGATGGAAGGAACTTCAAGAAGGAGGTGAGAGAGGAAAGAGCAAAGACATATGAAGGCTAAAGTGAGGAGTGGGAAAGATGGGTGATTAAAATACAATTATATTATAAATATGGTGATGATTATATAAATGTAGTCACATTTGGAAATTATTCAAAAAGCATTTAGAAAGTCTAAAATGATATTTACAGAACTGTGAACTCGTTCTTCCATAACTGAAGATATATTGTAGATACTTTATTTATTATTGCAGATTCTTGACCTAGGCTATATAAAAGTATAAGGAGCCCTGGTGGCCCGTGCATTTAAGGGCTATACTGCTAACTGAAAGTCTGCAAGTTAGAACCCACCTCGCTGCTCCAAAGAAGAAAGACCTGGATATCTGCTTCCTCAAAGACAATAGCCAAGAAAACCCTGTGACGCAGTTCGAGTCTGTTAAATTCTAGTCTGTTAAGCTGGGTTGCTATGAATCAGAATTAACTCAATGGCTCTGAACAACGAGAACATACAAAAGCATAGGCAACATGCCTTAATGAAAAATGTCCAAAAGACAAAAAACAAGAGTTGCTTTAGAAATTGGAATTAATGATTTCTCCATAAGTCTCTCTTATTTCTAATAAATCTTTAAACACTAATTACACAATGGTTTCTGGACATTTATTATTATTCTGCATTTCTAAAAACAGTATATAATACTGTGTAGTGGTTTACACTAGTTTTCTCATGTTCTAATTCTTTGCATATTGCTGTTGTTGTTAAGTGCCATCGAGTCGTTTCCGACCCATAGCGACCCTGTACAGGGTTTCCAAGGCTGTAAATCTTTACAGGAGCAGAACGCCTCTTCTTTCTCCCGCGGAACAACTGGTAGTTTCGAACTGCTGGCCTTAAGGTTCGCAGCCCGAATCGTAACCACTACACTACCAGAGCTGCAAAAATTATGTGGGGACAATGTGTGACTTCCTCTGACTCCACAAGGGGAAAAGTGAATCAGACTCAGGCCAAGGCAGTTTCTATAAAACACAGGTCAGACATGCTTCCACCCCACAACTTTTTCCCCTATACTGACACCAACAATCCTCCAACAGCTCTCTGCATCACATCTGGGTTCGAGAATCCATTGCAGTGGCCACACAGAACTCAACAATACTCATGATTATGGTGTTTATTAAGGAAGCGAACAGGGTGCAATTCAGGATCAAAAAAAGCTGAGAACGCAGCAATTGTCCAGTTAGGAATGCCCCTTGTGTGCTATACTACAGGTATGCCTAACTCTTGTCTTCCACTTCACAATCACGTGATTCCTTGACCTCTGCCCTGCTCAGGCAAGTGTTACAAAGCCATAGCGACCCAGTACAGGGTTGAGGAACAGCTAGTGAGCTTGCATTTCAAACCAATTTTGCAGTCCAGCGCATTAACCCACAGCACTATACCAGGACTCATTTTAAACCTAGCTGAAGGGCAAAACTAACCAATTCCAGCCTTAGAGTCCTATATACCGTATTTGCATGGCCCCGAACCGCAAGGTCAGCAGTTCGAAACTACCAGCGTTTCCGCTTGGAGAAAGCTGAAGCATTCTGCTCCCGTAAAGATTTACAGCCTTGAAAACCCTGCGCAGGGTGGCTATGGGTCGGAACCGACTCCACTGCACTTAACAACAACAACAAAATTCAATCTGAAGTCCTGGTGTGGTGCTGTGGGTTAATGCACTAGACTGCAGAATTGGTTTGACCTGCAAGGTCAGCGGTTCAAGCTCACCAGCCACTCCTCAGAAACCCTATACAGGGTCACTATGGGTCAGAACCGACTTGAAGGCACTTAACAACAACTACTCAATCTGAACTGCAAGGTTAGCATTTCAAAACCACGAGCCGCTCCTCAGAAACGCTACACAGAGTCTCTATGAGTTGGAACTCAATCACTTCATGAGAATTAAAAAGACTTTGGATAGAAAAGGTATATCAACTAAATTTAAGGCACCACACATATCATCCTTATCATGAAACATTTCTAAGCATTTTTCATCTTTTTTGTATGTCTGATGTTTTTAATATTTGGTTCAAATGATCCTCATATCTTTTGTGTGGTCTTAGAGTCTTTGTACCAGTGAGATGATGAATTTTTAGTTTGTGTTTTTTCAAGTTATAATGGACTGAAGAATAATTTCCAAAGGAGAGTCCTAGACAAAGGTGAAAGTAGTTGGGTATATACAGATATTGCTGGAACTCTTTTAAAATGAGACTTTTAGGAAAAGAAATCAGGGAACACCCTGTACCCAGCACTGATTAATAACGGAGCAGGGAGGCAGCCATATCTCTGTCTTAAGGCTTGTGGTGACCTTGAGGTCTGCGTGGTCCCAGAAGTTTATTCTGTGCTTTCTCTCTTCTGGAACTTTGCTTATGTGTACAAATGTTAGATGAATTTCAAATATTAGCTATATTCAAAATTCTAATTCTCATCTTTCCTACCCCCATCAGATAGGTTCTTTTCCGAGTTTTCTTAAGCCATTTACTGCTTCTTGCTGTTGTTAAGTGCTGCTGAGTAGGTTCTGACTCATAGTGACCCTGTATAAGGTTTCCAAAGAGCAACTGGTGTGTTTGAACTGCCTGTTTTGTGGTTAGCAGTCTGGTGCTTATCCTACAGTGCCAACCCAGGACTCCAATTACTATTCAGCCTTTCCTTATTGCGTACATTTAATTTGATGTTGCTTTTGGCCTTATTTGTACCTTCAATGAGCCTTTCACCCCATTGAGAAGAGAGGCCATAGCATCCTCATATTTTAAATAATTTAAATCCCCAACACAATGTTTTACAGGCAACAGACACTCAATAACCCCACGTTGGAGACTGAGGAGCACCACATGGTTAAGGTATTAGACAAATAGTTGCATTTTAGCTAGCCACTCATGAGCTTTTAAGACCCCAGTGACTGTTTCTTTGAATTGCCCTCAGAAATATCTTGAATACCTTCTATCTAATGACATTTTATACTTACACCTAACAATAGACAGTCCAGGAAGATGAAATTGTAACCATACAAAGGTCATAGGTCTGATACTCTATTCATAGTATTGTAACATTTGTTAATTAATACATTCTATGCCAAGCTGGGTCGAAACTAGCAGCTGCTCCGTGGGAGAAAGATGAGGCTTTCTGCTCCTGTAAAGACTTACAACCTCGGAAACCCTGTTCAGGGTCGCTATGGGTCGGAACCGACTCAACAGCACATAACAACAACAACGTCAAGATGGGAGCCAAGAAGACAGGGATTCCAACCCCAGCCCCATCATTTAATACTCATAGCATTTAGACAAAGTAGTTAACATATTTGATAGTCAGATTTCTATTCTAGGGAAATGATATCATATTTACAACTTTAAAAAATGAGTCCTGGTGTGACACTGTAGGCTAAGCACTCAACTGCAAAGTCGGTATGAACCACAAGGTGGGTGGTTCAAATCCATCAGCAGCTCCACAGAAACCCTATAAAAGGTCATTATGAGTCGGAACCCACTTGATGGCACTTAACAACAACAATACATTTTTTTAAAAAGCCTCATCTTTCTCCCATGGAGCCACTGGTAGTTTCGAATTGCTGACAGTGAGATTAGCAGCCCGATTCCTAACAACTACGCTACCAGAGCTCCATGGCTGCAAACCCCTCCATGTACCACCAGTTAACAACATTACCTCTATTCTCTATAATTATTACATCTCTCCCTGTGTCTCCTGCTACTTTCATCTTTCCTCTGCTAACCTCCCTCTTGTTGTACATTGCCTTCCCTGTCACACATGTTAACATGAGTCTACCCTCTAGCCCCCGTAATCATCATAGATTGTTTCTTTATCAGTTAAAGTTTTTCTATTTTAAACTTTTTACATCATTAGTGTCACACAATGTTTGTCCTTTTGTGATTGACTAATTTCACTCAGCATAATGTCTTCCAGGGTCAACCATGTTATGAGGTGTTTCACAAATTATCATAATTCTTCAACTTTTTATAGTATTCCATTGTGTGTATGTACCAAAGTTTGTTTAACCATTCTTCTGTTGATGGGCATTTAGGCTGTTTCCATCTTTTTTGATACATCTCTTGTAGACAACATATTAAAGGATCCTGTATCTTATTATCCATTCTGCTCTTTATGTCCTTTGACTGGTACATTTAATCCATTTACATTCTGTGTAATTATCTACAGGCATGAATTGATTGTTGTCATTTTTCTGTGTGTGTTTTTTGTCGTGCTGCTGGATTCTTTGTTCCACATAATTTTGATGCTGAGTTCATTTTGTTTGTGGATTTTCTTGTCATTTTCATTTCTGTTGTGTTAGTGTTTATAAAATCTATGATTTTGATGTTCAGGTATATTATTTTTCTTTGAGGTTACCTTGTAATTTTTAAATTTTTTCCTTGCTTAAAAATAGTCTGGCCAGCTGTTCACCAGTCAGTCTCCCTCTCTCACTGTCCCTGCTCGACCTCTCCTCCCAGCAAGCATTCCATCTACCTCTCTAACCTTCTGACTTTCAGGGTGCCAGAATTTTCATCTGTGTCTGTTTTATTTTTGTATCTCATATCTTTAGGACTTTTGAGTTTTGTTTCAGATTTTTCATCCACTGTATGATCTTCTAATATGGTCCCTTTCAGAACAGTTGGTAAGTGGTAACTAGACACCATCTAGTTCTTCTGGTCTCAGGGTCATGGGGTTTGAGATTTGCATGGTCCATTAGTCTACTGGACTAGTTTTTTTACCTACATCTTTGATTTTCTTCACTCCTCTTTGCCCTGGACCAGGAAAAACCAATAACTGTAGCTTAGATGGCCACTCACAAACTTTTAAGACCCCAGTTGTTGTTTCATTGAATTTTTCCATAGAAATATCTTGAATACTTCATACCTAATGACCTTTTAGGGGTCCTGGTGTGGCACTGTAGGAAAATTACTCCACCATAAGGTTGGTTTGAACCAAAAGGTCAGCAGTTCAAACCCACCAGCCACTCCTCAGAAACCCTATACAAAGCGTAGCTATGAGTCGGACCCGACTCAATGGCATTAACAACAACAATAATGACATTTCATATTTACACCCAATAATAAACAGGCCAGGAAAGTGAAATCATAACAATGATGGTCATTTCCTACATAGATATGGTACTCTATTCATGTTGTTGAATGCCGAGGAGTAGGTTCCTACTCATAGCGAACCTGTATAGGGTTTCCAAAAAGCGGCTGGGCAAGTTTGAACTAACGACTTTGGATTCAAACCGACCTTGCAGTCCAGTTCTTTATCCCACAGTGCCATACCAGGATTCCACTCTATTCATAGTTGGACCTATATTTTGAAATTATTGTGACATTCGTTAATTAGTACATTTTGTATCATACACTGTTCTAGGTATTTCAGAACAAAGCACAACCCCTGCCCTGGATTAATTTACTCTAGTATGTGCAACAACCCCACAGATATTCAAGAAAAAGATGGAAACCTTGTTAACTGTAAAATATGGTGCTGAAACTCCATTGATGAGAATCCTAAAATCCAGTCTGGGTCTTACAACTTCGGTATTATGGCACATTTTGGGCGAGTCCATGAATGGTTACCCAGAACTTTAAGAGAAAGAATTTTAGAAAAAGTAATGTTGTAGAGGCAAGCTATCTTCCATCCCCATCCCCTACCCCCACCATCTAGGAATACAAGGAATAATAGGTGAGTCTGATTCTTTTCCATTTCTACTGTAAAGGAGTCCGGGTGTGGCGCTGTAGGATAAAACACCCGACCACAAGGTCGGTTTGAATCGCAAGGTCAGTGGTTCGAACTCACCAGCCGCACTTCGGAAACCCCATTCAGGGTCTCTATGAGTCGGAACCGACTCGATGACACTTAAGAACTACAACTATAAGATGTCTGGCAGTGAAAGTTGTTCAAGGGTAGTGTCTCACCAAGAGCTTTCCCAAACCCTAGTGATCTGTTTGTAAAGAGATAGAGGAATTGACCTCCCAGGTTCTCTTCTCACACCAGTCTCTTGGCCCACGGCAGCCCCTCCTTGGACATCCAGGTGGGAAGCCGGGGGAGCGGAGGGCCCTCCTGCGGGAGGGGCGGGAGGGCCGTGGGCCGGGGGCGGGGCGAGCCCCGCAGACTGGGTGCTCCAGGCGAGCTGTCAGTGTCAGGCTCTGGAGGGAGAGGAAGTGATCGCTCCCGGAGGAGCGCAAGCCAGCGGCGGGCGCAGCGTGAGACAGCACATCCTGTCGGTGCGGGGCAGCACCGCCCTCCGGAGCCGCCCGCGCACCGCCCGGCCCCTCCGCCGCCCGGGAGCTGCCGCCACGGTCGTGGAGCCCAGTTCGCCACTGCAGAGTGCCTCCAGGTAAACAGTCGGGGGCTGTCGCGCTCTTCCGGGCCGCCGCCTCCGACCCCTCCCCATTTCTTCTCGCCCAGGTGCTGCCCGCAGTAGCCGTGGCCATGACGCTTCTCTTGGCCCCCTCTCCGGGCTCTTGCGTGCTCCGTGGCGCCCTAAAGCAGCCAGAGCCCCCCAGCGACAGTCCCCTGCTGCAGCTTTCCCGGTAGAACCGAGAGGCGAGGACAGATGAGGAAGGGTGCGTGGTGTCATCACCTTGTCGCCCACCTTGTGGGCTGGGAGGGCATCCCGGTGCGCTCCGCCAGGGAGCAGAAGGCAAGCGGGAGTGAAACCTACTCCCTACTGGGCCACCAGCTGACGCCCCTGGGGGAGGGGGAAGGCTGCAGAGGGAAGGGAAAGGATGCTGTCTGCAAAGCTCTTAGATGCTGTTGCTACCCGCCAACTTCAAGCTGGGTATTAATTAAACATCCACGAAAAAAGATGCGTTCTCCTCTCTGATGTAAAAAGAAAAGAAAAAAGTGTGGCTGGGGATATTTTCACCAACACCTTCGCGGCCTTGGCCTCTTTGCTCTCCTTCCTCTACTTCCACCCCAAATCGCTTTGGCCTCTTCCATCCCTGCGTCGTCATCATAAGGGCACTTTTTCTTGCAGTAGGGATGGGAAGTGAGTGTACTGGAGTCGCATGACTTGTACTTGGCTGATAAGGTTAAACAGAAACCCAGCCTTGGGACAGGAAATTACTTAGGAAATCGGAGACTCAAGACAATTCTTCGATATCCTGGCTTCTACCACACTTAGGTAAGGGTCAGGAAAACGTAGCCAGCCATTTTCTTGCCTGGGATGGCTTTCAAGTGGGCACTGTAGAATTACCGTAGCTCAGAGTTGTGAAAATTGCTTCCAAATATTCCATATTAGCAGAAGGCACTGCTAACAGCAGCAGACCTAAGGAGGTATGGTTAAGACAGCACTGATAGGGGAGGCTGTCTATGTATATATGACTTCTTAGCATTGTGCAAAAGTATAGAAAAGCATGTTGACTAGTGTTAGTAAATTTGAAATAGGAACATTCAGTGCAAATTTCATACTGAGAGTACTAGTGAGAAAGTGAGTAGTGCATCCTTTGATTATTTAATATGACAAGTTTGCTCCAAAAGGGTCCAAACTTTGTTCTTCTGATTGTGTGTCTCAATAAATGGAATCCAATGATCCTACTGCAATCAAACGTTCTCTTCTTAGGAACTAACTCTATAATCGTCCTTAGGGTCGGAGAGGCCAGTGTTGCAATGGTCATTCCTCTTAAAACCTTCATTGGGATGATTCCACAGTATGGTTGGGGACCCAATGCAGACTTTTCCAGCCTGTCCAGGCCTGGCCCTCATCTTAGACCAGTGCATATAAGTAGGGGAATATATACTTTTATAGTCTATTCAGCTCTGGGCCTCCTATTGGGCCTGAAGCTTCTCCTGCATCTCCCATTTACCTTGTCTCACGCCTTGGGCCAGATGCCCCTGCATCCTCTCCTTTTGTCTAGGTTGCTACAGCATGTTGTGCAATTACCTGGAAGACTCAGGTGCCTCACAACCCTTCCCCATACCCAGCTTTTCTCTTTCTTTCCACCTGAAAAAAAAAAAACCCAAGACACTTCGGTTTTAAAGATTTTTATCACAACGGTTAATCACTATTGCTGATGTGGACAGAGACAGACAGTAAGCACAGCCCACAGGAGAAAGGTGCAGAGTTCTCACAGTAGTAGTCTCTGGTCCTTAGTTTGAGGCTATTTTTGGTTACAATAAGAGGTGGTACAGTTAATGTGCTCAGCTGTTAGCCAAAAGGTTAGAAGTTTGAGTTCACCCACAGATGCCTAGGAGGAAAGGTGTAGCAACCCACTTCTGAAAAATCAGCTATTGAAAACCTTATAGAGCACAGTTCTATTGGGACACACCTGGAACCACCAAGAGTCAGAATTGACTCCACCACATTCAATGAATAAATAAAATGAGAGAGGGAGAGACCGGCACTTCTGTCTTCATATTTTGTTTCTGAATTTTCTTACTGCTCCTCCATTCCCCAAAACACTCCTTCCAAAGGTTACCTTTAGCAAATGAGCTAAAGGACAGAGCCAAGTAACTCTTTGGAGATCAGCTTGGGGTGCTGCTGTGTTCACCTTGAACCAGCCTTGTAAAATATAAGCCCAGTTTTATATCCGTGTAGTGTGCTCACTCATGGTTACCTCTGTGAACCATTCTTTCTCTATATCACCCCGTTTCGTTTTCTTATTTAACTTAGCACGAGCTGAAACGGTCACACACATCCATAACAAGCACAAGCATATTCTCTCATTCCTTTATTTTTCTACTCCCTCTACTCCCCCCAGTAAACGATGGGTGATGATAACTAAAAGGTATTAAGCATTCACCAGATGTTACATTTTAAAAAATACTTCTACATATATTTACTTTTAATCCTCATAATAACTTTATGAGGTAGAGATTTGCAATCCTGTTTTACAGATGAAGGAACTAAGACACAAAGATGTCACTTAACAACAAGAAGTCTAATTCCAGGCCTACACTTATAACCACTGTTCTGAACTAGATAGCAATTATATTGATTCGTTTTCAGATATTGAATGCTAGACTCATATCATCTCATTTTAATTCATGTACCAATCTTACAAAATAGGCATAATTATCCATCTTTTAAAGATCATGGAGTAAGGTAAGTGATTCATTCAAGGTCATAGTTTAATAAATGGCAAAGTTAGGACACAAATCAGGTTGACCTGACTGACTAAAACTGTAATATTTTCCATTCTGCCTGCTATCTCCTACGTGAGAACTGAAAGAGCAGGTCTTTCAAGTTTGCTGCCTAATATCCGTGTAAGCCATTTTTATTTTCTTGAAGCCACAAGTGTACCTGACTGCCATAGTGAGAGTCTTACTCATAGTGAACCCACAGGGCAGACAGCCTCTTCTTTCTTCTGCCATAGTCTCCGGGGTTCTACCAGTCTTTCACTAGTAAGCTTGGTCCTATTTATGATTTTATATTTTGCTCCACTTTTTCCCTACTACATCCAGTACCTTGTAATGCGATCCCTTTGAGAGAGAGCAATTGGTGGTGTTAACTGGGCACCATCTAGTTCTTCCGGTCTCACAGCCATGGAGGTTCGAATGGGGAAGCTTTGGTGCATCTTCAGTTGTCTTCACTCTTCTTTGTTCATGAAGGGGCTAGACCAATAGTTGCACCTTAGATGACTGCTTTTAAGTTTTTCAGACCCCAGTCACTATTCACCAATGTAGAATGTAGAACACCGTGGACTATGTTATGCCAATTGACCTTGGTGTCCTTGCCTGGGAGCTTTTCATCAATATGCTGGATGTAGTTTTATTGTGTTCTCTCTAGAGGAGACCTGGCACCAGAATATCAGCATGAAGTTTACACTGTATTACAGACACTTGCCCCTGGTGCCAAGCCTTCAAAGTCCACACATTGGAGAGCATCCTCCAATTCTTTGTTCAAAGGGGCATCTGATAGAAGATTCCAGAGGCATTGTGGAGTGCAGACAATAAATAGATGCAAAATTCTATGCATTTGTGCATAAATGAAAATTTCTAGCAAACAATATAGTATTTTAGCTAAAAAGAAATTAAAAGCCACTGGTTCAAGTATGCTGGAAAGGTTGGGGTGAAGGAGAGGGCAATTGAAAGAAAACAAGTTTGAGGCAAAACTATCCTCTCAGTGCCACCCTAGGAAAAATGATTTGGCTAATAGGATCTTTTGTCATCTCACTACCAAGAGACGCTAGGGGAGCAGGTAAAACACACAGATGCATGCTGTAATCTAATGAGGCCTCCAACAGAGGCAGACAGTCAGTGCGCACTTACCATGTTCATATGCAGTGTGTTTTACAGATATGCTCCTTTTTCATGTACTCATCCTAATATCCTGTAACGAGGGCATTTTTGTCTTTATTTAACACACAGGGAAGCTGGGGTTGAAGAGATTAAGTGATGTGGTCAAGGTCTCATTAGACCACATAGTGGAAGGACCAGGTTTCAAATGAAGGTCGGCCTGATGCCAAAGTCCATTTTGTTGTATGCTATCACATTGTTTTTGTATCTATGTGGTAGAGCAAAAAGTCCTATTCAGTGTAGCTTTTTGTTGTATCAGGACTGAGAGTTCCTAAAAACTCTTCTTACATGCTAATAGGAAAAATCAAATTTGTTATCAAAGGGGAACAAAAAAATTATACACATCTCTTAGTGTGGGAGAAGATAAACAATCTTCGTTTTTTCTTGAGGTGTGTGGAAACTCCACATTTAACTCTCAAATATAGCCAGGTATCTTGCTAATCAAATGAATAGCTGTCCACACCTAAGACAGCCTAAAGACTGTCTTGCAAGGATAACTGCAAGCCAAAAGTTTATTCATTGCAAAAAAGAATTTACTTCAGAGCTGCTCAGTGTTCCGGGACTTACATGATAAAATGTCTGCACCATGATCCGGAACACTGCCTTAGTACTAAATCCTGAGAGGACCTTGCTTGCTGGATGATCTCGAGGTCCTGTAGTTTTCAATTCATATTAATCCTGAGAACCGTAGAAGCCGCTACTCTTTCTTCCCAAATGTATCTTAAGCCATAACATTCTTCCCCTCTACATTCTTATTCTACTCTTGTAGAACAAGCCATTGTTTAATTTGGGGGCAAATAACACATAATGCCACCAGTGTGGCAAATACACAGACTCAAAGGCACGAAGCAGAGATTTATGTTAGAGTTTAGGTCATTCATTCTTCATGATGCATCTCAAGTCTCACAGAGAATGATGGCACTTGATTGTAGTTATCTTCATCATGCTTTAACTCCGCTCTCTTCTGGATTTTTCTTTTCTTTTCTTTCCTGCACGCCCTATAATAACTTTTTAAAATTCTGCTACCTCCCACTCCTCTACATTATAGGTTGACACTTAAAATTTTTCAATTGAAAAAAAATGATAATAATATTATTTCCAGAATCTTGTAAATGTTGGCATTTAAAAATAAAAGAATGACACCATAAAAATTTAAATACAATACAAACCTCGATTTAAAAAGTATGTGAAGACACTCTTTCGAAGTTGTAAAGCATGACTATAAGGTTTGGAATTTCCCGGTGTTTTTCTTCTTCTCCTTTTTGGTAGTGTACAAGTGCTCTCGTGAAAATGGAAGCTGGAGGTGAGGAAGAATACACTACATGTTTCTACAAGCACAGGCACGTTCTCTAGTAGAGAAAACGTAGAGACCGGAAGCTGCATCTGGGAATTAATGTCACTCCCTCTCCCCTTGTCTGTATACTCTATAGAAAACCTTCAGGGACCGCCTGAAATTTGCTGACCCCGGTTTGAGGGTCTCACATTTGACTAGCACAGTTACTGTGTGTATGGATCAGGTTCAGGCAGCCAGCCCCACTGTCTGCCTCAATGTGGCTCAAATAGAGGTATGTGGGATGGGAAGGAACTACCCAAGAGCCACTGGGCCCATCGCCTGCCCTCAGGCAAGTAACTATGTAGATAGATGTCTCTTCTTTGGTTAGTGACTTATAGGACAAGAATCCACCCATTCCAGGATTTCTGTTTATCCTTAGACCAGTAGTTCTCAGCCAGAGACATCTGTGCTCAGCAGGAAACATTTGTCAGTGTTTGGACACATTTTAAGGACTCATGGTGGTGGTGCAGTAGTGAAGCGATCCACTGCTAACTGAACTCACCAGCCACTCAATGGCAGAAAGATGTAGCAGTCTGCTGCTGTAAAGATTTGCAGCCTCGGAAACTCTATAAGCAGTTCTATGCTGTCCTTAACAGCTGGAATTGACTTGTTGGCAGTGAGTTGGGTTTGGTGGAAACATTTTTGGTTGTCACAGTTGATGGGGAAGAGAAGTGGTTAATAGTATCTAGTGGATAGAGATCAGAGATGCTGTTGAATATCTTACATTGCACAGGACCACCCCTTTCAACAACGTATCCAGACCAAAATAGCAGTAATGCCAATTTTGAGAAACCCTGCTTTAGATGTACTAGTTTCCTCACTGAGATCTTCTCTGCTACAATTAAGTCAATTTCTTTGTTTAGGGTTTTACAAGATAGTAACATCACATCTAGGAGGCACCATAAGATGACAGAAAGAACAGGCTAGATATGCCACATACTGTCCTTGTGAGTCTCAGTTTTTTCCTCTGTCACATGGGTATAATGAGACCTGGTTTGCAAAGTTATTGTGAGGATTATAGGTAATGAGTGTTCAGGTTCTGGTACACAGCATGTGCTCAATGCACCAGAAGCAGCTTTTTGCTATCTAGCAGAGACTCTGTCATACATACATGTCTTCTTTCCCTTCTAGACTGTTGTTTAGCCAAAACATCTTTGTATTATCTAGCAGAGGGTCTTACATATAAGGGAGCTTCAAAAAGTTCATGGAAAAAATGGCCGTAAAAGTTAATGGAAAATTACTATGAACTCATATAACAGCGAATGCTCCCATGCATTCGTTAGCCAGAGTAAATCCCACTTAATATTCCTGTTCTTATAAGCTGTAATTCTTTTCCTTTGGATGCTTTTAAAATGTTTAGTAAAAACATTCACTTCCTGAACTGTATCGCCCATTGTGAGTCTGGGCTTAATACAAATGTAAACTTGGTAATGTCTAAAATTCTGGAAGCCTTGCCTTCCTGAATCACGATCATATTGAGCATATCTGCTGGGGGCAGGGGAGTCTTGGCAACACAGCCTTTCATTCTAGAAATGACAGGTAGAATGCTTTGGGCCTTTCATTTTCCTTTATGAGCCCTCTAGGCTAATCCTTTGATATGTCTTTGATCTGACAATCTCCCTGGGGCAGTCCAGTATTTGGGTTCCTTTCTGGTATGGAGAGGGAAATTTTAAATTTATTGTCTGATTTATATTTTTACTAACATGCACAGTGAACCTAAGAGTTATGATTATATTTTCAGTAGTTAGTCTGATGATACAACGTTTTGTATCCTAAGCCTATGATCAATTTTCCTTTTAGCATGCATGCTAGGTTGCCCTCTCTGACCTAAAGTCTTACTCATTTCTTTGTTTAACAAGTTGAAAATTTTACTCATCTAAAAGGAATGAAGTCCTTTTGAGAGTGGGTTGAGGTTCTCTAGTACACCATATGGGAGCTTTTAAAAGTGTATCAAATTGTCAAATGGTAAAATGAGTCCAGGTATAGGCGATAACTATGGGATTCTGTCCCTAAATCAACTTGTGGCATTTCAGATGTTGGGTTTGGATGACAGAAAGCGTAGCAGGCCCTATGGGAAATGTCCCCTTTTGAAATGATACTGTGCCTCTTGTTTCACCATCAGACACATTAGAATCAAAATAGAAAAGGGTTGTGGGAACTGGTGTGTACTTTGTGGAAGAAAGAATGACAAAAAAGTCTCTGCCTATTTCCTTGAAAAGTGTGACTTTGTTCACTTTCGGAAGGTATAGGTTACTGCTGATTTTGAAAGAGGATCTTTTGAATTGCTTTCTAGCTCAGAGGAACTTGAGAAGCTATTTACATAAGTTGAAATGCCAACTAAATCTCCAAATGCAAATATAGACCACCTAGGGACATTGTAAAGGCCAGGCTTGGAGTTTTTAATACTTAGAGATTTCCTTCTTCTTCTACGTGTTAAAATGTTTTTTGAATCTTGCTGAAAAGTAATTGGCATAGAAAGCAGTGGTGAAATCCTCCAATGTCAGAAATTAAAGGTGGGAAGGGTAGGCAGCGCCCATTCTCCTTGGGGATCTTTTCTTTTTGAAAATAAGGAAATAGGAATTTCTAAAAATTGCATGGAGTCCCTGGGTCGTGCGCCTGATTACTATCTGAAACGTTGATGGTTTGAACGCACATGGAGGCATTTTGAAAGACAGGCCTGGTGATGTACTTCTGAAAGATCAGAGCCTTGAAAACCCAGTGGAGCAGTTCTGCTCTGCACACACCTGGTTGCCATGAGTCAGAGCGCACTCAACTGTAAGTAACAGCAACAACATCCAAACATTCAAACACTAAGAAGAGTAAGAACACTAAGTGGGTTTTAGAGTAAAGTAGCTTATGGGAAAGTTTGTGGGAGGAGAAAGACATGTCTTCAAATGTTCTCTTTCCCAGGTGCTGACTGAGCCATTTATCTCAGTAAATTGGGTAACACTTTACTTTTAAGGATGGGTTAGGTTACTGGAAGAATCATTGGCAGCACTCCTATCTTCCCAAACACTAGCAATTTAGATTGGGCAGTGCATAGCATAGAATGATTGGTTTCTAAACTTGCTGGAGGAATAATCCATGATAAAAGTTACTTTAATCAGGGTACCTGTTGTGTTCTGGTAACCATGCCGTTAATAATGGCACTTGTTAAAAGTGCCGTAGAGTTGGTTGTGACTCATATTGATTCTGTACAGGGTTTCCAAAGAGCAGCTGATGGATTTGAACTGCTGACCTTGTGGTTTGCAGTCCAGTGCTTATCCTACAGTGCTACTCCAGGAGTCCAAGAATGGCAGTTAGCAATACCTTATTCTTTACATTCTCCACAGAGTGAAGCTTAGGCAGGATGGTAAAGAGGGGTACCTGCACCTGCCAGCATTCAGTCAAGAAAAGTGGGAATGACTAGAACTCAGGCTGATTGGATTGGACTGGCTTTGGCCTGGAGAGTGCACAAGTAGTTATCAGTTTAAACTGGGTCACGAGGCCATAGCAAACAACTCCCAAACCTCAATGGCTTAACAACAGAAACTGTTTTCACTCACATTACATGTCCAGAGTGGATCCCTGTGGCTGTGTTCATCAGAAAAAGGGGCTTCAGAAAGTTTGTGAAAAGTTACGTATCTTTTAATTCTATATTTCTATGAATTTTTTAAAGCCCCCTCATTACTCAAAAACTGTCTCCAACTCATGGTGATTTTATGTATAACAAAAGGCACAGTGTCCAGTCCTATACCATCTCCGTGATTGTTTTATGTTTGAGAGGGAAAGCAGAGTGCAATGGACATTCAAAGAAGGGAAAATCATTAATAATCATTAATAAAGGTGAATAAGGCTGGCCACAGAAGAATTGATGCATTTGAGTTATGATGTTGGATGAGAATATTGAAAGTGCCATAGAATGCCACAAGAACAAACCAATCTGTGCTGAAAGAAGCACAGCCAGAATGCTCTTTGGAAACCAGGAGGGACAGACTTTGTCTTTCATACTTTGGGCACATTATCAGAAGGACATCATGATTGGTAAAGTTGAAGATCAGAGAGAAAGAGGAAGACCTCCAAGGAGATGGATTGGCACAGTGGTGGTAGCAACGGGCTCAGGCTTAGCAATGAATGTAAGGTTGACACAGGACTGGGCAATATTTCGTTCTGTTGTGAATAAGGTGGCTATGATTTGGTGCTGACTTGATGGAACCTAACAACAACAACAAATAAATAATTATTTCTTTGAATTTGCAGGCTGCCCAGATGTCAGTGTTAACCAGGCAAAATCATTTGTACCAATGTTTTATCCTCATCCTCCTCTTTTATTGTTGGACCTGATTTGGTCCTAGAACAAATTATAACTGATTAAGAGGTAGTCTAAGGGCATAACCACTAAAGCCAGAGTTCAAACTCCAGTGTCACTTCCTAGTAGCTATCTGGCAAGTTACTTTGATTTCTGTACTTCATTTTCAACTTAAGTACAATAGAGCTAATGTAAATAGTAGCTACTTCCTAGTGTTGTGGTGAGTTTTGAAAGAATAAATCCCACTTAATTTTCCTTTTCTTATAAGATCTGATTTTTACCGCTAAGATCATTTTTATGTGTTTAATACAAACATTCACTTCCTGAAATGGTTTACCAGTAGGGAACCTGGGCCCAATATTAATGTGGGCTTAGGAATATCTAGGATCCTGGAAGCCATGCCTTCTGTATTAAAATTGCAATGAGCATTCCTCTCTAGACTGAATAGAGCAGTGCCTGACTCAGGGTAAGTACCTTGTAAGGGCAAGATGGTCGGTTAGCATTTTCTCCAGGCTTTTGAGGCAATTTTGTTCTAGAGATCTCTAGAGCTATCAAGTTGGCCTGGTATGGTGCTGTGGGTCAATGCGCTGGACTACAAAGTCAGTTTCAACTGTAAGGTTGGCGATTCAAGTGCTCCAGATGCTCCTTGGAAATTCTATACAGGGTCGCTATGAGTTGGAATTGGATCGACGACACTTAACTACCACCACTACCACAAAGGTCTTCAAAGCTGTAAATCTTGGCAGGAGGAAAATCTCATTTTTTTCCCAAGGAGCAGCTGGTGGGCTTGAACCTTCACCTTTGTTGTTAGCAGTCCAGTGCTTATCCTACAGAGCCACAGCATTCTCCACGAAACTGTTGTTGTGTGCCTTTGAGTCGGTTCTGAGTCATAACGCCCCTGTATAGTGTTTCCCAGAAGCTTCTGGTGGGTTTGAACTGCTGACCTTAATGGTTTGCAGTCCAGTGCTGATCCTACAGCACCACGCCAGGAGTCAAAACTCCTTAGCTTTCTTTCATTCATTTCAACTGACATTCATTAAGCTCCCAGATACTGGGAATGCCCTATCAGGTGAGAACAACTGAAGGAAATTTAACCAACAACTAGAAAATGCTTGTGGTTAAGTTCATCCAAAATGCTCACACCATCAGGCAGTTGAGAGCTCATTCACTTAATTATCCATTCAGAAAATTTTTAATGTTTCCAATGATGGTCAAAGTCTAGTCTACCCTCTAATAGCAGAGCCTAGAGAATATGTATCATTTCAAAGGCATATGGCAGAAACCTCCAAATACTATATTTTTTTTACAGTGTGAAAAACAAAAAGTGCTAATCTTTCTTATGCAAAGAATATATTACAAATGCTAAGGTACCTATTTTGAACACTTACTTTCTCACATTTTTGTTACATACAGCAAAAGTGTGAGGTGTAAGGGAAGTGTTAATTCTAGTTGTTTGCATTGATTAACACATTTGAATAGATTGGATTGGTTAACATGGAAGTGTGTGATTCTTTCAAGAACCTTAGATGTTTTGAAAATAATCATTCTTCTGAAGTGTGAGGCAGTAGTAAAGGGTGGACACAACTGGTTAGGATCATTTATGATCTGAATGAGTGTAGCACCAACACCCACTTTTGGGATTGTCTCCTTTGTAACTCCTTCACGCACAACCCCTTTGACCTTACCCCTCCCTGTGCTGTAGCATACAATCAGGCTGTGTGTTGTTTGTTGTTGTTAAGTGCCGTTGAATCATTTCCGACCCATAGTGACCCTGTATAGGATTTCTGAGGAGCAGCTGGTGAGCTTGAACTGCCAAACTTGCAGTTTAAACAGCTTTGCAGTCTGGCATATTAACTCACAGCGCCACAGCCAAATGCAGACTGCCATTTTCTGCCTATGCAATTTCACTCATCTCAATTTCCTTCCATCGGAAGTATTTCACTAAATTATATCATACCCAAAATCACAGCTGACTATTGTGGCCCCTTCTTCATGAAGCCCATTGCATGTTCCAGTTCCTTCAGACTCTTGTGAGTTCTTTATGCTTTTATCATGTACTTAGCCCATTCTTCTTAGCAACCGAGGTAGCTGTTTTCAGACCCTACAGTATCACAGGTTTTTTGAGACAGACTCTCTCATAATCATTTGTATAAGTCGACTAGCCCCCAGAACAGTACTTTTTAACATTGTAGAAGCTTAGTAAGTGTTCAAAGAGTGGTTAAGAGGTCAGCTGCTAACCAAAAAGTCAGTGGTTCAAACCACCATCCACTTCATGGGAGGGATATGTAGCAGCCAGTGTCCATAAAGATTACAACCATGGCACAGTCATGAAAACCTCTCAACCCTAACCAAACACTCCGGGAATGAGATGCCAGGCTTAAAGGTTAGGGACCAAAGTCTTAGGGAGCATGTAAGTCAGTGGGCATAACATAGACCATAGAGACAACAAGGTCAATAGTTCAAATCTACCAGTCACTCCGCAGGAGAAAGATGAGGCTCTCTGCTTTTGTAAAGATTTACCTCCTTGGAAACCCTACACAAGGTTGCTATGAGTTGAAACTGACTCAGTGGTCCACAGCCACCACCACCACTGACCTGAGACCAGAAGGTCCCTGGATACCTCCAACAACCACATTGATCCAGATAACAATGGAAGATACTGGATAGAGTGGAAGAAAAAGAACAAAATTCAGATTAAGAAAAAAGACCAGATTCCATGTGGAAGAGAGACTGGTGGAATCCTCAAGACTGTTGCTCTTAAACACCTTATGACTGAAACCTGAACCCCATCTCAGAGATCACCTTTAAACCAGGTAGAAGACAATCTTTTAAAGTAAAGGTGAACATACACCTTAGAACAGTCAACTATATGAGACCAACAGGGCTGCATTTGCCCAAAATCAAAGTTAAGAAGGCAGGAAGGGGCAGGGAAATGGGGAACCCAAGGTGACTCATTGTGAGGATGCAGCCAAATTATCTGTGTAAATTCCTGAATGGAAAATGAATTTTTTTTTGTAAATTTTTACCTAAATCACAATAAAACATTTTTTAAAAATAGAGATTGCAGTTTGGAAACCCTAGGGGCAGATCTGTTTTATCCTATAGGGTCTTATGATTCAGAATAGACTAATTACAACTGGTTTAATTTAATAAGTGTTTCTTAAATGAATTATCATAAAGAAAACCAGCACTTTAGGCCATCCACCTGCCTTTCCCAGCTTATGTTTGTTGTTGTTAGGTGCCATCAAGTCGGGACTGATCCATAGCAAACCTATGCATAACAGAATGAAACATTGCCCGGTCCTGAGCCACCCTCACAGTTGTTGCCACGCTTGAGCCCATTGATGCTGACACTTTTCCAACCCATCTCGCTGGGAATCTTTCTCTTTTTCTCTGACCCTCCACCTTACCAAACATGATATCCCTCTCCAGTGACTGGTCCCTCCTGACAATATGTCTGAAGATTGAGAGACGAAGTTTGGCCATCCTGGCTTCCAAGGAGCACTCTGGCTGCACTTCTTCCAACACAGATCTGTTTATTCTTTTGGCATTCCATGGTATTTTCAATATTCTCCTCCAACACCATAACTCAAATGCATCAATTCATCTATGGTCTTCCTTATTCACTGTCCAACTTTTGCATGCATAAAGATTATTGAAAATACTATGGCTTGGGTCAGGCTCACCTTAGTCCTCAAGCTGACATCTTTGCTCTTCAACATTTAAAAAAGTTCTTGTGCAGCAGATTTACCTAATGCAATACATCATTTGATTTCTTAACTGCTGCTTCCATGAGTGTTGATGGTTGATCCAAGAAGAATGAAGTCTTCTACAACTTCAGTCTTTTCTCCATTGAAAAGAATGTTGTTTATTAGTCCCGGGCTGAGGATTTTTGTTTTCTTTACATTGAGATGCAATTCATACTGAAGGCCGTGGTCTTTGATCGTCATCAATAAGTATTTTAAGTCCTCTTCACTTTCAGCAAGCAAGGTTGTATCATCTGCATATCGTAGATTGTTCATGAGTCTTCCTCTAATGCTGATGACACGTTTTTCTTCATAGAACCCAACTTCTTGGATTATTTGCTCAGCATACAGGTTGAATAAGTATGGGGAAAGAATAAAACCCTGTCACACACTTTTCTTAATTTTAAACCATTCAGTGTTCCCATGTTCTTTTCAAACAACTGCTTCTTGTTCCATGTACCAATTCTTCATACGCACAATTAAGTGTTCAGGAATACTCATACTTTGCAATGTTGCCCATAGCTAGTCATGATCCACACAATCGAAAGCCTTCACATAGTCAATAAAGCATAGGTAAACATCCTTCTGATATTCTCTGCTTTCAGCCAAGATCCATCGGACATCAGCAATGATATCCCTCGTTCCACGGCCTCTTCTGAATCCAGCTTGAACCTCTGGAAGTTCTCTGTCAATGTATGATTGCAGCCGTTTCTGTATTACCTTTAGCAAAACTTTGCTCACTTGAGATATCAAAGAGATTGCCGATGATTTCCGCATTCCATTGGGTCACCTCTCTTTAGAATGGGCAAAAATACGGTTCTCTTCCAATCAGTTGTCCAGATAGTTGTCTTCCAAATTTCTTGGCAGAGATGAGTGAGTGCCTCTTGTGCTGCCTCACTTTCTTGAAAGATTTCAATTTTTATTCCATCAATTCCTGGTGCCTTGTTCTTTGCCAATTCCTTCAATGCACCTTGGACTTCCTCCTTCAGTATCATTGGCTCTTGATCATATACTACCTCTTGAAATGGTTGAACATCAATCATTTCCTTTTGGCACCGTGACTCTGTATATTCTTTCCATCTTTATTTGATGCTTTCTGCATCATTCAATAATGTGTCCAGAGAATCTTTCAATAATGAAAGTCGAGGTTTAAATTTTTACTTCAGTTCCCCCAGCTTGAGAAATGCTGAGCATATTCTTCCTTTCTGGTTTTATGACTCCAGATTTTTGCACAATTTGTTGTAATATTTGACTTTGTCTTCTTGGGCTGACTTTTGAAATTTTCTGTTCAGTTCTTGTACTTCCTCATTTCTTCCATTTGCTTTAGCATCTCTACGCTGGAGAGTAAGGTTCAGTGTCTTTTCTGACATCCATTTTGATCTTTTCCTTCTTTCTTGTCTTCTTAATGACTTTTTGCTTTCTTCCTGCATGATGTTCTTGATTTCATCTGGGATCTCTTTTTGTATTCAGTCTTTAGTGTTTAATGAATCAAATCTGTTCTTCAGATGATCTCTAAATTCCAGTGGTATATATTCAAGGCCATAGTTTGACTCCCATGGATTTGTTTTCATTTTCTTCAGTTTCAGATTGAATTTGCATATGAACAATTGATGGTCTGTTCCACAATCTGGCCCTGGCCTTTTTTGACTGATGATATGGCACTTTTCCAATGTCTCTTTCCACTGATGTAGTCAATTTTATTTCTGTGTATTCCATCTGGTGAGGTCCATGTGTGTAATTGTCTCTTATGCTGTCTAATGAAGGTATTTGAAATGAACAAATCATTGAATTTTCAGAATTCTATCTTGCAATCCCCAGCATAATTTGTATCACCAAGGCTATATTTTCTAACTACTGATTCTTTATCTCTGTTCCCAACCTTTGCATTCCAATCACCAGTAATGATCAACACATCTTGATTGCATGTTTGATCAATTTCAGATTGAAGAAGCTGGTAGGATTCTTCTATTTCATCCTCACTGGCTTTAGTGGTTAGTGAGTAAATTAGAATAATAGTAGTTATTAACTGGTCTTCCCTGTAGGCAGTTGAATATTATCCTATCACAGACAGCGTTGTGACTCATGACTGATCTTGATATGTTCTTTCTGACGATGAATGCGACACCATTCCTCTTCAATTCCTGGCATAATAAACCATGTGGCTGTCAGATTCAAAATGGTCAATACCAGTGCATTTCAGCTCATTAATGAGTTTTGCTTTTAGCAAAATAAAAAATAAAAAAATTGCTTTAGAAGCACGCATCACTGTGTTTTTAAATGGATAGGAGATCTTTCTGAGAAACCTTAGGTATTCTTCTAACCCCTTTTTGTTGTTTGTTGCCTTGGCTCATTGTCACCCCACGGATTTTTGTGATCCATAGGTTTTTTGCTGGCTGATTTGTCAGAAGTAGATCACCAGGCCTTTCTTCCTTGTCTTAGTCTGGAAGCTCTACTGAGACCTTGTCAGCATCATAGCCGCATATCTCTGAACATGAGTGGTGGCTACAGTGAGGCTCATTGGTAAAGAGTCAAATCCAGGTCTTCTATGCAGAACCACTAGTGCTTCTGTCTGTGAGTTGCGTGGAGTCAATTCTGGAATTAAATTACCTCACCTTCTTTCTTTTCTGGCCCCACCTTCAGTTCCTTCCTACTAAGGGTCATTGTGCAACAGAGACTAAAGGGTTTTGGAGCAGGTTGCTCTCATTCACCAAAGTTCAGATGTTTGTGTGTGTGTGTACATGTATGTGTGTGCATGATCTCCTGCTGAGGGCTTGATCAGGTACTTTCTGCCTGCTCTAATACTGCAACTGTAGAAACAAATGTAGTTAGAGCCAGCAGTTTGCCACCCAGATAGTCAGAATTAAAGTCTGAATCTTAGTTTTGAGGATCCAGAAATTAGATTGTACTTGTTATTGTTAGGTGTCATTGAGTCACTTTTAATTCATAGCAACCCTATGTGACAAAGTAGAACTGTCTCTGGGTGTTTTCTAGACTGTAATCTTTACAGAAAGACCCCTAAGGGTACAATGGCTAAGTGGTTGGCAGCTAATCAATGTGTCTGTGATTCAAACCCACTAGAGGGTCCACAGAAGAAAAGACTTGGTAATTTGCATTCACAAAGATGGCAGCACAGGAAACCCCATGAGTCCATTCTAGTCAGTCATATAGGGTCACTAGAAGTTGAAATAGACAAGACAGCACACAACAACTACAACAACAGCAACATTCTTTATGGAAGCAGATTGCTGTGGAGTTGCTAAATGTATTCAAACCACCAACTTTTCAGTTAGCAATTGAGTGCTAAACTGTTGTAACACCAGAGTGCCTTAGATTGTACTTAAGTAGACAGAATTCTCTAGCGTCACACAAACCAGCCTCCGTGTAT
Source organism: Chrysochloris asiatica (assembly GCF_000296735.1). Classification (NCBI taxonomy): domain Eukaryota; kingdom Metazoa; phylum Chordata; class Mammalia; order Afrosoricida; family Chrysochloridae; genus Chrysochloris; species Chrysochloris asiatica. Next base: position 11,530,671 of record NW_006408528.1, on the reverse strand, counting down.
ATTGCATACCAGGGTACCAATAGAATGCCAGCGTATCAAGTTGCCAGGAGAAATTTAGCCTCTCATTGAATCACACTACCCTCGCTTAGACTAGAGTTCTGCAGCTTCCTGGAATGAGGGCTGTTGAGTCCTTGAGCTGGCATGGTTGGTGGGGGCAGGACTAGTCCAAAGGTATTAAGGGTCATGCCAAAGACAGCCCAGAGGCCATGTTGGTGTTGAGAACTCAAACAGAGGGTCCAACTATGTAGCAAATCTCAAAGAACTGGGAAGAAAGGCAGATCTGGATGTGGCAATAAGATGGCAATTGAGGATACCAGATCAAGAGCAAAAGGATTGAGGAAGGAGAGTAGGAGACCAGACCTAGGCGAGGTGAAAGGCAACAGACCATAGATGTTAACACTTTTTATAGAGAACAAAGCTGGGACACGGGAGGGAGCTCACTTGTGCACATTTTTATAGACAAATTTGTTCTTTCATTGAGTAAATGTTTTCTGAGCACCAACTATGAGCTAGTTATTTTTCTAACTGTTGCCAATATATGAATGAAGAAAATGGGCAAAATTTCAGCCTTCATTGGAGCTTAACTTCTAGCAGGAAGAACAGACAAAAAAATACTTAAGTGTGCTATAGATTATTTTCAGTGATAATGAAGAAAAGACTTGGGAATGCAGGTCCAGTGGTAGGGAGGGGTAGTTTGCTATTTTAAATAGAGTCCAAAGTAGTAAGGTCAAGGTGACATTTAAGCTATATGTTGGAGAAGCATCATATTCAATATTTAGGAGCAAAGGCGTTTCCTGCAGAGGGAATATCAGTGGGTGTATGCTTGATGTGTTTGAGGAACAGCAAGCAGGCCAGTGTGTCTGGAGTTGAGATCAGAAAAATAGTGGTGATTTTCTTAATAGATGCCAGAAAAGATGGTACCAGCTGGTCAGAAATGTTTTCTTCCCTGGACATGCTAGAGATAACTCCCTTTCCCTACCAGTTAAAACTTTGTTTTCCTTTGGTTGTAACAGTTTTCACCGTTGGTTATGACTAATTATGTGGTGGGTTTTTATTCTGATTGGGACCACTGAAGAGCTTTAAACAAGACAGTTGCACAATTTGGCTTAGGTTTTGCTCTAGCCGTTGTTTGAAGACTAAACTGCAAGAAGACCAAGGATAGAAATGAGGATATTTTTAAGGAAGCTTTTGCAGTAATATGAATGAGAAATAATGATGTCCTGAACAGGAGAAAAGGTGAATAGTTGTCTGATTTGGAAATGTTTAGGAGGTTCAGACAACCCAAAGGAATCACGAATGAATTCATTGTGGTGATTTACAGAGAGAGCCATCAAGCATGATGCCAAAGCTCTTGGCTTAAGTAGCTGGAAGGCTGAAGTTGCATTTAATTTAGGTGGGAAAGTTTGTAAATTGGAATTAGAAGTTGCATGTACATGGACCCAGAACATGAGGCAGTCTTGATAGCTGATGCATTAAGCATGGTGGCCTGCCACTACTCTGGTGACTCCCCCAATAGATGCTGGAAAACACGGTACCAGCTGGTCAGAAGGTAACCGCAGCTCTAGCCATTATGTTAGGTGTGAGGTAAATGTTTGACTAAATATAGCAGGCTAATCTTTAAATTGATAATTTTGTATGGCCCATGAATGATGTTATTAATTTTGGCAAAAAAGAGTTTCCCTGCCTCTCTTCTAATTTAAATCCTAAATCTTTGGCAAATATTGATTTTCTTCAAAAACTATCATATACAACCCTTCATCCTATTTTCACTTCAAAAAGACAAATGGTTGAAACTGACTATAGCTACATTTAAAAGAAACTGACTCTAGCTACATTAAAAAATAAAATAAAAGTATCATTAGAGACACCTGGTGTGGCTTTGTAGGATCAGCACTGGACTGCAAACCACAGTGGTTCCTCGGAAGCCCTATAATAGGGTCACTATTAGTCGGAACCGACTATACGGTACTTAACAACATCAGTTTGGTTTAAGCCTTTTAAAGTTGGCTGAGAAATGTGTTCTGAATCCTACCTCATACCACCAAGTTAATCATTCATGGACAGAGTGCTTTTTTGCAGGGTCAGGCTAAGGATTCCGCAGCCAAACTTTTCAGATGGGTATTGCTTTCAAAAAGAAATAGAAAAGCTATGCTGATGGGGGAAGCAACAAATACATAAATCCTTGGGTGGCATGCAACGTTGTGCTGACATGGTCTGCAGGAAATATACCATGCTCCTGCATCCTAGCAGTCCTGATTTTCTGCAGTCTATTGGGTAGATGGGAAAGTGGGTTAATCTATGTAAGTATGTCTGCCTTGGTATGTTTGTGCCTTTAAGTATGTATTAATCTGGATTTTCTAGAGGAGCAAAACCAGTGAAGCATCTTTTGCTTACTCTACACACACACACACACATACACAAAGAGATTGTTGTTGTTGTTGTTGTCAGGTGCCATCGAGTCGGAACCGACTCATAGCGACCCCATGCACAGCAGAACGAAACAATGTCCGATTCTGGGCCAGCCTCACTACCGCTGCCGCACTTGAAGCCATCAGTGATGTCACCTGGCTGATCCATCTCGTTGGGGGTCTTCC
>NW_006408528.1:11501267-11527977 GCF_000296735.1 Chrysochloris asiatica | reverse complement strand
CACAGCGCCACAGCCAAATGCAGACTGCCATTTTCTGCCTATGCAATTTCACTCATCTCAATTTCCTTCCATCGGAAGTATTTCACTAAATTATATCATACCCAAAATCACAGCTGACTATTGTGGCCCCTTCTTCATGAAGCCCATTGCATGTTCCAGTTCCTTCAGACTCTTGTGAGTTCTTTATGCTTTTATCATGTACTTAGCCCATTCTTCTTAGCAACCGAGGTAGCTGTTTTCAGACCCTACAGTATCACAGGTTTTTTGAGACAGACTCTCTCATAATCATTTGTATAAGTCGACTAGCCCCCAGAACAGTACTTTTTAACATTGTAGAAGCTTAGTAAGTGTTCAAAGAGTGGTTAAGAGGTCAGCTGCTAACCAAAAAGTCAGTGGTTCAAACCACCATCCACTTCATGGGAGGGATATGTAGCAGCCAGTGTCCATAAAGATTACAACCATGGCACAGTCATGAAAACCTCTCAACCCTAACCAAACACTCCGGGAATGAGATGCCAGGCTTAAAGGTTAGGGACCAAAGTCTTAGGGAGCATGTAAGTCAGTGGGCATAACATAGACCATAGAGACAACAAGGTCAATAGTTCAAATCTACCAGTCACTCCGCAGGAGAAAGATGAGGCTCTCTGCTTTTGTAAAGATTTACCTCCTTGGAAACCCTACACAAGGTTGCTATGAGTTGAAACTGACTCAGTGGTCCACAGCCACCACCACCACTGACCTGAGACCAGAAGGTCCCTGGATACCTCCAACAACCACATTGATCCAGATAACAATGGAAGATACTGGATAGAGTGGAAGAAAAAGAACAAAATTCAGATTAAGAAAAAAGACCAGATTCCATGTGGAAGAGAGACTGGTGGAATCCTCAAGACTGTTGCTCTTAAACACCTTATGACTGAAACCTGAACCCCATCTCAGAGATCACCTTTAAACCAGGTAGAAGACAATCTTTTAAAGTAAAGGTGAACATACACCTTAGAACAGTCAACTATATGAGACCAACAGGGCTGCATTTGCCCAAAATCAAAGTTAAGAAGGCAGGAAGGGGCAGGGAAATGGGGAACCCAAGGTGACTCATTGTGAGGATGCAGCCAAATTATCTGTGTAAATTCCTGAATGGAAAATGAATTTTTTTTTGTAAATTTTTACCTAAATCACAATAAAACATTTTTTAAAAATAGAGATTGCAGTTTGGAAACCCTAGGGGCAGATCTGTTTTATCCTATAGGGTCTTATGATTCAGAATAGACTAATTACAACTGGTTTAATTTAATAAGTGTTTCTTAAATGAATTATCATAAAGAAAACCAGCACTTTAGGCCATCCACCTGCCTTTCCCAGCTTATGTTTGTTGTTGTTAGGTGCCATCAAGTCGGGACTGATCCATAGCAAACCTATGCATAACAGAATGAAACATTGCCCGGTCCTGAGCCACCCTCACAGTTGTTGCCACGCTTGAGCCCATTGATGCTGACACTTTTCCAACCCATCTCGCTGGGAATCTTTCTCTTTTTCTCTGACCCTCCACCTTACCAAACATGATATCCCTCTCCAGTGACTGGTCCCTCCTGACAATATGTCTGAAGATTGAGAGACGAAGTTTGGCCATCCTGGCTTCCAAGGAGCACTCTGGCTGCACTTCTTCCAACACAGATCTGTTTATTCTTTTGGCATTCCATGGTATTTTCAATATTCTCCTCCAACACCATAACTCAAATGCATCAATTCATCTATGGTCTTCCTTATTCACTGTCCAACTTTTGCATGCATAAAGATTATTGAAAATACTATGGCTTGGGTCAGGCTCACCTTAGTCCTCAAGCTGACATCTTTGCTCTTCAACATTTAAAAAAGTTCTTGTGCAGCAGATTTACCTAATGCAATACATCATTTGATTTCTTAACTGCTGCTTCCATGAGTGTTGATGGTTGATCCAAGAAGAATGAAGTCTTCTACAACTTCAGTCTTTTCTCCATTGAAAAGAATGTTGTTTATTAGTCCCGGGCTGAGGATTTTTGTTTTCTTTACATTGAGATGCAATTCATACTGAAGGCCGTGGTCTTTGATCGTCATCAATAAGTATTTTAAGTCCTCTTCACTTTCAGCAAGCAAGGTTTTATCATCTGCATATCTCAGGTTGTTAATAAGTCTTCCTCCAATCCTGATGCCACGTTTTCCTTCATAGAATCCAGCTTCTCGTATTATTTGCTCAGCATACAAAGAGATTACCTAACATAAATGGCTCATGCAATTGTGGGGGCTGGCCAAAGCCAAATCCCTGGGCTAAGTAGCAGATTAAAGATTCTGCAGGTTAGGAGGTAGGCTGGAAGTCTCTGCTGGCTCACAGGTTTTTGGGGGCTGGAGATTCCAAAATCTTCAAATCAGGTGGTAAACTGAAGACTTCTGTAAGCTTATATACTAAGAACTAAAGGTCAGACGGCAAGAGAAGTATAAGACTGAGAGAACAAGTGGACCATCCATTTATAAGGAGGCTAGATCCCCAGGGAAACCCCCTTTTAAACAGATTGGCTGATCACATCAAGTCACATCATGGAGATAATGATATTATATTATATCATGGAAATGCAATGAGTCTAATATATGCCAAACCACCGAGAATCAGCTGAGCCAAAGTGACCCATAACATTAATTATCACAAAGTGTTCAGAGATTTATTTTTATATTTTTGCACTTTTGTTTTCTGATGTTGTTGTTGTTGTTAAGTGCCATTGAGGCAGTTCTGATTCATAGTGACCCTGTATAGGATTTCCAAGGATCAACTCGTGGGTTTGAACTCTGATCTTGTGGTCCAGTACCTATCCTAGAGCTTTCCACACCAGGACTCCATAACAAACAGAACTGAGCTTGCTTTGACCATTCCATGGCAGAGCTTCCTCACTAGTGGTCTAAGACTGGTTTGCAGGCTACATTTATACCCAAAGACTCTACCCTGCATATTGAGGATGTCAGAACAGTAAAAGAAAATGATGGGTTAGAAAAGACAAAGGTAGAGATAAATACATTTTAGAATTGATGTGTACACCTGTATACTGCAAACTATTTTAACAGCAATAAATAATAATAAACATGTGTACTTAACAGTAGGGAATGTAGTAGCTCCATACAATAAACACAAGACTATGAAACAAGGTCTGTGGTTCGAGCCCACCAGCCACTCCATAGGAGAAAGCTGAGACTGTCTGCTCCCACAAAGGTTTAAAGCCTAAGAAACACTGTACAAGGTCGCTGTGAATAGGAACCAACTTCACTGCACTTAACAACAACCACAACAACATATTAACAATGCATCTGTGTTATGTGTCCAACCCAAAGTTCCATGAAACAATATTTGTCATTACCACCTGTGTTATATTATCATAGTTCCAATCTGTCATAGTTCAAAAATTGCTACTTGCTTCTAAATCGATTTCATAGGTCAGTATTGGGTTGCAAACTGTTTTTTAAAAAAAACGATTGTAGTTTATATTATACACTAGGAATAAATTGTCTGGTCTTGTATTTGCACAAATCCTTTACTGTTTTCCTCTTGCCTACAGAGAAATTCAAACCCCTTTGAGCCATAATATATCAGATCTTTGTCTTTAAAGTGACCAATTTCTCCCTGTTTGCCAAGGACTTTCCAGTTTTTAGCACTGAAATTCCTGTGCCTTGGGAACCAGTTCTGGGCAAGCTGGGATGATTACTTACCCAACCTTGGGGTCTGATTCTAACTTCATTGTCGTGCTCATGTTCCCCCATCTTCTTTTGCTCTTAGTGCTCCATCTGTATAAAATTCCTTTTCCCACACACTGGTCATTCTTTTTCCTCCCTCCCTGCTTTTGTCCATGCTTCCTCTTTTGCCTTCAGGTTAGGTCATCCAGTGGGATGGTTTATTAAGTTATCTACTCTGTGAAAGTCTTCTCTCGCTGCCTTCTTGTCAGCAAAGTAGTCACCACAGAGTTCTTGGAAGATCAGTAGTTCAAATGTGGGGAAACTTTAGTAACTCCGCCTTATCTCAGGTGTCTTTTCTTTTGCACCTGTAGAACAAACATTAGAAGAAGGCTTACTGATGTACAGTGACCAAGTACAGCAGAGAAAGAATACAAGAGATGTAGAGTAAACCAATATACACTGAGACAAACTGGGTGGGACAAGGAGAGAGGAGAAAGAAACATGTGTGATGTAGACCTAAATTTCAATGCTGACTGTGCCCCTTAATATTATAATTTAAAATTTTTGCCAAATGGAGCTAAAAATATCTGTTTCTGGCATCTTTAGGTAACTAAATGAAATAGTAAAATTAAAGCATTTATCCCAGTGCCCAGTAACCACGTGGAATCACTGTTCTCTTTCCTTTTCTCTCATTTCCCTAAATTCCTTCTCTAGACATTGGGAACTAGACCTTTCCTTCCTTTCCTATCATCAACCAGAATATTCTCATTATAATCTAGTGTACAGCTTCTGATAATTTAAGAATTAGACCAAACAAAGATAAGATCATGCTAATTATATGGTCATCACTATAAAAGGCTAAATAAAATAGGCAGTTATAACACTAAATTCAGCAATAAAAAGTGGAATATTTGCTTTGGTCTTTGACATTCTCTTAATTAAACCTCTCATCTAATTGCTTTCTTTCTTTATCTTCTTCTCACTATATTGTTATGTTGTTTTCATGAAGTGCCCTTGAGTCACTTCCAACCCATAGCGACCCAGTACAGGGTTTCCGAGGAGCAGCTGGTGAGCTTGAACCACCAACATGGCAGTTCAAATGGCTTTTCAATCTGGCGCATTAACCCACAGCGCCACACCAGATGCTTCAATGTAATTCTATGGAATGTTCTCTCAACCTATGCCTCTTCATTTCCCTTGCTTTCTTGAAATCCTACCATACTTATATAAACTTATCCTACCCAAAGAAAGGGAGATAGAGAAAGCACACATAAAATGAAAATAGAAATTTACCACAAATACAGAAGTAATAAGAAATATATGTATATAAGGGCATACACATCTCTAGCCAAAATAGATTTAAATTTAAATGAACAAATTCAACCCTAGAAGAGACAGAAAAAATAATATAAGCAAATGATTGTGTGAAGAATTAGACAAGGTAATTATTAGTTAGAATAGGTAAGGCTATAATTAACTGATGGACAACTCCAACACCTCTGTGGATTAACGCAGTGAAAGTATCTACCTTGCATACACACCAGCGGAGAGGCTAGGTGAGTTTATGGAGCTGGTACCACCCATGAGGTGACTCTGATCCAAGCTGCTTTGATCTTCCTGCTCATTTTCTCCACATGCTGTTGTTGTTGTTGGTAAGTGCTGTCCAGTTGGTTTGGATTCATAGCCACCCTGTGTAGGGTTTCCAGGGAGCAGCTGGTGGGATTGAATTGATGACCTTGTGGTTTGCAGTCCAGTGCTGAATTTACAGCATCATTTGCCAAGGCAGAGGAAGAGAGACTGAAAAAACTTGCAGGGACTTTTCATTGTTCACTCAAGAAAGTATATGTGACTTTCACTCTTATTTTATTGGCCAAAAGTTGTCTTAAGGAAAGTGTTCTGAGAACACTTTATTTATGATTTAGAGAAACACTAAACACTTTATTTAGTGTTTAGAGAAATACTAAATGAGATTTCAGGAGTATATAGCATTGCCTGTCCACACTTACCACAGAAGTATTCCTCAGGATGTATCAATCCCAGTTAAATGCATAGGTAATTTCCATAAAAAAATCATGTTGATGCTAATGCACAATACAAAGGGAACAGTTGCAGAATTTTTTTTTATGAAATCATCATAATTTTGGTTTCAAAATTCAGTGATAGGATTAAAAAGAAAACTCCAAGGCATCTTTAATAATGAATGTTGTTGTTAAGTACGGTTGAGTCTGTTCTAACTCATAGGGACCCTGTAATGACTTTCTAAGGAGCAGATGGTAAATTTGAACTGCTGACTTGTAGTGCAAACCACTTTGTAGTCCATTGCTTATCCTACAGCGCCATGCTAAAATTCTAAAAACAAATACCAGCAAGCAAAAAGTCGCTCTATATTTTAAGAATATTATATCATAGCAAAGGAATTCCTTCTAAGAACACATGATAATTCAATACATGTTTATTTGAAGAATAGGTTCGAAAAGAAAAAACATAATATCAATTTAAAAGATGCCCCAAAAGGAAATTAACTGAAATTTGGTATTAATCCCTGAGTATTCAAAATTCTAGTTTTAAGTAAATTAGGAACTATCAATCATAAGCCTAAATCAGTTCTAAAGTTGGTTTCATGTTTAACAGTAAAACAGTAATGGCCTTCCTGCAAAAGTCAGATATAAGATAAATGTGTCTATGTTGTTGTTGTTAAGTACCTTAGTTGTCAGTTCCGACTCATAGCAGCCCTGTTTGGGTTTGCAAGGAGCAGCTGGTCAGTTCTAACTGCTGACCTTGTGGCTCAAATGGTCCTTGTGGTCCAATGCTTTATTACACAGCACCACACCAGGACTTCAAATGTGTACGTATCACCCGTTATTTAACATTTTTTAACATTACTAGTGTGGCATTATTGGATAAGCATTGGACTGCTAACTGCAAGATCAACAGTTCAAACTCACCAGCTGCTCTCGAAAACCCTATACAGAGTCTCTGTGAGTCTGAACCTACTGACTTGACAGCATACAACAACAACAATGCAATTGAGAATAAAGCAAGGTGAGAAAGAGAAATATTAGGAAGGAGTAGGTAAAATTATTTTTTTCAGGTGACATGATTACATACCTAGGAAAGCCTGGTGAACTAACAGAAAGTTTCTTACAAACTTTTATAATACATTATAAAATTCAATAATTTTAAAATAAAAACAGCAAATTGAGAAACTTATTATAATAGATGAAAAGTCTCAGTCATAAAAAACTAAAAATCATGGAAGACATAAGTGAAAAAAATCTTTAAAAACTCTACTGAATGACATGAAAGCTTTGCTAGTGAAAACATACATACACCTTACTTTGAACACGGAGACTTAACATTCTGTAATTATTAATTGTTTATCAATTAATCTACAAATGTAATGTCATTTTAAACAGAACACTGTGAGATATTTCTCTCTCTCACGTGCATTGCCTCCTCGTTCTTTCAATAAGAAAGATGGTTCTAAAATTCAGTTTGAAGAATAATGGTAAACATAAAACCAACAAAAAAAAAACAAAAATTAAAAATTAAGCCCATTGACATCAAGGAGTTCCAACTTTTGGAACTGTGTAGGGTAGTACAACTTCCTCGTAAGACTTCCAAGACTATAGATCTTAACAGAAGCAACTGTCCCATCTTTCTCCTGTAGAGTGGCTGGTGGGTTTGAACCACTGGCATTTGGCCTAGTAGTTAAGCTCTTTATGACCGCACCAACAGTGCTCCTTAATCATGAATATTGTTGTTGTTGTTGTTATTGTGGCGTGCCATCGAGTTGGTTCCAACCCATAGTGATTCTGTGTAGGGTTTCTGAGGAGTTGTTGGTGGGTTTGAACAGCCAACCTTGCAGTTTAAACTGACCTGTGGTCCAGCACATTATCCTGCAGTGCCACACCGGGACTCCCATCATGAGTGTAGCTGGTAAAAATAAAAAATAAAAAAAAGTATGTTGAAGAAGAATTATTTCCTAACTTGATACCAAAATACAATGTAAATTTGTAGTGATTAAAGCAGATAGATTAATAAAACAGAAATAATCTAAACTTGTATCAGTTATATATGGCAATTAAGCATAGACTAAAGGTAACATTTTCAGTGAGGAAAATACAATTCAGCAAGTAATACTGGAGCAATTAAAGCATAATTTATAAAGCTAGAACCCTACCTAACCAGACACACAAAGAATTGAATTAATATTTTTAAGTCATTAAAGAAGAAAAAAAAATATCCAATTTGGTTTCTTTGGATCATAGATGCTTATGTGATCCAATGAAAACCATGGTCCTTGGCCCAGAGAAATACATGTATATGTGCATCCATGCAATTATCATAGTTTCAGAGGGTTTATGGAAACTTTGAGACCGGATTTCATGGGCTCCCTAAATAAATTCAGTTTGTATAGGTGACTATATTGCCATATTCATGATCATTATTATTACTATTTTGGTGGTGGAGGAGAAATGGATAACCTTCTTTAAAAATCAATCCTTGAAAACCCTATGGCGCACAGTTCTACTCTGACACGTATCCAGTTGCCATGAGTTGGAATGTACTTGACAGCAACTGGTAATCAATAGTCAAATTAGGAGGATTGGTGCAAACTAACTGTAGTGGCCTTCAGTAGAGCTTGACTACTACGTGCCCAGTATGATACAGAGGAGTCACTGTGTGTGTTCCAAAGAAAACTTAAGTTATGATCTGTGGAGACTACACCCCTTTCCACAAGCTCCTTGAGAGTGACCATTTAGAAGCAGAAGAGCCTTCTATTTGCTCTGAAGTACTCTGGAACCTCCAGGAGCACAGAGATATCATTTCTATTATATAAAGCTTATAGTGCATATTGCGTCTTGGCACTGTGGGTTAATGCACTGGGCTGCAAGGTTGCTTTGAACTGAAAAGTTGGCTGTTTGACCTCAGTAGGCTCTCCTTGGAAACCCAATACAGGATTAGTATCAGTCAGAAATGACTTAACCACACTTAACAAAACGGTGCAAATTGCATGAAATTCAGATTGTGTTGTTGGAATAGTGGTAGCCCAGCCCTTTTTAATTCAGATTTCTAACCTGTTTCCTGGTGTGGGCACGGTATGAATCTTTTCCATACATTTTGTTGTTGTTGTTGTTGTTATGTGCCGTGGAGTTGATTCCGACTCATAGTGACCCTGAGCAGGGTTTCTGAGGCTGTAAATCTTTACGGGAGCAGAAAACTTCATCCTTCTCCCACGGAACAGCTGGTAGTTTGGAACTGCTGACCCTGAGGTTAGCAGCCCTAATCGTAACCATTATGCTACCAGAGCTCCTTTTTGACTAGAGGCTAAATGTTTCTTAAAAGATCTTTTTGCAGGTCCTTACTTCCTTCTCACTCTAGTTTTCCAGGCAACTTTCTCACTAGGCTCCCATTCTCCTTTTTTGTGATTCTGTTTTCTAATTCCTTTTCTGCCCTAATTTTTAGGGAATCAGCAGTTCCAAAATACTGCCCTCTAGATGTCAAGCTTTGTTCCATCTTTGGCTTTATACTCTGTCAAGGATCCTACTTGAAATTTTCATTTCTTAAGGACTCTTGAATATCATCTGAGTGTTTCTTGAGGGAAGAGACTCTAAGATGAATGATTGGTTCTAAAAGAATCATGTTGAATCTCTAAGCACTTGGAAAGCACTTGTGGTATATCTGTTATAGCAGCACTAGAAAACTAAGACAGCACTGTGGGAGTCAGAAATCAGACAAAATTTTCCAGAACTTTTGGCGAAGATGACAGTGGTGTTTGAGTCCTTAAGTTTTAAGAGCTCTCATCTCTGCTCTTATAACTAGATGAGAGGGCAGATGCCCCATAGATTGATTTTTATCTCCAGCTTAATGTCCCTCTGTGCTAAGCGCTTGAAAGTATCTCTTGTTTAATGTACTGCAATGGCCTATGCTCAAATTACAACCAAAGCAGTTCAAGTTTGGTAATTCAGAGTTACGAAACAATGGTAACCTATCCAATATGAATCAAATTGAGAAGAGCCAAGAAAAATAAATGTAGATATTGAACTATGTGTGTATTTGATATGGTTTTTTTTTCTAAAACAAAAATTCTTTACCAATACAAACAGATTGTTCATATTGTAAGTATAAATCTTGCATTGTTCGGGATTCATTAATATCCCTGGTCTTCACTTATCAACATGGCTATAAGATTTGGTGTTTCCAGTTTTGGCCTTTCTACTTAATAGCTTGAGTTTGGACCATGGTACTTCAGGCTCCCTACTTATGGGTAAAGTACCGGTGTTGATCATAAAATCTTTGGACTTCACATTCTGAAATTAGCATGCTTAATTGTAATTGTTAAGATAATCTACATTGAAATTAAAAGAACAAAAATATTTTTTTCATACAATTGGATAAACATGTATCTTATAAAATAATTTATTCTTAATTCCGTTTATAGCCAAGGTGTGGCTCTGTGGATTAATGTGCTGGACCACCAAGGTCGGTGGTTCAAGATCACTAGCTTCTCCTTGGAAGCCTCGGAGTCAAATGTGAGTCAGAACTGACTCCACAACACTTAAAAACAGCAACAGCAAGACCCATTTATTGTGTGTGTGAGAGAGATAGGGAAAGAAGAAGCATGAAAGATAAAAGAAAACCTTTTGACTCCTCTTCCTTAATGTTACCTAGTTTAGGCAAATGAGAAATCTCACACATATCCTATATTCCAGGATCTATTCTGCAAGGCCTCATTTTTTCCCCCAACTCTATTTTCCTTATGCTAGAGGTCTTGGGGCAGACAATTTCAACTTTCTTCTATGAACCTTAAGGGTAGTAGCCCAATCCTTATCCCCCAGCACCACTAGGCCTCCTGATAACTTGAGGTTTAGCTCTTTTTGATATTTCTAAATCATTCCAGTTTGTGCAATTCTTGTACCTAACCTGATTTTTCTGTGCTCAGTCATTTTATTACTGTCTTTTACTTCTTCTTTTCTTCAAAAGAAAGAGCTCTGAATCCTTCTGTTTGGGTTATTTATATAAAACACTTAGTAAAATTATGTTAACTAAATGTCTCTATAGACTTTCAAATTCACTCCATCATGCTGGGAAGTAGGTTAAGTCAAAATGTGGTTCTTGGAGCCCTGGGACTATCAAGATACTTTCAGAAGGGGAAAGATCAAAACTATTTTCATAATAACACTAGAACATTATTTGATTTTTTTTTCACTGTGTTGATGTTTAAAATAATGGTGTAAAACAAAGATGAGTGAAACAATTCATACCTTAGAATATATCAAGGCAGTGGCACAAAACTGTACTCATTATCATTGATTCTTAGCTGCCACACGCTTGCAGTTTAAAAAGATAAAATACTAGTTTCACTAAGAATTCCCTCCTTTTAAAAAAATCTTTTTGTTTGTATAGTTTTTAAAGCTTTTATTGTGCATTGAGTGATAGTTTACATATGGAAACATTACAAAATATCATGCTATCATATTTTGTATCATTGCAATGATTACAATCCCTTCTATGCATCACCATTCAACAGTATTTGCTTCTATTCCCTCTGTTTTGTTTTTTGTTTTTGATGTACACAAAAACACTCAAGAATGTATCATCACTGAAACAACAAAAGGGCACATTCTGCAAGCCTGCCTCCTGGCTGCTAGTACTCAGTCTTTCTCTTTCCATTAATCTCAAGTCCTCAGCTGCTCTATCTCACAATGTCATCATCTTTGCCTCCATCTCTGGTGTCGCTATTTCTCTGGATAGAATCCCACATTCTGCTCATACTCTTCTCCCTTAATGGTCCTAGGGTCCTCTGTTCCTGGAATGTAAGACTAACTACTCCCACCTTTGTTTCACAAAACTTCCTTTACAGTTGTGACAGCCACCCAAATAATCATGATAACAGTTACTACTGAATCATAAGAATCTTATCCCCATCTCCTTTCACCAGACCTGTCTAGACAAGATGAAAACTATTCTGTGGAGATTTTACCTTCCCCCACACTCTGATACGAAACTCCCTCTTGGAAACTTGTAAGGTAGCCAAGGTCTACATAAAATGCACCAGGAATTGATGGAATAAAAATTGAAATCTTTCAGGAAAGTGAGGCGGCAGAGTCATCTCTGCCAAGAAATTTGGAAGACAACTGTCTGGCCGACTGATTGGAAGAGATCAATGTTTATGCCCATTCCAAAGGGAGGTGACCCAACAGAATGTGGAAATCTTCGGACAATCTCTTTGATATCTCAAGCGAGTAAAGTTTTGCTAAAGGTAATACAGAAACGGCTACAATCATACATTGACAGAGAACTTCCAGAGGTTCAAGCTGGATTCAGAAGAGGCCATGGAACGAGAGATATCATTGCTGATGTCCGATGGATCTTGGCTGAAAGCAGAGAATATCAGAAGGATGTTTACCTGTGCTTTATTGACTACGCAAAGGCTTTCGATTGTGTGGATCATGACAAGCTATGGACAACATTGAGAAGTATGAGTATTCCAGAACACTTAATTGTACTTCTAAGAAATCTGTACCTAGACCAAGAAGCAGTTGTTCGAACAGAACATGGGAACACTGAATGTTTTAAAATTGGGAAAGGTGTGAGACAGGGTTGTATTCTTTCACCATACTTATTCAACCTGTATGCTGAGCAAATAATACGAGAAGCTGGGTTCTACGAAGAAAAATGTGGCATCAGGATTGGAGGAAGACTCATTAACAACCTGTGATATGCAGATGATACAACCTTGATCGCTGAAAGTGAAGAAGACTTGAAACATTTACTTATGAAGATCAAAGAGCACAGTGTTCGATATGGATTACATCTCAATGTCAAGAAAACAAAATTCCTCACCACTGGACCAATAAACAACATTCTTATCAATGGAGAAAAGATTGAAGTTGTCAAGGACTTCATTCTTCTTGGATCAACTATCAACACTTGCGGAAGCAGCAGTCAAGAGATCAGATGACGTATTGCACTGGGCAAATCTGCTGCACAGGAGCTTTTTAAAGTATTGAAGAACAGAGATGTCAGCTTGAGGACTAAGGTGCGCCTGACCCAGGCCATTGTGTTTTCAATAGCCTCATATGGATGCGAAAGCTGGACAGTGAATAAGGAAGATCATAGAAGAATTGATGCCTTTGAGTTGTGGTGTTGGAGGAGAATACTGAAAGTGCCATGGACTGCCAAAAGAACCAATAGATCTGTTTTGTAAGAAGTGCAGCCAGAGTGCTCCTTGGAGGCCAGGATGGCTAAGCTTCGTCTCTCCTACTTTGGACATATTGTCCGGAGGAAACAATCGTTGGAGAAGGATGTCATGCTGGGTAAGGTGGAGGGTCAGAGAAAAAGAGGAAGACCTCTAACGAGATGGATTGGCCAGGTGGCATCATTGATGAACTCAAGTGTGGCAGCGGTAGTGAGGTTGGCCCAGGATCGGACATTGTTTCTTTGTGCTGTGCATGGGGTCGCTATGAGTCGGTTCCGACTCTATGGCACCTGACAACAACAGCAAGGTCTAAGTTGCCCGTCCCTATCAACCCTGTGTACAGAGGGGATATGTTCAGTCTTTGATGTGAATACTCTTTCTCTTTCAGTTGGTATTTTAAACTACTAAATCCATAAGTATAGGCCAAATTCATCAAATTGTAACAATTTACACTTTCTTCCTTTATCAAATTTCTTTATCTTCCCCTATTCGAATTCTAATCATCAAGCCATTGAAGCTAGGTTAAATGGATACTATCTGCAAGTTTGGGCATTCTTCTGCATCACCCCTCACTTCATGTCAGCCGGTTGCTTCACTCTTGACTCTAGCCCTCTGTGGCTGTGTCCTTGCCCAAGGGCTTAGGAGTCCTCAGGTTTCACCACACTTTGGACCAACCAGCCCTTCCTCTTCACTCTCTCATCTCCAGGTCTACGGGAGTCTATGAAATGTGGTTGAACTCAGCTCATACCTTCAAAGAATGTATTTGCCAATTACCAATATTTTTCAAATGATCAGTGTATGATATTATAAAATCATAAATGGGTAAAAGGTTCATTCAAAGTTAAAGGTAAACCAATGGATCTTAATCTAACAGTATAAAAGTTTATTGGTATTTCATTTTCCACATTGAAGTGAACATTAAGAAATTTTTATTTGTTGAATTTTTGTGTATTATCAAAAACGGATATCCACAATTATCTTAAAGACTTTAAAATTATTCCTTTTTCTTCAGACTCTGCATTTGTGTGAGGCTGAATTTTTTTCACATACTTCAACAAAAACAGCATTTCATAGTAGATTGAACACAGAAGTAGATATGAGAATCCAGTTATTTTTTAAGCTTGTTATTAAAGAGATATGAAAAAATGGAAAGAGTTACACACTTATTACTATTTTTGTCTTGGAAAATATAGGGTTTTTTTCATTAAAATGCTATAATAATAATTTTATTATTATTAATAAATATCTCATTAATTTTTCAGCTCTACCCATTCATATGATTAATATTAATAGATAAAACCCACATAAAGGAAAATCCTTTGAAGTTCTTGATAATTTTTAAGAGTATAAAGAGGTCCTTTTACCAGTGTAATTAGACCAGGCCTGGCCACACTCCTATTATAAGATGGATTTTTTTTAATCATTATTATTTTTGTTTTCATAGTATACTGATAACTGTAAAAATTTGGCAACTGACCCTTGCATATCATTCTAAGTCAATTCCTTTCTGAGACTTCTATTATCCTCTTTTTATTGTCTGTGAGACATACTATGCAAATGGAGTAAAGATTGAAGTTCATATATGTTTCTTTCATTCTTTGGTCTCCCACCCAGGTTGAAAGAGGCAGCTGTATTTATGCAAACCCAGGCAGATAAAATGAGACTGTGAAAGATGAAATTTCTTAAATGTACCTAGTAGCAGATGAAAAGTTCAATAGCTGATAATGAAGATCTGACAAGAGCTATTGCTTTCAGGAAGGAAAAGAAAACTTTTTGGTATTTTAAAAATGATAACTGGCAACAGCTGGGCAATGACTTAAACCCCCTAGGATTCTTACTTCAAGCTTAAAAATACGTGTGCATATGCCAGCATTAGAAATGGAATCCCAACCTGCTGCCAACTTAGACAACCGAAAGGAAACAGAGATCTTTATTGCTCAAAGGCTAAGCCTTGGGAATTTCTGTTACTCAGCAGCTGAGTAAACAGACTTGAACCCTTTGCTTCTCCTCTGTTAAGACACTTGGATTAAAACAGGACCAAATCATACCATGATGATATGTGCAGACATGAAGATGGAAGATGGTAGGTCACATTGCTGAGTTCAAGAAAAGCTGAGACTGTTCCCTTCTGTATGGATGTGTGTGGGCATAAAAGGAAGAAGGAGATGCAAGGGAGAATGGGAACACAAGGGGTGGTATTAAATGAAGTCTCTGGGCAAAGTGGATAAGAAAGGGAGAACAAGTTAAGAAGTAATTCCCTTGGGCAGTGCAAATGATTATTAACATGCCTGGCTTCTATCAAAAGGCTGGAGGTTCAAGTCCACCCAGAGGCATCTGGGAAGAAAGGTCTGGTGATCTACATCCAAAACGGAGCAGTCATTGAGAACCTTATGCACAGTTCTACTCTGACACACGCAGTGATGCCATGAATTGGAATTGACTGTGTAGTAACCGGTTTATATTCAGCATAAAATTTGAGACCAAGTTTGTTACTATTTTGCATTATTGCTATTAAGTCCCATGACTTTTTTTTTTCTTTGTCATAACTCTTTTCCCATGTACCTCTCAATTTCCAACCCATTTTGTTTTTGGCTTTTTGTATTTTGATTTTGTTATTAATTCAGTAATATGCTATATTTTAAATGTGTTTCTCACTATAATATTTTTTAAATGATTTCAGTGACCCTTTAGTGATGACTTGGTGGTTATTGAAATAGGATGGAATTAGTAATGGGGGAAAGAGTGAGCTGAGAATAATGATAATAGACGAGAAGAAAAAGGAAGAAGAGGAAGAAAGAAAACTTTTCTTGGGTGTTTCATATTCACTAGCATAATTCTGAGTTCTACTTAGTATTAACTCATTTACTTGGATCGCTGAGGTCAGAGATAAGCTGAAGCAAAAGTTATCAGATGTGAGATATTTGGTGTGGATTATATTGACAGTAATAAGCAGGGAGAATGGGTAGGTTGGGTTGCAAAAGGGAAATCAGAGGAAGGGGGTTGAAAATTGAAAAAATTTAAGGCAGCAAGGGGGTATTGGTGTATATGTTTTCATTTTGTGCCATCAAGTCAGTTCCAGCCTGCATATGAGGAGTGGTTGGTGAGTTTGAACTGCTGATCTTGTGGCTAGCAGTACTGTGCCTATCCTACAGCACCACACCAGGACTCCATTGATGTGTGTATTGTTGTTAAGTGCTGTCCAGTTGGCTCTGACTCTAAGCGACCCTGTATGTGGTTTTCGAGGAGCAACTGGTGGATTGAACTGCCGACCTTTCAGTTCAAACTGACCTTGCATTATCCTGCAGCACCACACCTTGTTGTGTATAGTCCAGAGTGATTCGTGTGGCTGATTTGAACTTTGGGATATCTGTTGTTGGGTGGGAGTCATTTGGAGGACAAGGTAAGAAGAGGTGAAATGAGATTGTGTTTGATGATACTATAACTGGAGGGTTTACAAGAGAGCATTAACTGAGATCTGGAAAGTGGGGGAAAAGAGGAAACATTAATTTGGCAAGTAAAGAGGACAGGGTCGGGGGACATGACACCAGCAGAGAGGATGTTCAGAATACGGGACTCTGTTAGAGAAGAGTGGAGCAGCCAGCAGAAACGTTAATTAACTCTCACCAGAATGGACTGAGCTGGGGTGAGAATGAGCTTTGAATATTCCTAAATCAAGGTGGAGTTAAGCCAGGAGTCTGCAAGTGAGAACAGCTCGATCAGACAGGGAGGAGCCTTACACTTAGAGGTGGGTTTCCTTTATCTACTTGACCCCTTGTCATTTTTAAATGAAAGAGACCAACTTTCTATGTATGTGAGCAGTAATTAACAGATTAGTTAGTTCTTAGAACTTAGTTCTCTGACTCTTACTTGCTTAGGTTGAAAGCATCAGAATTGCCTTTGACCTATGTTCGCTATTGAAGATGATGTTGATGATTATGTGCCTTGGAGTTGGTTCGACTCATAGAAACTCTGCATAGGGTTTCTGAGGCTATAAATCTTTACTGGAGCAGAAAGCCTCATCTTTCTCCTGCGGAATGAATGGTAGTTCTGAACTGCTGACCTTGAGCCTAGTAGCTTGACTCATAACGACTACTCTACCAGTGCTCTTAGCCACAGGAATATCTCCAACTCAAAACCACCATGCTTTGCTCTTCAGGTTGTCTTATTTGATGTGTAAGAAGATTACGCTGGCAAGCACTTCAATGCTGACACTGCACTTAACGCCACTATGTAAGACATTTCACTATGTCCTGTTGTGACACTGCAGGTTAATGCACTGGACTGCAAGGTTGGTTTGAACCATAAGGTTCAAACTCACCAGCTAGTCCTTGGAAACCCTATACAGGATCGCTATGAGTTGGAACAGACTCAATAGCACTTAACAACAAACAACAACAACAAAGGCCCTTCACTCACTATAACGTGTACTTTTGTGAGGCAATCCCTTGAGATGTTTTATTCTTCTAGGAGTTGATGCTAAGTGTCTCTTTTGGAATAGATCCAAAAATCAGTATGTAGAAAGTACTCTATGGCTGCCTTTCAACACTGTAGCTCTACTACATTAAAAAAATGAAGAGTATACCTTGAAATATCACTGCTTATTACTTTAAGTTCATTGGGTATTATTGTTGTCTATTTTTGAAATATTGGTTCTATCATCTTAAATGGCCAGCACTGTAAGGCATTTATCAGTTGTAGTTGTAAGAAAGTCTTTTGCTTTCTGTAGAAATCTACCAAGAATATACTTTACTTCCTACTTGCGGATGAAGTTCTTTGCAAAAAAACATCACAACAACTATAGGATATGTGGATTGCGTGGTTTGCTCCTTAGTAACTGAAGTCCTAGAGGATATTTTTGATGGACTAGGGTAAAGTAGGTAAAAGTTGGGGAATGTGGAAGAAAGGGGAAGTTGAGTTTTCCAAAAAGTTTCCAGTATCTGCGTTCAGCATAGAACAACAGACACTGCCCTGTTTAACAGTGATTTCTTGATTGTACATTTCATTTGAAAGCAGAAAAATCTCAAACATACTAACTATATTGGCCCATACTGGGCAAGAGTGGGTGCAACTTCTCAGATGTCTTCGAAAATTAGCTCCATATTCATTGGTGTTGAAAAGAATTGGCAACCAGTGTTTTCGTGATAAAGTTAACGTTTGCTACTTTGATGGGTTCTCTTTTGGAAATAAAATTAGAAGATTTAATCATTCAGTCTGTATAACTCCTGTCAACAGTCCGTTGGAGTGGGTTAGCATTGCCTTCTGTAGGCAGGGTGTTTTACTTCCTCTGCTTTATGTCCTCTTGTCATCTGTCTGATTCCTGTAGGACTTTGAATTTGTGACTCAAGTTTATATAGTCTTTGGTATGTAGGTGACTCCCAACTGTTTCACAGTTTCGCATCCCATGTGTAGTATGATATCTATGCATCCTTTCTGCCCAGACACCAAAAACATAGCACACTGAAAGGTTTTTTCATTTTCTTCTTGGCTTCCTCTCACCAGTTTCACTGCTATTCTTGTTGCTTTTTCCAGTTTGAATTGCTACTGAATCTTTCTCTTTGGTTTTCACCTCTAAAGGCTAAGAGTTCCTTCATCCTCCTTGGCTGTGCTATCTATCTCTGGTTCACACTCTCCACATTCTGTCCCTATGTTCACTACCACCAGTGCAGGTGTCATTGATCCAGACAGATGTTGGTACTAGCATCCCAACAGCTTGCCTTACTTCTGCTTTCTGCTCCTATCTTATAGACAGGGGCAAGAATTTGTTGTTGTTATTAAGTGACATCGAGTTGGTTTCCACCCATAATGACCCTGTAAAGGGTTTACAAATAGTGGCTGGTGAGCTTGAACTGCCGACCTTGTGGTTCAAACTGATCTTACAGTCTAGCACATTAACCCACAGCATCACATCAGGACAAGAATGTTGTTGATGTTGCTGTTAAGTGCCATCGAGTCAGATCCAACCCATAGGCTTAAGTAAATTGCTTCATTTTGTCACTTTCCCTTTTAAAAAGCTGCTGTGATTTCCCACCACCCATTCATTATACCAAATATTGTTGTTGTAAAGTGCCGTTGTCGAGTCATAGCAAACCTGTATAGGGTTTCTGAGGTGAGCTTGAACTGCTGACCTTGTGGTTCAAACCGACTTTTCATTCCAATGCATTAACCCATCCAGCCACACCAGAACTGCATAGTATATCAAATAGAACTCAATTTTCTGTTTTCCGAAGGCTTCATTCACCAGTTGACTCCACATATTCATTCTTATTGTCTGTTTATTTATGTATATATTTGAATTCATTCACATCTTTTTTATACTCATCCTGCTAGTTCCCTCCTCTACAGACCTTTATATATCTATATCTTTCTTTTCTTTGCTAGTTTTCTGACCTTATTTAATATCCAATTCAAATACAAGTTTACCCTGACCTAGTCTATCAGATCGTTGATTATTACTTTGTTCTTCATTTCCTCTGAACTTATTCATTGGAGATCTGCAGTGTGTAGTAGCTCAGAGCATGGTCATGCTTGAGTTTAGATTCTGCCACATATTGGCTGTGACCGTGTACTCTCAGGTCTTGCTACACCTTTTTAATCTTAATTGTGGAAGAGGCATTAATAATAATAGTAGTCTCATAAATTGTTGTGATTAAACATGAGAATGAGTATAATGTATTTGTTGTTGTTGTTGTTGGGTGCAATGGAGTCAGTACCAACTCATAACGACCTTATGCACAGCAAAATGAAACACTGTGTTCCTGGGCCAACCTCACTACTGTTGTCACGTTTGAGTCCATCGATGCTGCCACTTGGCCAACCCATCTCGTTGGGTGTCTTCCTATTTTTCTCTGACCTTCCACCTTACCAAACATGATATCCTTCTCCAGCGACTGGTCCCTCCTGACAATATGTCGGAAGTATGAGAGACGAAAAAGTGCCTAGCATAAATTAAATATTCAACAAATGTTTGTTAAAAGATGAAGACTTGATGTGACTGGGAATTATACAAATTGATTACTGTGATTGTTATTGTTGTTATTTCATGTTTGCCATCACACTGTGAGCAGGAATGTGGACCATCAGAATATATTACACTTCCTAGATGTGTGTATTTATCTGAAAATGTGTCTGAGAGTGACTGCATGTCCTTGATTACCTTCTAAGGGCAATGACAGGAAGTTTAAAATTTTTTCATTGTTTTACAATTGTCATGTTGCTGTGCCATCTACATTGTGTGATGTTCTGTATTCGTCATTTTGTTGTTGTTTTGTGCCGGTGAGTTGGTTCTGATTCATAGTGACCCTTTGTAGGGTTTCCAAGGCTTCAAATCTTTGCGGGAACAGAAAGCTTCATTTTCCTCCCTTGGCGTGGTGGGTGGACTCAAACCTCGGACCTTGTAGTTCATAGTTCAGTGCTTATTGTCTGCGGCTACCGCATTTCCATATTCATCATAGTTGCATGTATATAATATTTAAATTAATACTCATGAAATTTATGAATAGCTGGGTTTTGTGTGGTTTTCTCTTTTTTAGGCATTTGAGTCAAAAGAGATTTTGTATTTCTCAGGGTTTCTGTTTGGTTCACTTTCAATTTGGAGTGCAAAAGAGACAAATATCATGATTTATGATTACTGAGAGTCTTCTCCAAACTTATTTAATTTAAAAATATTTCTGGTACCACCATTCTCAGTGTAGGCATTTCCATGAACATTAAGTCTTCTTTGAATTAGTTTTCCCAAACACTTGCTATAGCATCATCTCTTATTTTATGAGTTCACAAACACTTTGGAGTTTAAATAGGGCAAGTTCCAATGTAATAAGAAATATTACATTCAGTATGCAAAGGAAAGTTTCATAAAAATAACGCTGTTCTGGAGATAAAATTAATTGTGACAACTCAGGAGGAATTTTACAGGAAAATAAGATTGATGTGTCCTGTCTTCTGCAGCTGTCTACTTCGATGCATATAATGTTAGCAAAATGAAATCTCCATGTGCCCAACCTTCATGGAGGAATGTTGGCTGGATTCATAGACATTCGAGGAGAGCATGTCTCAAAGAGCTTGTGGCAGCCTATTTTCTCTACGCAGTGCAGAGATGAATCAGTCTATTATCATCTAAATTGGAAGTCATGATAATGATTCTTTTTCTGATTCCCTTATTTATTTTGTTTGTTTGTTAAGAAACTTGTGCAGACAATGTGTTCCTTATTCTGTAAGCAGGAATGTGGGCTGTAGGAATACAGTACATTTCCTACATGTGTTTCTTTATCCGAAAATGTGCCTGAGAGTGACTACTATTTTTCTTCAGACCAGGATAAACAATTACATTCTCTTTCTTCAAATATTTATGTATATATACTAGAGGCATATTTTATAGAGAATTAGACCTCGTGTGATTTGTTTCTGTGCCTCTTTGACATATCCAACCTGTTATTGTCAAATATTTAAAAATTTCAAGCTGGATTTTCTTTTGTTTTTTTAATGGTTAGTAACTATGGTCATTTATTAAGCACCAAGAATATACTGCAGTCGTTGCTATATCAAAGCATAATTTTTGCGATAGTATGGTTTTTCTTTTGAATGATCTTTAAAATGATAATACAGAAAGATTATTTAAATGTATTTTTTCATATATTCACATTTTCTTACTTTTCCTCCAAGGAAGCCAGCATGTCTGACAAAAGTGACTTAAAAGCTGAGCTCGAGCGCAAAAAGCAGCGCTTAGCACAGATAAGAGAAGAAAAAAAGCGGAAGGAAGAGGAGAGGAAAAAGAAAGAGGTAAGTCCTGGGTGTTGGGGTACTTTGGGGGAAAAGGAAAATCACTTGATTCTAAGAGACTAACACCACCAAACAACCAACAAGTCAAGTGGATAAAGTTGTTGTGTGCCATTCCTTCTCATAGAGATCCTACTTAGGGTTTCTGAGACTGTAAATCTTTACAGGAGCATAATGCCTCACCTCTCGTCCACAATCAAATGGATAAATTGTTGTCATTGTTAAGTGCCATTGAGTCACTTCCAACTCATAATGACCCTTTATAGGGTTTTCAAGGAGCAGCTGGTTGGTTTGAGCCACTGACCTTATGATTATTAGCTGTCCAGTGAGTGGTACTTTTATGATTCCTGAATAAGATGAGTAACTACCTGCAAAATCAGAGTAATAGTACACTGCCATCTGCCATGTCCTGATCAGAACCAATGTAATGGTAGACAGCTTTTGGTACAGTAGTCCTCAAGAGCACCCAGACTTGAACAGAACTCCAAAGATGTCCTGTGATCCCTTAATTGTTAGAAACTCTTTAATCTTTCTTGTCTTAGTTTCCTATCCTTCATATGGGAATAACAATGTATTTAGTTTGTAGGATTAAATGAATTAATCTTGTAAGGCATTTAGTAGTATCTAGTCCTGGTGTGGGGGTCCTGCTATGGTATTTTGGGTTAATGTGCTGGACTGCAAGGTCGGTTTGGAACTGCAAGGTCAGCAGTTCAAGCTCACTGGCCACTCCTCAGAAGTGGTATACAGGGTCACGATGAGTTGGAATCGATAGCACTCAACAACAACAACAACACCTGATGTGGTACTATAGGATAAGCACTCGACCATAAGATTGTTTTGAACCACAAGGTCGGCAGTTCAAATTTACCACCTGCTCCTCAGAAACTCTATACAGGGTGGCTATGAGTCAGAATCGACTCCATGGCACTTAACAACAACAAGGATATAGGAGTCCTGGTGTGGCACTGTAGGATAAGCAATGGACCACAAGGTTGGTTTGAACTGCAAGGTGGGTTATTCAAACTCACCAGTGACTCCTCAGAAATGCTATACAGGGTCGCTATGAGTTGGAATCAACTCAGTGGCATTTAACAACAACAGTATATAGGTGGTGTGGCACTGTAAAATAAGCGCTGGACTGTTAACGGCAAGGTTGACAGTTCAAACCCACCAGCCATTCCTTGGGAACTCTATATAGGGTCTCTGGATCTAAATGGGATTCAATGAAACTTAACAATAGCCACAACAGGATATAGGTAGCACTTGGTGTGTTTTTTTAAAGATAAAAAAAAAATTTAAAAAAAAACCATCAGCAAGAGCATTTTTGGAGAAAAATGATACTAGTGGATTTACATTCTTTCTAAGTGTCATTTTTCCTTCAGCATAAATAAGACTCCTAGGTCTGGGGAAAGCTGCCAAAAAATGCAGTAGAGACCCTAAGGTGAAATCTAGCCCCTTTACCTGTTAAACCCAGAATCTAGGACTGGGAATAGCTTTCCTGTTTTATCATGCTTTCTTCCCTTATCTGAATCCAACAAATAATTTATGTTTAATTCTCTAGTTTGTTGTGGCATTGTAGCAATATTCTACATCTTGTTACAAAAACCAGCTGCTTGGTATATGTTTGGGTAGCTTTCTAAGAAGAAAACTGTATAGTGTAATTTGCTTGTATATATAGAAACTAGATCTGCTTCCCTATTTAAGAGGTTTTTCTTTAAGGAAAAAGAAAACATATTTTTATGTCACAGAATCTAAATAAGTGCTGTTTCAGTCTATAAGGCTGGGTGTCCAAGGTAACTGATATGTAACAATTATTATTTTCAACAAAGTAAAACATAATTGCAGATGCATTTTAGCCTTCTGGCATCTTGCATCTCTGGGTGCCATTACACTTTGATCGATGTGATAGTTTACTTGTCCTTGACAGCATGCAAAATGCATTTCCCTGGGAGATCTTTGCTGTTACATATGCAGTCTTTGGTTTCAAGAGGTGAGAAGTGACAAAGAATGGCTATTCATTTTCATGCAAAAAAAAAAAAAAAAGTATTAAGTTATTATGTTTCCTTTCCTTCAAATGTCAACACTTACTGTAGTTTTAAAGCACCTGTTATATCATTTACTAATAACCAGCTTCCTTTTAAACTGACATCCTAATATCCAAGTTGAATTTCATAGAATTACCACAAAATGTGATGTGATGTGGGAAATCAGGTTCCAAATTATGCTGTCTGCTTCATCTTTTTTCGTTTTATACATTTTAAGAGATATTACAGGCAAAAGTAAGAGTGATAGAAACAGGCCACCCCTTTTGCTTGTACACTAAGCATTTTTGCGTGATAGAAATTAACTTGTTACCCTGTGGAAAGAGCTTTGGGAGGTTGTGGGGATGGGGTGGAAAATATTAAACACCTGGGCTCTTCTTGGCCTCAACCTAGTTTTGGGATTAATATACAAAGCCTTACTTTACTCATCTCCAAACCAATGGGTGGTTTAAGCCTGTGGTTGCAGAGCCTGAGCCCACAGACTCAATTTGGATAACTACATAAGAATCACAGCACAATACAAGTCTTGGTCCCCCATCCGTGGAAAGATCCAATTAGCATCAGATTTGGGGAACCAATGGACTATATCTTCTTTAAGATCTATCCTCACTTTAAACCTTCTCCTTCTCCCCACCCCTGCACACCCTCACACATACACGAAAAGTTTGTTTGTCTGTTTGCTCTAAGAACCTTTCATACACTGTGACAACTTGGTTTGTCCTGAGACTCTAATGCCATAATTCAGAAGAGAGAAAGACACAGTGGCTAAGTGCTGAGGTGTTTCATAGTGGTGGGGAAACCTGGCTCTGCCTTTCACAGAATGGCTCCTAGTGAGTCTGGAACCTCTCTGAACCTCGTTCTTGTGCTGTAAAGAGGTGAGAATAGTTTTGCTTTCCTCACAGGGTTCTGTAAAGATTCAAGGAAATGACTTAGAACAGTGGAACTGGCCATTCAGAAACAACCATTATTCTGCTTCTGAGATCAACCTGGGGCCCCATGAAATGGCTGATTACACTTGTCAGCATCATTGCTTGTGGGGCTACTTTTCAGAAATGCTCTCTTATTAGAAGGATTTGTAATTCCGATTTGCTAGTTTCATGGGAAATGCTTCTGGGTGTCACTGACAGTTAAGTGTTCGAACAGCTATCTGAACAGCTCGCTGAAAGTATGGCTGTTGGAACCTTCTCAGAGGTGTCTTGGAAGAAATGCCTGGTGATCTGCTTCTGAAAGATCACAGCCTTGAAGTCCAGTTGAGCACAGTTTTACTCTGTACACATGGGTCGCTACAAGTCAGAATCAACTTGACTGCAACCAACAACAGCTTTATGAGAAGAGTTGCTGGGTGGTGCAAATGGTTAAGCACTCAACTGCTATCAGAATGACTGGAGGTTCAATCTACTTAGAGGTACCTTGGAAGAAAGTTCTGTGTTCTCACCATTGAAAACTCTTGGAGCACAGTTCTTTGACACACAGTAGGTCACAATAAGCTGGAACTGACTCAGTGATATTTTGGTATCTGAAAGAAATGTGCTGTCATGTGCTGCTGAGTCGATTCTGACTCATAGTGACCCTATAGGATAGGACAGACCTACCCATACAGGGTTTCCAAAACTGTAATCTTTATGAAAACAGATTGTCACGTTTGTCTACTATGGAACATCTGGTGGGTTTGAACCATTGACCACTAACTATTGCACCATTAGGGATCCTACTAAAAGAAACATAGAAGTAATCTATTCCGTTCCTTCTTTACAGAGGAGGATGCTGGGCCCCAGACCTTTAAACCTTTTCAGTACTCCCCTCTACCTCCAGTCTCAGCCAGTTGTCCAAACCAAAACCTGACACCGTTCTCTCATCACCTCCTACCTGCAACTTACACTAATCCTCAGGCTCTGAGCAGACACAACAACGCTATCTATTCTCCCCATTTCCATTCCCCTAAAATCCACATTTTAGGCAGACTCAGCTGCTGGCATGTCCTAGGAGGGTTACCGTCACTTTTGACAGTTGTGAATTGTCTCTTCCCACTGCTTTAACTGTTCTCTTGCTTCTTCCCTTGTCCTTGATCCTTCACTTCTCAACTCAGATGTCGTTTCCTCCAGGAATCCTTCTCTGATATATTCCTCCACCCAAGACTAGGTTAGTCTTGCTTTCTATCCTTGATCTTATCAAATCATTATATTTGCTTCTTCACTTGTCTTCTGTCTGAACAGAGTGAAAGCTTTTAAGGACTAGACTGTATGGGTTTTTTTTTTGTTGTTTTCTCTTTTTGTCAAATCATTGAGTCAATGTTTATCAAAATTCTGCCACATAGGAGGCCTTTAATAAAAGCTTGTAGAATGAGTGGATGAGTAAATAAATGAACACATACACTAGTTAGGGTCACTGTAAGAAACTAGCTCCATCTAGTTCCAGACGGGGCAGGGGTAGGCAGAACCTCCACTAAATGATTTCCAATCTGTCGGGACCAGGCTGGCGAAAGGAAATGGAGATAAGACTCTTGTGGTACAATAGTGAATAATCTCCATCAGGACTGACTGTGAAGGTCAGAAATGTAGAGGTAGATTTTTTTTTTGACAAAAGTAGGGGAGTAGTTGATTTTGCAAGCCAGGAGCAGAGGTCCTTGGGACCATCAAGTGAGAAGAGCGGAGAACATGACCCTACCTAGAGAGGCAGTTACTCCAGGCATGGGACTCAGGGAAGGAGAGGGGCTGTTTGCTGACAACCAAGGGGGTGGGCCTGTGGGGTGTATCTTTCAGTTATTTGAGAATACATGGAGGTAATTGTAATCATTGCAATGAAATGAAATACGTTAGGATAAATGTGAAGCTGAAGTGCAAAAGAGGTAAATTATGATGTATGCACAACCTTGGAACAACAGGGCTCTGGAATATTGGAATTGAGACATGGTTGGAATAAGGAAAAAGGGGAAAATGATGTTAAGATGCTTGGCTGTCTTTTGAATCTTGGTTTCCCTGGCATGTTGTTGTTAAGTGCC
>NW_006408528.1:11474290-11499703 GCF_000296735.1 Chrysochloris asiatica | reverse complement strand
TCTAAACCTTACATACTGCCTAGCATACTCCCATGCTTCCCTAGCTTTCCAATATCCACAGCAATGTGGCAGAATGCTATTTTAGAATATTAACTAATAACTCCTATGCCCAGGATTTTCTTTTCTGTGAGGCCCAAACCCCTGCAAATAAAAAAAAAAAAAAAAAAAAAGAAAGAAACTAGCTCCAGGCATCCTTTCTGAGCATGGAGTTCTTATCTATAAATTTTTTTAGACGCTTCTGATTCTGAGTCTATGATGGAATACTTCACTGGCCTTGACACCTGAGTTAAGATTTTTTATGTTTTTTTTTTATTGTAAATAATTAGAAATAGCCTCATGCTTATAGGCTTGATTTTTACAAACTCTCTTTAAGCTTGTATTATAAATAACACATACAAATTTAGAACAGAAAGTCTTTAATCTGAGTGATATGATTTTGCCCTAAATCTGAAGAAAACTAGTACAAATTAAGACCACCCAAGTTGATTGTCTTCACAGAATCCAGAAAAATGTGTACATGGTGTATAAAGTTACCACACTGCTTCTTTGGATGCCAGCTGTTTTTTTTAGTAGCGGCATTATGGATGAAATCTGGTTTTAAAAAAATATAGTGGCTACCATTTAAGGCACAGGCTAGTTTCATTAAAAATTGGCTCTAGCACAATAATGTATGTTAATGGGGCCACCCTGGAGCTTTGTCCTGTCATGGGTCTTCCCCTGAATTGCTAGATGGTAGGGTGGGCAAGGGTTTCCTGGCCTGACCTCACTGGTTTCTGTAGTAAACGGGGAATTGTCTTTGGAAAAGCGATTGACAATTCTCAGCTGGCAAATTTTCTTTCCTCTTCTGTCTTCTCTGGATCACAGATGTGATTACTGGTCATGAAAAGAAATATCACTTGCTACGCAAGGCATCTTGTGTATTTTTAATTACTAGTACTGTGAAATCACTCCATGTTGAATCATTAAAACATACTAGGACTCTATAGTATCTGCCTGGGAAAAAGCAAAAGTCTTATGGTGATGGCATTTGATATAATTGTCTTGGATAGAATTAACACTTGTATTAGTTGAAGGGAGTAACTGGCAAAGGATCAGAATTGCCTTCACACCCAATAATCTCATTACCAATTTTGTATTTTCCATGGCAAACTCTAAGTATTGATACCTTTACTGTATCTAGATAGATATTTATTTATATTTCTATCTCTATACCTCTATCTATCTGTCACTCTATTGCCTGTTTCCTAAGAACTGGATGGAGAAAGGCAGAAAATGAGTCACCGAGATGCCTTGTATTGTGGAGGTAAAATTTTGGTGGTAGCATTCTGGAATATTATTTTTGCTGTACTGTATTGTGTATGTAGTTATTGTTAAGTGCTGTCAAGCTGGTTCTGAATAATGCAACCCTGTATAGAGTTTCTGAGGAGCAACTGGTGAATTTGAATTGTTGAGCGTTCAGTTCAAACCGACCTTGTGGTCCAGTGCTTATCCTACAGTGCCACACTAGGACTATACGTGTTAAGTTCCATTTAGACTTTTCAGTTTTATTATATGTGGCACTCAGTACTTCATCTGTTCTCATTTAATACGTTTTTGTTGAACTACTAAATGAGGGTTAAACATATTTTTTGCTAATACAGTGTAGAAATGCCTTTATTATGTGAGTGGTGGGTCCCTGAAGTCTGGATGACTCTCTTTCTAACAGTGTTGTTGTCAAAAGGACTACTGAATGGAATATAACTGATGGAGATTGTCTTGGAAAATGTAGATTGGAAAATGTAGAATTCTAACATTCTATACCTGTAAAATAATGACTACCTTTTAAAAGTATACAAGAGGGTATCAAAATGCTTGTAGAAGATTTTCATTATCTTTTAATTCCATTTTTCCGTACATTTGGAAGTTCCTCATATGTTCATTCATTCATTCATTGAACTCATTTTTTAATTTTTAATTGAACACTTACTATATGCCAGAAACTGAACTAAGGGCAAACAAAATAACACAAATCTGTTCTCAATGAAAGTAGCAGTCCAGAAATGGCTTAACTCCTCACTGTGATAGCAAACTATTCTGTATTGGATTATTAAGATAAACTTTGCCTGTCTTCGTATCTTCATTTGGATTTCAGTAACTGCTATGAAAGTTCTTTTTTTTTACCCTTCTTCTCTGTTCTTCCTTCTATTATTGTTTATGATTCCAGCGAATGTTATGTTGCTATAAATCCTCACTCTGCAAAGTCCTTTTTCACATCTTAGTTCAATCTTTGCTTCTGTTATAGTTGTAAACTTGATACCTATAAACTTGAGAACTTGCTTAAGTGGTCCGAAACTAAACTTGGAACAGTCCCTGCTAGAGACTCCCTGCTAGAGATTCAGTTGCTATTTCAGAATTTGGGAATACCTGAGAATGCCTGCAACTATGTTCATTAGCCTTCCTTATCTACTATAATGACATTTTCCCTCTATTGGCAGAAAGATTGGAAAGATGAAAGTGCGTTTCAGGTCCAAGGTGAATAATAATAGGTGTTGTTCCCAGCACTGTGTGCAGAGATGTACTTACTTTGTTGTGTTGCCAGGTACTGTGGGGTTGGCTCCAACAACACACTGTCCTGTGCCATCCGCACTATTGTTATGCTTTAGCCCATGGCTGTATCCATTGTGTCAGTCCGTCTCGTTAGGATCTTTCTCTTTTTCTAATCCTCTGCTTTACCAGGCATGTTATTGTTGTTTTTGTTTTTTTCCAGAGACTGGTCTCTCCTGATTACATGTGACAAAGTCTCAACATCCTCATATCTAAAGGTCATTTAGCTGTGTTTCCTCCAGGACAGATTTGTTTGTTCTTCTGAATGTTGATGTTGCTTTCAATATTCTTTGCAAATTCCATAGTTCAAAGGCAATCCATTCTCCTCCTGTCTTTCTTATTCGTTGCCCAGCTATCGTATTCTTATGAAGGGGTTGAAAATAAAATGTTTTGGGTTTGGCATACCTTAGTCTTCAAAGTGACATCTTTGCTCTTGAAAACTTTCAAGAGGTCTTTTTGCAGTAGATTTGCCCAGTACAATATATCATTTGATTTCTTGACTGCTGTTTCCATGAGCGTTGACTGTGGATCCAAGTAAAATGAAATCTTTAACAGCTTCAGTCTTTTTTCTGTTTATCCATATGTTATTTACTGGTCCGGTTGTGAGGATTTTTCTTTTCTTTACACTGAGTTGTAATCCATACTGAAGGTTGTAGTCCTTGATCTTCATTAATAATTGTTTCAAGCCTCTTCACTTTCAGCAAGAAAGGTTGTGTGTTCTGCATATCACAAGTTGTTAATGTGTCTTCTTCCCCCAATCTTGATGCCGAGTTCTTCATACAGTCCAACTACACAGATTACTTGCTAAGCATACAGATTGAATAAATATGGTGAAAGGATACACACATCTTTTCTGATTTGAAACTATGCAGTATCTTCTTGTTCCGTTTTAATGACTACCTCTTAGTCTATGTACAGATTCTGCATAAACACAAGTAAGTTTTCTGGAATACCCTTTCTTCACAACGCTCTCTGTAGTTTGCTATGGATCACACAATCAATTTTTTTTGCAGAGTCAATAAAACACAAGTGAGCATCTTTATGGTACACTCTGCTTTCAGCTAAGATACATCTGACATCAGAAATGATATCATTCTTTACATGTCTTCTCTGAATCCAGTTTGACTTTCTGGCAACTCCTTGTTGATATATTACTTCAACTGTTTTATAGTTATCTTCAGCAAAATTTTACTTGATATTATATGATAATTTCCATATTCTGTAAGGTCGCTTTTGTTTGGAATGGGCACAGATATGGATCTCTCCCAGTCAGTTGGTCAGATAGTTCTCTTCCAGATTTCTAGGTATGAGTGCTTCCAGTGTTGCATCAGTTCGTTGACATATTTCAATGTGTATTCTGTCGATTCCTGGAGCCTGTTTAATTGAATGCCGTCAATGCAGCTTTTACTTCTTCTTCTTTTTCTTCTCCTGGACTTTGAACCACTAGGTTGGCAGTTCAAACCCGCCACCTGGTCCTCAGAAACCCTACAGGGTCTCTATGAGTCAGAACTGACTCAACACCACTAAACAATAACAGCAATAACAATGCTCAATGTCATTTTTTGGCTCTTGTGAACTTTCCATTGTATTCAACTTCAATGTGAACTTCCATATGAGCAATTGATGGTCTGTTCCACAGTTGGCTCCAGGTTGTTTTGGCTAATGATATTGCACTTCTCTACCATCTCTTCCCACAGATGTAGTCAGTTTGATTCCTGTATATTCCATCTGGTGAGGTCCATATGTATAGTTGTCATTTTTTTGTTATTGAGAAGTACTTACAATGAATAAGTCATTGGTCTCCTGCACCATTTCTATCATGAAGGCTGCTCTCCATCCTACAATAAATAGATGATACAACCTTGCTTGCTGAAAGTGAAGAGGACTTACAACATTTACTGATGAGGTTTCAAAGAGCACAGTCTTCCATATGGATTGCATCTCAATGTAAAGAAAACAAAAATCCTCACCACTGGACCAGTAAACAACATTCTTATCAATAGAGAAAAGATTGCAGTTGGCAAGGACTTCATTCTTTTTGAATCAACTATCAACACTCATGGAAGCAGCAGTCAAGAAATCAAATGATGTATTGCATTAGGCAAATCTACTGCACAAGAACTTTTCAAAGTGTTGAAGAGTAAAGATGTCAGCTTGAAGACTAAGGTGCACCTGACCCAAGCCATGGTATTTTCAATAACCTCATAAGCATACAAAAGCTGAACAGTGAATAAGGAAGACCGTAGAAGAATTGATGCTTTTGAGTTATGGTGTTGGAGGAGAATATTGAAAGTGCCATAGGCTGCCAAAAGAACCAATAGATCCATTTTGGAAGAAGTGCAGCCAGAATGCTCCTTGGAGGCCAAGATGGCCAAACTTCATCTCTCATACTTAAGACATGTTGTCAGGAGGGACCAGTCACTGGAGAAGGATACCGTGTTTGGTACGGTGGAGGGTCAGAGAAAAAGAGGAAGACCCCCAATGAAATGGATTGATCAAGTGGCAGCATTGATGGACTCAAGTGTGACAACAATAGTGATGTTGGCCCAGGATTGGGCAGTGTTTCATTCTGCTGTGCATAAGGTCGCTATGGTTCAGTACTGAGTCAATGGCACCTAACAACAACAACAACAACAACAACAACAATTCTTCATCTTTGTTTCCAACTTTCACATTCCAATCACTAGTGAATGTCAATGCCTCTTGACTGCTGTTTGATCAATTTTAGACTGAAGAAGTTAGTAAAATTATTTAATTTCTTCATCATTGACTTTGGTGATTGATAAACAAATTTTAAAAATAGTTGTATTAATTGGTCTTCTTTATAGACATACAGACATTATCTTATTACAGACAGCATTATACTTCAAGGTAGATCTTGAAATGTTCTTTTTGGCAATGAATGCAACGCCATTCCTTTTCAATTTGTTATTCCCAAGATAATAAACCATATGATTGTCCAATTCAAAATGTCCATTTCAATTCATTAATGCTTAGGATATCAATTATTATGTGTTCTATTTCATTTTTAATGACTTCCAATTTTTCCAGATTCATACTGCATGCGTTCCATGTTTCTGTTCTTAATGGATGTTAACAGATGTTTTTTCTCATGTTGATTCACACTCAATCAGCAAGTGAAGGTCCCCAAAGCTTTGCTCCATCCACATCATTATTCTACTTTGAGGAGGCAGCTTTTAGTATCATATTATGAATTCCTTCCAACCTGAGGGGCTCATCTTCCAGCACTATATCAGACAATATTTCTGCTGTTATTCTTAAGAGATGTACATCTCAAGATATGTACTTAGCATGCCATTAGTATGTAGTTTACTGTCTGGGAGTTAACTAAAAAGTTACATGAACGTTTCTTCTTATGATGCTGTGCTATGACCTTGACGTTACTGCTTTAAATTGTACACAGTGCATGCAAGCAGGTAATGTATCTGTTAAGGTGTTCATCCTGTTCCTGGGGAGTTAGCTGTGTCTGATAACTGAATAATTGTTTGAATTTACAAACTTCAAGACTCCTTCATTTCTGCAAACTCACAACTTTGTAGTAAAGTTACTATGCATCAGACGTGTTACAGTGTTTCAGATTTGGAATGAATATCTTGTCTTAAGTAATAACTGTTTTATGAAAGAGAGGAGGTTTGGAATATTTAGCTGCCTTCAGAATCCCAGCTCTTACCTTCCTTTACCTGTAGTTTAAAAAACCACAAACAAACTGGGTATAAAATTTAGCTATATATAAGAAGCCCATATATGTTGCGCCTTTTTGACAAGGTTTGTGAAAGCAACTTCTCCTTAAATGATATTTTCTACAATATTTTTTTACATGATATTTTTCTTCTTAGAATTAGAATATTTTATTGAAGCCTATGAAAATTAGGATCAGATAACAAAAGTTAAATCAATATTGTTCACAAACTTTAATAAACATTTTAGTCCTGTTTTAAACTATGATAAATGAGCACCGCTGATACAGCAGTGGGTTTTTTCTTTTCAGCCAGATCCCAATGATTCTTTGCACAATTCTGACCTTAAACTTGAAGTATGAATATTACAAGCACATACTCATCAAGGATTGACATTAT
This sequence comes from Chrysochloris asiatica, assembly GCF_000296735.1. Taxonomy (NCBI): domain Eukaryota; kingdom Metazoa; phylum Chordata; class Mammalia; order Afrosoricida; family Chrysochloridae; genus Chrysochloris; species Chrysochloris asiatica. The sequence continues at coordinate 11,493,023 of NW_006408528.1, read as the reverse complement.
GCATTCCCAGAAGAAAAAAAGAAGTCTAAAAAACAAGACTGGCCTTTTTAGAATCCATTTTTCCAGTTAGAAATTCTTTGCCTTGATTATTTCTTCCAAAACAGGATACGAGAAACTTTCATATCCTGTAATAAAAGGGAAGGCATTGGGTCAGTAATCGTTAAACGGAGCAGTTAATTTTTATTTCCATCCTTAATACATGTGATTGGAATCCTGGTGTAGTGCTGTAGAATAAGTACTAGACTGCTAACCACAAGATGGGCAGTTCAAACCTACTAGCCACTCTTTGGAAGCCCTATACATTTTCAGTTTAAGTCAGGAACAGCATCATTTAATCATGTTATTAACTTTCTTACTGACATTTACTTTTTTAAGGCTGATATGCAGCAGAAGAAAGAGCCTGCTCAAGATGATTCTGATCTGGATCGCAAACGCCGAGAGACAGAGGCTCTGCTGCAAAGCATTGGTATATCACCGGAGCCCCCTCTAGGTACTTAAAAGTGCTTCGTGTTACTATTGCAGATGTACCATGTCCAATGTCTGCTTGTCTTTTCAGTCTTTCACTTCATTATTTTTATTTCTTAAGAAATCTTGTGGCTTATAATTCATTTGCATGTAATTTTGGAATTGAAGGGGCTGGGAAAGATGGAAAGAAAGAATTTTGTAGAATATTTACCAATTTGCTGCATTTTCACTGATTATACAGTCATCATTACCTATTATGTTACTATTAGATTGGTGGTGGTGGTTGTGTGTCATGGAGTTGGTTCCCACTCATGGTGACCCTATATTGGGTTTCTGAGGCTGTGAATCTTTTTGGGAGCAGTAAGCCTCATCTTTCTTCTGCAGAACAACTGGTAATTTAGAACTGCTGATCTTGCAGTTAGCTGCTCAACTCATAATCCACTATGCTACCAGGGCTGCTTAGCTATTGTTGTTGGTAAGTGCTGTCGAGTCAGTTCCAACCCATAGGGTTTCTGAGGAGCAACTGGTGAGCTCGAACCGCCGACCATGAAGTTCAAGCGGCTTTGCAGTCTGGCGCATTAACCCACAGTGCCACACCAGGACTCCTCTTTACTATTAGATTAGTCTCTACTTTAAATGAGTTACTATATGGTAAAACAACGAGATATTGGAATTTTTTATTAATATGTTCTACTTTTCCATGCTGAATCCCAACTTCTCTTTGCCAAATTATAGTGAATCTGGCTGTGAGTTTCATAAATACCATAAGTTTTAAGTTATTTCAAGATGAAAATAGAGTATTCAATGTGAAATTTAAAGGAAATCCTAAAATGATAACATGTTAGCAGCTAATTAACTGGTCTAAACTTATTCAGCTCTATTGTACATCTTGGGTCCATTGCTAATGACATTTCCACAGTACCACTCCCTCCTCCAAACTCATGCATTCCTCATTTATTGTTCATGACCTCGTTTTATCATTGCTGTTGTTGCTATTAAGTGCCATAGAGTCAGTTCCAACTCATAGCAACACTGTATAGGATTTCCAAGGAATAACTGGTGGGTTTGAACTGCCAACCTTGTGGTGAGCAGTTCAGTGCTTGTCCTACAGCACCATACCAGGACTCCATCTATCACTAAAGTCTGAAGATTTAACTATTTGTCTTGTTTTTATTGAAGGTGACTTGCACTTAATGTGTTTACTCTGTTGTTTGACATGTATAAATCATGTAACAAATTATTTTATTTTTCTTTTATCCCTTTGCTTTCCATACATTTCAGAGACATACTCGGGTGTCTATAAAACCACATGATATCTAATACACTAGGGAAACATTTTAATGATACATATAAATAGATTTAATAATAACGTATCTTTTAAAAATGTTTTTCTTCTTTTAATTATGTCACTGACTTTTATATTAAATATATTTTCATGTATTTCCATATTTAAACTAAGAATAAAAATTATCCCATGCACAAAATGACAAACCAGTATATATAAGAAAAATATTTAATAAACCTTTATTGGTTAGTATTGTTAGATATAATTTAATACATATACACAAAACCCAAATGCCATGAAAAAGCCTTTTATAATAAACTTCAAAATGTAGTAGGTAAAGCCATGACTACAAATATAATGTCTGTGTCTAACGATGATAGAATAAGCCCCAATAAGATGTTGATCATTTTATTTACCTTCTTTATGTTAAGCCTATGGGAATTTTGTCTAATAGACCTTCTTTCAGGAGCAGCCAAACTTTTTGTACTTATCTGAGATGTGATAAAAATTAGACATTTTGCAGTCAACTGTAGGTATGCCTCAAAACAGCCTTTGAAAATCTTTGTAATGTGAACACTGGTTAAGCAGAATAGTGGTGGTGGTGTGCTGTGGAGTCGCTTCCAACTCATGGCAACCCTGTACAGGGTTTCCGAGGCTGTAAATCTTAACGGGAGCAGAGAGCCTCATCTTTCTCCCATGGAACAGCTGGTAGTTTCAAACTGCTGACCCTGAGGTTAGCAGCCCGATTCGTAACCACTACGCTACGAGAGCTCCTTAAACAGAATAGTAGTAAGTCCTATTTTCTCTTCCCCTACATAAAACTAATAATTAAACTTTAAGAACCAAACAGTTAAAAATCCTTAAACCATAACCAAATTCTGAACTATCCCTGTATCCCCGCCAAGGGGCCCTGGCAAGGGAGGATCCACTTTTATTTTTCATCCAAGTCTTTCCGATTTTTCTCTGACTTATCACAGAGGGCAATCAGCCCATTAATTGTGGGGCCACAAGAAAATTCCTAGTTTCTTGACAGATCTGCCATTGTGTTATAGGATTTGGACAAAATAGTTAAGCCTTTTACCCTATTAAATAAATAAAAGGAAATTGCACTTGATTGAAACCAAATGGGAGTCTATTCTTATGTATTGGAGTCTCTTTCTGCCCATATGGTTTCTTTGGCATGTGTGATATTGAGAACCCAGTGAATTCCTTTGGACTAAAGCCATTTTGGTTACTTAGGACAAACTTCTATCTGAAGGACATTTGGCTTGTAACTAAAGGATAGAAAGAGAAACACATTTGCATTTTCTTTAGCTTTTTGCCTTGCTCTCAGATTTTCAGCTTGCACTAACCTCGATCTTTGAACCTTTTTCTTCTGCCTTCAAAATGGCAATTTACTCCCGTGTACAAGGCAGCCTCTTGTAGAGCTGCTGGAAGCAAAGGAAAACAAGTTCCAAACACAATAAACATCACAATGGGATGAAACTATTAATTAAATGTAAAAATAAAACAGCCTGGCATTTTCTTTTGTTTGGAAAGAGATTTTTAAATTACCAGGTTCAACACTGAACCTTTCTCTATGTGTCACTTACTCTCTCATAGTAAATGCAGTTTATATTCTGCACAGACAATAGACTCCCCTCAAAATACATACACACAACCAAGTCTTCTGACTTTTCCTGGAACATTTAAAATTTCCCAGTATCACATACTTCATAAATTTTCAAAGTTTTATAGACACCCCATTTTATTTTTTTTAATGGGTCACATCTAAGCTAGCAAAATAAAGTGAAGACTTAGAATTATCTGGATAGTTCATACTAGAGAGATAGTTGATGTGAATTATCTGGATAACTATTTTAATTCTTTACTTTAGTTTGCTAGGGTGGACATGGCCTTAGAATCCCTTAGTTAATCCTGTTTAAATTCATTTCAACTTTTTATTTCCAAAATATGAAAAATTCACTTGACTTTCTCCCTTTTCTTTCCTTTTTATTTTATTTTTCCTTATCCCATCTCAATCTCTTCTGGTCATACAACCACTTTAATTTCGGTCCATTTGTTTTGATTTGTCTGACACTGCTCTTCACCAGTGCAGTCGCTGCATTTCTTAACATGGGATACCTGTTATTTTCATTATTTAGTCCCAACCCCTATGTCTCCCTCTTCGAAATCAGTGAGTACTCCCAGTGAAGCCGGAAGTCAAGACTCAGGTGATCTGGGACCATTAACAAGGTAAGAACTGTCCCTTTACAGAGACCTTCCTGGGTGTCAGTAATGTAAAAACTGAAGCCTAGAAACCATGCCACTCCGTTCTCAGTCCACTGTTAAATATGCATGCGTACTCTGTCAGTTTATGTTGAAATTTATGGTGGCTTGATATTTTTAATGGCACAGCAATGATTTTGAACACTAGAAACGATAAGCTTATCTGTCATTATGTTAATCCTTTGTGTATTTTGTTGAACAAATGAAGACATACCCATTTGCTTAGACCTAAACAAAAGTAAAGAAAGACCAAAGATAAATTAAGCTTATCTGGTTTTTCATTATCCTGCTTTGGTCTTAGTTTCTCTGACAGTCTCTAAATTTAGTCTTTCAGGAGCCTTGTTCATTTGCTTAATAAAAATGACTACACTGAGAACTCACTCCATGAATAGTTTTATTGTAGCCCTCCCATCACCATCAGGGGTAACTGCTGCTCTTCACTGAGAGCAGATATTGTGTAATTCTGTGTGCTCACAAATTGTGGTAGCTTCTAAAAGTGGGTGTTGTTGTTGTTGTTTTTAAGTGCCTTTGAGTCAGTTCCGAATCATAGCGACCCTGTATAGGGTTCCCAAGGAGCGGCTGGTGAGTTTGAACTCCTGACTTTATAGTTCCAAGCCCATGCCGATCCTTCTGCCCACATCAGGAGTCCAGAAGTGGATGTAGAGATTATCTAATCTGATCAGAAAAAAGGGTATTTAAAAGGTGAAGAGATACATATAATGTGAAGAGAGGAAAGCAGATGTCCATTACAATGGAGGGTGGTTCAGTAATTTCCTTAATTCTATTGCCTTCACCAGGACTGCAGGTACCCACAGGCAGATGACATAATGTGTGTGTGGTGGGCTTGTGACAACTGGTTGACAAGCACCCCCTTTACGAAGAACAGATGGCTTCCTCACAGAACAAGCTACTTGACTTCATGTAGGACTACGGACCCTTTTTTCCACAACCTTTGTTTTTCACAAGATGCTAGAAATGTCTTTGTAAAAACCTGTTGTTGTTGTTGTTGTTAAGTGCTGTCACATCATTTCTAACTCATAGCGACCCTGTATGGAGTTTCTGAGAAGTGGCTGATGAGTTTGAACCACCTTGCGGTCCGGTACATGATCCAGCAGTGCCACACCAGGAGTTACATTTTAAATGTTGATGGCTGGTGATGTAGGATCAGCACTGAACTGTGAACCACAAGGTTAGCAGTTCAAACTGCTGCTCTTCAGAAAATTCATACAGGGTCTGTATGATCCGGAACCGACTCGATGCCACTTAACAACAGCATCAGTTTGTGATATGCAGTTGAGGGCCAGTTGTGGCTTATGGATGGCCAATTTGTGATAAACTGAGTCTGGTCTTGACTTACTGAAAAACAAAGGAAGAAAAACCTTTAATAAAGTTTTAAATAAAAGAAGAAAAAATTACCCACAGTGTCACCATTCTAACAAATCAGCCTTCAGCTCTTGTGTCTGCCTTTAAATCCTTATCTATTTGCCTACATTTCTTGCTGTCCTAGACAGTATTGGGGTATAGAAGTTTTCGTTTTTCTTCATTTACTTAACACATCGTCATAAACATTTTCATCTAAAACTCCATTGCTCCCATACAGACCTAGGACATTTTGGTGGACAAAAATATATCAATGAACATAGTCATTAGCCTGAACTTGGGGCTTTTTTCATTTTCTGTTTATTTATTCCTTTTTGAAATCAGCATAGAAGAATGAAATTGGTGATACTTGTCTGTTGGTGTGCTTAGACTGAGTATTTTGTTTCCTTAGGGCCTTTTGAAACCAGTGTACCCTGCTCTCAATTTAAGAAAAATGAAAGTACAGGCTTTTGTGGGTACATGGCTGGTTTATTTTAGCAAATCGCCTTTGTGATGTGGGGCAGCACACGTCTTCTCTCATCTTTTGCTTTGAACACTTCAAAAGGTCTTTCAGGGAAAAATAGTAATAATAACACAGTTGTGTAAGAGCTAACATTTATCCAAAGGTTGGCACAATATAATCACATTCCTTAGGGGGTCCGTTGGCCTATCATTAAGTTAATATATTTGGCCGTTTCTATACAATGATGGTGTTGTGTCATTGCTGCTTAGTTTCAAGGGGTGCAGTTGGCAACATTTAATTCTATTACTGACTACACTGTTGATGAGACCTTTTGAAAACATTCTAGAGAACGCTGACCTAAGCTGGTATTGCTCTGGGGACAGCAGCAATTATTCTTTCTCAGATACCATCACCCTTCATTTCTTACCCCTTCTTAGATGACTTTTCTTTTAACTTAGTGAAATCACTTTGAAAGTGAGGTAATACACTCCCACCTCACACAAACTCTAATGAACTACATTTCTTTAGAGGAAAACTCAGGCAAGAGTGGGTCACTAGAAGTCCATACGTAAATCTCTTTCTAAGAGCAGGTTTCATAGGAATGCAAGAGAATTGGCAGAAGAAAAAAAAAAGTTTTCACAAAAATCGAACATGCCATTTACTTAAGGAAAATGCATTAGGAATAGCCCTTGTTTTGAACTTTGGAAAATTCAATGCAAATTTATGTATTTGCTTCAATAATACAGATATGATAATTAAATTGTAGATGGATGCTATATTTGTTTTAAAATCTATTTGGGATATCTTTTGTTTAGAAGCAACATTGTTGAGAAAAGATGACTGCTTCTATAAAACATGAAGTTGGGGAAATGACTTTGTAATTTCTAAGAATATAGCACCCTCTTCATAAACTTGCCTATTTTTGTAGAATTGAGGGCTTTTGAAAAGTAGATCTTTCAGGAGATAGTTTGCACTCAGATCAACACATCTGGTATACTTAGATGTGCACATAAAGTCTGTTATTCATTTTCCAGAACTTTAAACCAAAGTTAAAATTTTTAATAGTCAAAATTGATAAACATTTCTTATGGCCCTTGTAACTAATTAATTTGAAAATTGGTATACGGGATATAACTAAATTAAAGAAAAAGTTAAAACAGTGCTTTTAAAAAATAAGTTATAAACAAATATCCCCTTAAAGAAGTAAGATATAACAAGTACCCCTTTATTGATTTTAAGAGTAGCTAGGTACATTTTTTTTTTAAGTGACTAGAGAATACAGAATTATAATAATTTTTATATGATTTAAACTTTTAAAGTGTCATAATTTATACTGCTTTTTTATATCCTATTTCTTATTTATAATTTATATTTGTAATTTTTTTTCTCTTTCTCTTGATTAGTTTTGAGAGATTAAATTGATCATTTCTCAGTTAAGGAAGTGAATAAAGAACCCCCTATTGGACTGAAAAAAAAATTCATTTTATTAACAAAACATTTGAAAGACTAGCTTTCTTACAAACAAAGATTAAAAATCCTAAATATATTTAAGGTAACTAAAACCCTGCACAATATGAAGAGGTTATTAAGGAGGATTTATTTAAAAATACAAGGGCATTTTAGTATTTAGAATGTGTTGCCATAATTCAGCATATAAATAGTCATTGATGGAAAAATAGCTATTAAAATATATACTGAAACAGCATGTTAGAAATTTCAACATTCATTCCCATTAAAGTTAAAACTTAGTAGATAAGGAATACATGATATGAGAAATGAAATACATTAAAGGACATTGATATCAAACAGCTTTTATACACAACACTTTATAACCCTTGAACAAAAAGGCTGGCTTATATTAGCTGTTGTTGGTGTTGAGAGACATCCAGTCGATTCCAACTCATAGCAATCCTGTATAGGGTTTCCGAGGAGCAGTTGGTGGATTTAGCTGAATACATATCTTTTTTCCTAAGAAAATGATGGGTTTCTTGAAGGCAGGAATGAAGTGCTATTTAAGTTGTTATGTTATGGTTACTGCCATTGAGTCAGATCTGACTCAACACTGTGTTGGGTTTTCAATGAGTGGCTGGTGGGTTTGAACCAGTGACCTTGCATTTAAGAGTCCAGTGCTTATCTTATAGTGCCACACTCATTATATCCAGTGAGTATTCAGTAAATGTTTGCTGAATGAATGAACTAATTATTATTTATAGACAAGGACACTAGGACACAGGCATTAAAGCAATTTTCGCAAGTTCAAAACTAAGTAGCTAACTAAGATTTTAATTTGGTGGTGATAATGGTGTGCTGTGCAGTCGGTTCTGACTTATAGTGACCCTGCATAGGACTTCTGAGGCTTATAGTGACCCTGCATAGGATTTCTAAGTCTTTATGGGAGCAGAAATCCTCATCTTTCTCCCATGGAATGGCTGGTAGTTTCAAACTGCTGACCTTGAGGTTAGCAGCCCAACTCGTAACCTCAACGCTACCAGAGGTAGGTTGATTGAAGTGTCCATAATCTGTATCACTGCCCTAAATTCCTTTAACAATTAATATATGATACATGACCTGCCCCCATAATATTGCTGTGAGGATTAAATATTTGTAAAGCACTTGGAATAGAGCCTGGCATACAGTTAAGAATTTGTGAATTTTAGCTATTATTATTATGAATGCTAAGACTTTGTTTCAGCCATTTTCGAGTTTATTAAGCATGCCTCTACAATCACTTGTTAGGTTGCCCAATCGTTTATAACGTTCAGGTCTTCATGCAGAAATCAACCCACCTAAGCGATGATTAGGAGCCTTTGGTGGTGCTGTGGGCTAGACATTGGGCTGCTAATCTCAACACTGGTGGTTTAAATCCACCAGAAGTTCTGCAGGTGAAAGATGAGGCCGTGTGCGCCCATAAAGATTTCCTGCCTCAGAAACTCTATATAGCATTGCTATGAGCTAGGATCGATTGGATGGCAGTGGGTGGTTTGGGTTTTTTTAAGTAATGATTTTTCTGCCCATGCTTATTGTTTTCATTCATAAGAGTAGCTCTTTGATATGGGTGCTGTCAGCACTAGGATTCCTCTCCCTTCTTTGTTGTGATTCCTTGCCATCCTCAGTGACAAAGCTAGCAGAGGCTTTCTGGGCCTGTAGAAACCCAATCTCACAAAACTCCCAGGAACCAAGGCATAGCCTACATCTTGTCCTAAACCTGTTTCAATGAATGACACTTTCAAAAAGATCTCAAAGATAAATTATTTCTCAGTGTAATAACACACTGTGCCATCTCCCATTATAATAATGGCAGGTATAGCATAGCATCCTTAACAAAACAGGGAGCTTGCTGATGTTTATCTTGGATAAGAAGTGATTGTGGGGGTGATAATAGAAGTAATTTTAGCTACTTTTTTTTTTGGCAATCTATGGCTTAAAACCATCACTAAATTCTGTTTTGGCAATCAATTAGGACATTCAAGACCTATATATCAAATTTTTAATGTCATTGTTAGGTACTGGCAAGTTGGTTCCAACTCATAGCAACCCTATATAGGTTTTCTGAGGCTGTAAATTTTTATGGGATCAGAAAATCTTTCTCCTGAAGAACAGCTGATGGGTTTGAACTACTGACCTTGTGGTTAGCAGTCTAGTATACCTAATTAAAAACAAACAAACAAGCAAAAAAAAACCCAAAACCAAAACCCTTATTATTACCAATATGTTGTTGTTAAGGGCTGTTGAGTCAGTTCCAGCTTACAGCTACTCTGTATAGCGTTTCCAAGGAGTGACTAGTGGCAGTCCAATGCTTACCCTACAGTGTCACACCAGGACTCCATTACTAGTATGTTGTGGTTATTGTTATTGTTAAGTGCCGTCAAGTTGGTTCTGACCCATAGCGACCCATGTATTGCTTTCCGAGGAGTGGTTAGTGAGCCTGAATTGCTGACCTTGAGGTTCAAACTGAATTTGTAGTCCAGTGCATGAACCCACAGCACCTTACCATGATGTTGTTGTTGTTGTGAAGTGCCGTTGAGTCAGTTACAACCCATAGTGACCCTGTATAGGGTTTCTGAGGAGCAGCTGGTGAGCTTGAACCGCCGACCTTGCAGTTCAAGCGGCTTTGCAGTCTGACTCATTAACCCACAGCGCCACACCAGGACTCCATGATAGTACCTGTATATTTTAGAGAGTTAGAAAATATAGACAAGCCAAAATAGGAAAATTAAAACATCATGTCACCACTGTTAGAGATTAGTACTGTTAACATCTTACTGCATACTCTTTCATATAATATATACATATGTTGTTGTTACGTGCCATTGAGTCAGTTCTGACTCACAATGACCCTATATAGGGTGTTTGAGAAGTGGCTGGTGGGTTTGAACCCCCAAGTTAGTAGTCCAATGCTCATCCTATGGCGTCACACCAGGATCCCATGTATACATGGAATTAAAAGACAATGGAATTTTCCCATAAAAATTTGAAGCCCCTTCATATACATATATGTTGTTGTTAAGTGCCATTGAGTCCATTCTAACTCATAGCAACCGCGTATAGCATTTCCGAGGAGTAGCTGGTGGGTTTGAACTGCCAACATTGTGGTTCCCAGTCTAGTACTGATCCTATAATATATGTATACATGGAAGTATGTTGTTGTTAAGTGCTATCAAGTCAGTTCTGATACATAGCAACCCTGTATAGGGTTTCCAAGGAGCAGCTGGTGGGTTTGAACTGCTGATCTTGTGGTTTCAGTCCAGTGCTACACCAGGAGCCCATGTATAAGTATATATACATGCAGAAATATGGAGTCCTGTTTTGGCACTGTAGGATAAGCACTTGACTGCTAATCATGAGGCTATACAGGGTCTCTATGAGTTGGAACCTACTTGAAAGCACTTAACAACAACAACCATATATACATTTATATAATACATATGAGAGGTGCTTTGGAGTTCTGATGAGGCACTGTAGGATAAGCACTCGACTGCAAGTTCAGGTTGAGCCCCAAGGTCGGTGGTTCAAACTCAGCAGCAACTCCTTGGAAACTCTATACAGGGTTGCTATGAGTCAGAACTGACTCCCCAGAACTTAACAACAAAAGGGGTGCTTCAGAAAGTTTGTGGAAAATTTAATTATCTTTTGATTCCCTTCTTCCATGATCTCTTTTTTTTTTCTAAGGTTATTATTGTGGATTGAGTGGAAGTTTACAGGACATATCATCTGTTTTACATTCAACAAATCATATACCTTGTTTTATTACACTGATTATAATCCCCTCCATGTACCATCAGCTAACAGTATTTCTCTCTATCCACTTTAACTTTTAAAAAAACACACAAACAAAAAAACCCACTTAGGCATATATAATAATTTACATCTCCAAAGGGCACATTCTGCAAGTCTACTCCTGGCCTCCAGCTCTTAGTCCTTCTCTTCTTAGTCCATGAATCTAGAGTCCTCAGCCACTCCCCATCTCCATGCCCCCATCTCTGGCGCTGCTTCCATGATCTCTTTGAAGCCCTGTTGTATATATAAATTTTGTGTTCCAAAATGGACATCACACTGTACAAACTGCTCAACTTACCTTTTCTAGTCAATGATCTCTACTTTTCTAGTTGAACATTTTCATCTCATAAGGCCTTGGTGGTTCAGACTTACCAACTGTTCCTTGGAAACCCTAAACAGGGTTGCCGCTATAAATCAGAACCAACTCCACAGCACTTAACAGCAACAACATATTACCTGCAGAATCTTCAATTTTCTCCTTGCTTCCCAAATAATCCTATAGTTAAATGCGAAAGTCTGTCTTCAAATTATAGTATCCGTTAGCTAAAACCATTTATATCTATTCATTCTCTCTAGGGAACTGAGGTCCGACCCCAGGAGGTTTAACTACATCAAATGTAGAAATTCTTCAGAAGTCTGAAATAGGAGAACAAAGATCAAAAGGAATACTTTTTATCTTCATGCATATTTCAGATTAGAAATCAAGATGTGAGAGGCAGATCTCTATAGTCCTCTGCAGTTCAGTTTGAACATGTTGTTGTTAAGTGCCGTCTAGTTAATTCCAACCCATACCGACACTATATAGGGTTTCCAAGGAGCAGCTGCTGAGCTTGAACCACCGACCTTGCAGTTCAAATGACTTTGTAGTCTGATGCATTAGCCCACAGTGTCACACCAGGACTCCATTAGTTTGAACATGAGACCACCATATAATTGATATGAGGTTTCATATTGACAGAATACCTTGGCAAAATTCAAAATTTCATATACTCAGCCTTTCACTGATACATGATGTCTGGTATGCATGGTAAACTCTCAAATGAGGAAATTAGATTGGCCTCAAGCAATTTGTTCTTGGTCCTCACTCGTATTCTGAGTGACCTCAGGAAAGAAGAATGGGCGTCAAGGCTACATGCACCTAATGCCGGACAGAAAATACTCAGAACTTTTCACTTTAGCTTCAGTCAGATTCCACAGGGTCCTCTGTAACCACAGGACTGCTGGCCTTTTTTAGTGTAGATATTATGTATACCCATTTTCAGAGGATTAAGGGAAGGCAGTGAGGAAGCATGGTTAAAACTAAAAATATACAATAAAATAATTCAAAGCCATGGGGTAAATTGAGCAGGACTATTAAAATTTTGTATAAGCAAAAAAGTTTTAAATTATCATTATATAAAGAGAAGTTGACAAGATGCTACCAGTTCATTGGATACAGGAAAGTGGAAATCATTGACTAAAGGTTTATTAAAGGTCAAAATCTATGGAAATTAAAATAAGAGTTACAATATAGGGTCTGTCTTGATGTAGTACATTAACTGATTAGTTTTTAATATTTGGTATCTTATTGTTGTGTCTTCAGGAAGAGTCAGACAGACTCCATGGCACTTTATGTACCTGTTTGGTTGAATCAACAGAAGAAACATTTGTTTCAGTAAGAGGTTGCAGGGATTTCTCCTAGAGAAACTACCTAATTTGACAGAGGTCCTTTCGTGTAAGATTTGGGGTAAAATGTGTCCTTACTCTATCATGGGAAGTTCTGTATTTCTTTCTGATTCTAACTCAAGGGACTGTTAGCGTGGTCCATGTCAACACTTCAAGTTAGGGCTCCATTACTAGGCAACAGTGAGGAAATTTTAAAACAGTAAAATAAGAAAAAATCTTTTTTAAAAAAAAAGAGCCTGATACAAGTATGTATGGCACGGATCCAAATTTATTTCTGATATTGGACAATCTTTGTCATCATCACTGCCAATCCTAAGTCAGGAAGTAATTGAGTCTGGGAAGTGAAACATTAACTCATTATTTAAATACTGTCCTTATTTAATTGACAGCATGCTAATGAATGTGACAGATGGAGTGATAAGATGGAGTTGTAAAATGTTCTTATTCTGCATATTACTTTTAGAAGTGGCATTTAAAAATACATGTTTTATGGTATCATTGTATGGAGAGTTTCTGTTTGGCACTGAGCTTGAGTCAGTTGAGACTGTTTTCTTTGACTGATGAGTAACTAGTGATTTGTTTGACAGAGAAGACATGTGGAACAAGAGTTCAGAGAAACTTGGGTGCAGAGAAGCAATATTGTTGTGGGTGTCCTGGTGTGGTGCTGCAGGATAATACACTAGACCGCAAGGTCAGTTTGAACCACAAGATCGGCGATTTAAACTCATCATCCGCCCATTAGAAACCCTCTACAGGGTAGCTATGAGTCTGAACCTACTCGTGGGCACTTAACAACAACAACAACAACAACCATTGTTGTCATCATAATCATCATCATCATCACCACCATTACTTTTATTATTATTATTTTGCATGCTGTTTATTACCATAGGATGAATTCCTGAGAATAAAGCCAGCCCAGGAACATGTTTCATGGTTATTGCTGTGTAGAGCCATATTGCTTTCCATAAAATGGTACTAATGTAAGGAGCTCTGGTAGCGTAGTGGTTACGAATCGGGCTGCAAACCTTAAGGTCAGCGGTTCGAAACTACCAGTCGCTCCGCGGGAGAAAGATGAGGCTTTCTACTCCCGTAAAGATTTACACCCTCGGAAACCCTGTACAGGGTCGCTATGGGTCGGAACCGACTCGACGGCACGTAACAACAACAACAATGTAAGCTGCCACCAGCAAAAAGCACAAGAGGGTCGCAACCATGTTGAGCGTTAGCACTATAAATGTCAGAGTTCTTAACTTCTTTGTGTAAGTATTTACCAGAAGTCTTATAGCCAAAATCAGTAAGCGGTAAGAGCAAGTGTACTCTTTAGGGAAGAATGCTAACACTTCCTAATAGGCTAACACTTCTGGGGTCTAATAAAGAAGGAACGAAGAATGGAAACCACGAGCTTGCTGTCCGAAAGAGCAAAGTAGGAAGAAGTTAACCACTTATGAGAGAGCAAAATATATGCAAGACAGACATCATGGCTTTCATCCCTAAGTTACACTTTTCAGCAAACTAATTAGGAATTATGATGCTACAATTTTGCTTCTCTCAATTCAATAAACTGATACTGAGACAATATAATTGGGCCAATGAAAGGAATTTTATAAGAAGTTGGAAGGTAGTTAGTTGGTAGGTTTTAAACATGAAATTCTGTTACTATTTTAGTAGGTCATTGCTAGTTCCAAGAATTTCAATTCTCTGGCTTTTCCCTTTTCAAGGAAATATTGAAAACCAATTTGTCCCCTAACTGTTATATAGAAGATCATTTTACATGAGATGCTAGAGCTACTTTGTCTGGCACATTGAAGGTTAAACAGTGAAAGATCACGTTACATTGTGTAGGAGACTTTTGTACCTAGTATTTTGAAACAAATTTGGAAAATGTGACCTTAAGTGGAATGCCCAAAACAGCCAAGCCAACCACACAGCCCTGGAAGCATGGCAATGTCCATTAGTCCAGAGTATGTACGGAGTTATTAGTCTCCTCAGGATATGTGCAAACAGCAGGTTCTCTATGACTGAGATCAGAGATCCTTCCTTAGACCTTCAGATCTAACCTAAGAAATCAACCTAAAACTGAGCAGAACAGAGAAATGAAACCTTTAAAAATAAGCAAAAACAGGATGACTTCCCAGCTGGTAACACTAGAAAGAAATCTAATGGCGTAGTTAAAGAAAATTTTTATCAATCTGAAAAGTCTTGTTAGAGAAAATTGGCACTCAGGCAGCAGTGAGATCTGGTCTTCCTGAAAGTTGTGGATATGGTGGGGGTAAGGGGGTGGGGACATATATAGTCACAGGCTACCAGGAGCTTGGCGCTTCACTTGTCCGGGCTCCAAAGATGCTGCTGGTGATGATCTGGCTTCCCAGGAAGCTGGCCTTCAAAGAGAGAAGACTTTGACAGGCTTGTATGTTTGTTCTGCCTGGCAGATGTTATTCTCACAGTAAATGGATAAATGGCATCTTCTTTTATGAAACCCAGTCTTATTAGACCTCAGCTTAGTACAATAAACCAAACATTGGTGATAATGAATTTTGTATGTTCATATCTTTAATCCATCCTTCAAGAAGCAGGTCAAATGGAACGTCTGGTCTTTTTAAAGAGATGGTGTATGCCTCCTGCTCTGGATTCCAAAGGATAATGAAAATATAGTCGATGTCTGATTGGCACACACAGAATAAACATTCAGTGAAGAGAAATTATAGCTATGATTAGTATTCTTTTTTTCATATGACATTTGTTTAACTAATATTTATTGAAACGTTCAACTGTGTCAGGCCCTGGGCAGATGTAAAGAATTAATTTCTTCTTTGTGTATGTTATCATTCCATCATTAGGTGTAAATATTCATGTGTCTCATTTCCTCATTAAGACCCTTAAATGCAGTGTCATGTCCCACAGCACACCTAAGGTGAAATGCTTTACTTTGTGCCTTTGTCTACTAAACTACTTATATATGCTGTATCTCCCCATAAGAACTGTGGGTTCCCAGGGAATTATTTTAAGCCTCTGCCAAAATATTTTACAGATTAGGCCATTAACATAGGTTTGTTGAATTAGTAAATTAATGTTCTTATTAAAAACAAAAACTGTCCCCCCGAATGCATTGACTAAATGCGTTTCAAAAATGACTAAATAATAGAACTAATTACTCTCTAAAACGAGGGTGATTTTTATATGAAAATAACTTGTGATAGTAGATTGTGTTCACATATATTTACTTATTAGAGTTTGCTAGCATATAATTTCATTGTTTCTTTTGTTTTATAAATATACTACCTGGCAAAATTTCAAAGTGCCCAAGAGGTTGTAAGAAAACCATTATTTTACCTTCAACGATACAGTAACTTGGTAAACTGGTGAGAAAGTAAAATCTATGTTTTCTTTGTTAAAGGATATTATTCCAACAGGAGAAGAAAAAGCTGAAAAGTAATTCAATCATCATACTTTAAAATACCAGGCAGGGAAAAAATATTAAAGGGCCTCTAGGCTTGCACTCCCATTTTGCTGGGGAAGGAACTAGACTTGCCTGAAGACACACCACAGTGCACCTGTGGCCCACCTCCCCACCCCCAGTCCCAGATACAGTCTCTGTAGGGCACTGCTGTCAGTAGGCAAGCTTTCCCACATATCTGCATGGATGACATCCAGCAAATGGCTATTGCACACCCCTGGGTGAATAAATAGCACAACTGGACCATCTGAGAGCTGCATTCTGCACCTACTTCAGAGAAGTGGAAAGGTCAGTGAAGACCATCTCAAAAGAAACTTCAGGGCAAATGAGGGGAAAATACCAGACCCACACCTTTATATGTGAATGTTTCTCATAGTCAGCAAGAGCTAGAGGCTGCTTCTCTGTAACATAAGACAGATCATTAAAGGTCTGATCTCCAGAGATCTGTGAATAGCATTGTATGAATCCCTTTAATGGATTCCATTACTGAAACACTGTTTGAAAGGAGGTGTAGAAATCCAGCCCAGGAAGGAGTGGAACACCTAGCTTCCTGGAGGAGAGACTAAATACAGACAGGGGTTCTCACCTCTGGCTGCACATGAGAATCACCTGGCCATCTTTAAAAACTGCTTAAGTCAGGGTCCCAGCCCAGTCTGGGGTGGCTTGGACCTCAGATTAGACTTGAGAGCATCACCGATATAGATAGTGATGTCCTTGAGAATCAGTGTTGCTTTCTAGATATTGATGACTAAAAGCAATGATCTAGTTCACTCAGTCCCCAAGAGTGGCCCCTCTATCAGCCCTGAAAATGTCACCTGAGAATATGTTAGAAATACAAATACAAATCCAGATGTATGGAATCAGAAATCCTTACTTCTGATTCCATATTTTAGTAAGGTCATTCTGATGCACATTAAAATTTGAGCTCCATTGATCTAAGCTAAAACCTTGTACGCAGAAGTAGTCCACAGACCATCAGCATCTGCATCACCTGGAACTTGCTATATAAATGTAGACTCACAGGCCACCCCAGACCTACTAAATCAGAATCTGCATTTTAAAGATAGCACCAGGTATGTGTATGTTAGAGTTTCAGAAGCACTGGTCTAAGAAACCAATCAGTGTTCTCTATGGACTTTAGTTATCACTTTTCAGAGTGTTTAGGTAAGAGAGACGTGTGGAAGCTATATCAGATCATAAATTGTCTTGTAAGCCATGCAACCTTTTCTAGAAAACAGTAACTGAGAAGAAATTCTGTCTTAGTTATCTAGTGCTGCTACAGCAGAAATACCGTTAAGAGGACACCTTTAACAAACAGAAGTTTATTTTGTCATTAATTTAGGAAGCTCCTGGCCATTTTCCTGTGGCTCTCCTCCACCATCTCTACTTCTTTTCACTTGCTTGTTTAACATTATATCTCCAAGAGATTGATTTAAAATATACCCTACTCTAATCCTGCCTCATTACGTTAACAAAGACTAACCATTCCCATATAGGATTATACCCACAGGCATAGAAGTTAGGATTTAGAAAACATATTTGATTTGATTGGGGGAGCAGGAGCAGGGGTGACACAACTCAATCTATAATGGCCTCTCAAACTTTAATGACCTTGTCTATGGATTGAAGTCCTGGTGTGGTGCTGTAGGATGAAGCACTAGACCGCAAGGTTGGTTTGAACCACAAGGTCAGTGAGAACCCTATACAGGGTTGCTATGAGTCAGAACCGATTCAACAGACAGCACTTAACAACAGCAGTGACATCTATGGATGACTTCAGGACCTAGTTAAGCTGTAGTGTGGAGTCAGTGAGTTTGAGTGGACCAGTATTTCTAACAAACTCCTGGACATACTGATACTGTAAGTCTGTGGGCTGCACTTCTTCTTGTTAAGTGCCATCAAGTCAGTTCCAACTCATAGCAACCCTGTATAGCATTTCCAAGGCCTTTAAATCTTTGCAAGAGCAGAAAGCCTCATGTTTCTCCTGTGGGGCAACTGGTGGCTTTGAACTGTGGACCATGTGGTTCTCAGTCCCATGCTTAATTGTTATGGAGCCACTTAGAGTAAGCAAAAAGGAACTAGGGTCAAGAGCTTAAATAACATGTGAAATGCCACACAGCCAAGTTCGAATCTCAGATGCTTGAATCCAAAACCTGTGCTGTTGCCAGATAACCTCATGCCTGATTCACCTGTAACTAATTGTGTGCAGGCACTTTAAAGGGCCTTACTGAGGAAGGTCCTTGTGTATATTCTGTTTATAGAAAAAAGGAAAGCAATGACTCTTCTATAGAGTCATTGCTTTCCTTTTGCTTTAAAGAAGATCTGAAAACAAAGGAAATTGATTGTCTTCGTAGTTATTGAGACTTTGTGCTAACACTTATGAAATATTTAAAAGATAAAAGGTATAATTAATCTTGGTGATTTAGAGACCAGTGATAATGTTGCTGACCGTGTTGGTGAAATATATACATATGTTGTTGTTGTTGTTGTTGTT
>NW_006408528.1:11465283-11473985 GCF_000296735.1 Chrysochloris asiatica | reverse complement strand
AAGTCTGACGCATTATATTTGCCGTAACTGACCTGAGGAAGCCACAGTTATTCACCAGGCTCTGCAGTCATGCTCCATCTGACCCGACTTCCTCACAAGTCCCTACTCTGGCCCTTGCATTTGGCTCTTTTCACCTCATGGAAGAATCTTGTGCTCCCAGATGTGGGCAGACTTTGGAGTTTCAGATACATGTAACTGTTTACATGCTCAATTCAACTAGGCTTCAATACAAAACAAATTGAAAAATAGTGAGAAGGTGTATTTAGTTTAAATGTGTGACTCTTGACCTTCTTTCATGAAACCAACCATGACTTCCAATATCCAGCAAATGTTCAAAGGAAAAGATGACTCATTGCCCTTGGTTGTGTCTGATAGTAACTGCATCTTCCTTGCACCTGGGGGTGGAGGGGTGACAACATGGGGTGATGTTCTGTGTATGTACTGTATATGGCATTGCCTTGATAAATGACACAGTTTGCTTGGTTCTGTTCCCCTCCCTTTTGTTAATTCTCTGTGTTCTTTTTCCTTTGTGCTGCAATATTAGGACCCTGCAGTGGGACACAGACCCCTCAGTGCTGCAGCTGCAGTCAGACTCAGAACTTGGGTATATGTCTGCTCTTTTGTTACTCCTTTTATGATTTCTTTGTTATAGTTGTGTTGAAATGCTGGATCTGTTGTTACTTTTATTGTTTTTCTCCCCTTCTGTTGAACTTCCAGTTTGGTAATTTTATTTTCTTCTGTTAGTTTTCCTTATAACGTTAAGCTTTGAAAAAAAGAATCTCTTTGTGGAAAAAAACACAAAAAGATAGCTTTGATCACACCTCCCCTTATTAATTCCTAGTATCGTGAAACAATACTCCTTCCCCCTCCTTCAAAAATAATACAAACATAAACCAACACCTTATGTGTAAAGGGGGCTGGTACACAAGTTCTGGAGTTTATATGTTTGACTTTATCTTAACCATCCTCTCTTTACTAACAAAAAGCTAGTTCATTTTTGTCCAAGAACCATATTAAAATGTTGTGCCTTGTTTGTATCCTTTTCATTACCTCAGACTCACAGTAAACATTCAGTTAGGATCAGTTTGAACAGGTAAAGTTTCTTTTAAAAGCAAACTTGTCTAACTCCTCAATCCTAAAATATCTTAAATATCTTCAACAATGCCTCCTACATGCTAAAGATCATTTTCAGATGGAAAACTATGGTCACAAGTTAAAAAAAAAACCCAAAACTTCAAAATGGAAGATACATCCACAGAGACTAAAACACATAGGCATATCCTAGAAACTTGGTTTATTTCTCTTACAGAAGTGGAGTGACCTTTGTATTCACACATGAAATATTTCCTGTGGATACTTTTACTGTTGTTACTATTGTTAAGTGCCGTTGAGTGGATTCTGACTCATAGCAACCCTGTGTAGGGTTTCCAAAGCTGTAAATCTTTGTGGGAGCAAAAAGACTCTTCTGTCTCCTGTGGAGTGACTGGGGGGCTTGAAGAGCTGACTGTGATTCACAGTCTAGTGCTTATGCTACAGAGACACTAGACTCCCATGGGTGTTTATACCAACTCAAGCTCAAACTTAGGAGAGCTGATTGTACATGTCTCGTCATCTCTTGCCAACTCCTCATTCAATGACTTTGTATTGGTAGCTTGAAATCAGCCTTGGTGGGAATATTTATACCACAGATATCAGCAAACATTTCAGACCAAAGCTTGCCACACTACTATACACTCAACTTGTTAGTAAACATTTATCAGAATACTACTGGATATTCCATTATAAAATTTAATTCTCATAATATAAACTAAGTTTTAAACCATTGTTCTTTTTTTCTAAATACATGCCAGTGAATCTCAAAGTCAGCTTCTATTTATTATTTATTTTGAATTCCTGAGAGTTCCTAGGCATGTTTCTGTGGGTTTTTTACCAATACCCATGTCTATTATAGGTGTAGAAAGAAGTTAAAGATAAACCTGATCATTAGGTTGAATGCTATCTGCTTATGTTCCTTTGTATATGCAAAGGTTATTGACGGACACACACCAACACTAAACCAAGGAAATATTCCAGTGCTTCAAGTAACATGCAAAAAAGTTTTTGAACTTCACTAAATTCTTATCTATATAATAATTTAGTTTATACGGAGCCCTGGTGGGCTGGAGGATAAGCATTAGATTGCTAATTGTAAGGTGAGTGGTTCAAACCCACCAGCTGCTTCATAGGAGAAAGATGAACATTTCTGTTTCCATAAAGATTTATAGCCTTAGAAACCTTATATAGGTAGTGGGTTTGGTTTTTTAGGTTTAGTGTTACTTTTCAATTTGTATCATTGAAATATCCAATGAATACGTCTATATCATGCAGACAAACAATGCTAAGGGGAACTTTATAGTGCAATATCCCTTTGTGTTGAAATAAGTGGGGGAGTAGAAACTGGCAGTCTGTACACTTAACATATTTTAGATGGGTTTTGACATACTTGTTGATGTGGAACAGTTGAGAATTTTCCTATTTGTGTTTGTTTTCTAAGCGTATATTCACTGTTGACTCTGCGGATTACTATTTAGGATTAATCTAGGGCGATGCCATGTTTGTGGCTTCCACTGTCTCTGCTGCTTTCTCCTGCAGATGGAGCCAGTGAGTCAGAGAGGACACAAGCGAAACTGTTCATAAAAGTAGCTTATTTTAGAAAGTCTTTCAAAGGAACGTACACCAAATATTATTTGAGAAAGGAAATCAGTTTAGTTTATGTGTAGGGCAATGTTTTCTTCATATATAATCTTGTGAAATAAACTTCAGACAACTAAAAAATTTTTCCAGACAGTTCTTATTTCTTCTTTTTGAGCCTTGGTATGGGATTTATCACAGACCACAGATGGCTGTGTCACTTCACTGTTTTTAGTGGCTTAATTAAAGTATGTTGTTATTGCTGTTAAGTGTCATCAAGTTGATTCTGACTCATAGTGACCCTGTATAGGGTTTCCGAGGAGGAACTCGTGGGTTTGAACTGCTGAATTTATGGGTAGCAGTCCAGTGCTTATCCACATAAAATAGACTGTGCATGTTTAAAGTGTACAGTTTGATACATTTTGGGGCATATGTACATCACACTAATAAAATAATGAAAATCTGCATTATCTTCAAAAGTTTCCTTGTGCCCATTTATACCCCTCACTCCTCTCTCTGCTTAACCTCCTCCATCCCCCTGAATAACTGAACTGCTTTCTTTCACTATGTATTAGTTTACATTTCCTAGTATATCATGCAAAACACTTTTGACTTGTTTCTTTCACTAAAAATAACACTTTTGAATTTCATTCTTGTTAAATGTATATCAATAGTTCTTTCTTTGATATTCTTATCTAGTATTCTTATGTAGTATATTGTATTGGTATAACACAATTTTTCTCTTCAGTTGTTACTTTACATTTAGGTTGTTTCTAGTTTGGACTTATTACAAATAAAACTGCTATGAACATTAGTGTACAAATCTTTTCATGGCCATATACTTTATTTCACCTGGATAAATACAGTTAGCATGGCTAAATCATATGATAGGTGTATTTTAAAACTTTTTTATACATTGTCAAACTGGTTTAGAAGTGATTTTTACCATTATAAATTCCCATCAAGGTTTATGCTTATTTTAATTTCTTCATATTCTTGACAATACTTGAACTTTTTGTTTTGTTTTAGCCATTATAAGAGGAATGGAATGGTATACCATTATAATTTTAGTTTATATTTCCCTAACGACTAATGATATTGAATATCCCTTTATGTGTTTATTTTCCACCTGAATGTCTTATCCGGTGAAACGTCTACTTGAAATTTGTCATCCTTTTGTTTTTGAATTGGGTTGTTTGTTTTCTCACTATTAAGTTTTGGAAACACTTCATATATCCTGGATACAATCCTTTATGTGATATATAATTTACAAATTTTTTTGCCAGTCTGTGACCTTTGTTTTTTGTTTTTATTATCTCATTAATATCTTCCAAAAGCAAAATGTTTTTGATTTTGCACATTACAATTTATAAATTTGTTTTTAATGGAGATCATGCTTTTGATGACATAATTCCAATTTCAAAGATTCCCTAAAAAGCTTGCCAGAATAGAATTCACTTATGAAAACATTAGGGCCTGGGATTTTATTTGGAGGGAGGATTTTAAACTACAAATGTAACAGCTGTAATATGAGGCTTAGACAAAAAGTATTGCTACTAGGATTCCAGTTCATACATACACAGGTTTGTTCCTAAGGAAGCGTATTTAAATGTGTCTTTGCAATCAGTGAATGAGTGCAGAAAAGTTCACTTAAGAATATACTTGTCTTAATCTCATTAACATGCCTTTAAAAATATGTTTTGTTTTGTTTTTGTCATGGGGAAAAAACAAAACCAACAATCTGATCAGGGCTAATAGCAAACATTAAACAAAACCCAAGTACAACTTCCCAGATCATTGAAGCTTTGCAACAAATTTACTAAAATTCTGTCCTATAAAAGAAAACACTTTTTAGATGGATCAAACATTTAAAGGAAGGTCAAGAAGGACTTAATGATGAGTCATGAACAAAAGACATAAACAGACACTTTAAAGAAGACATTCAGGGGAGCAACAACCTTTGTAGAAATGCTTATGAGCTGTCGTTATTGGTGTTGTTAGGTACCATCAAGTCAGTTTCAACTCATAATGACCCTATGCACATCCGAACTAAACATTGCCCGGTACTGCTCCATCCTCACAATTGTTGTTACATTTGAGCCCCATTGCTGCTGCCTCTGTGCCATTCCATCTTGTTGTCGGGGGTGGGTCTCCGACCCTTCACTTTACTGAGCATGATGTCCTTCACCAGGGACTAGTTCCTCTTGATAATATGTTTAAAGTATGAAAAATGAAGTTTCGCCTTCCTGGCTTTTAAGGAGCACTCTGGCTGTACTTCTTCCAACACAGATAAGTTTGTTCTTCTGAAGCTCCATGGTATTTTAAATACGCTTTTCCATCACAATAACTCAAATGCATCAATTCTCCTGCCGTCATTCTTATTCACTGTCCAGCTTTCACATGCATGTGAGGCAATTGAAATTACCATGGCATGGGACAGGTGCACCTTAGTCCTCAAATTCACATCTTTGCTCTTGAACTATACTGGTTGTTGGTGGTATGACATGGAGTCCGTTCCGACTCATAGTGACCCCGCATAGGGTTTCCGAGGCTGTAAATCTTTATGGGAGCAGAAAGCCTCATTTTTATCATGCGAAACTGCTGGTAGTTTCTAACTGTTGACCTTGAAGTTAACAGCCCGACTCATAACCACTACGCTAGAGTGATGTAAATCAAAACAACAATGAGACATCATCTCACCCCAGCATTAATAGCAAAGTTCAAAAAAATAAAAAATTAATGCTAGTGAGGGTTTGGAGAGATGGGGACCCTCTACACTACAGGTGGGATTGTAAAATGGTGCACCATGGCGAAATGGTATTGTATTTTGTCAAAAAAAAAAAAAAAGACCCAGCAATCCATCTACTTGATGCATATTTTAGAGAAGTAAGAGCCATGATACAAATAGATATTTGCACACGGGTGTTCATTGCAGTAGTATTCACAATGCTAAAGATATGGAGACAGCCTAAATGTTCATCAATAGAAGTATTCTTCTATTGAACAAACTTCAGTACATACACACAATGGAATACTATGCAATGTTGAAAAATAATGATGAATCTGTGAAGCACCATACAACATGGATGAACTTGGAGGACATTGTGCTGAATGAAATCAGTCACCAAAAGACAAATATCGTATGAGACGACTATTGTAAAAAGTTAAGAAAAGTTTTTCATGCTAAAAGAAACATTCTTTGATGGTTACCAGGGGTGATAATTCATTGATTAGACGGTAGATGTGTGTTAAGTTGGGTAACAGGGAAAGTAATATATAGCAACAGGGAGGTTCGTAGAAAAATGATGAAGACATGAGAAGACATAGGAAGGAGTGCAAGAACTTAAATGAATAGAGGTAAATACTTTTATATACACAATCGTGCAATAACGGTTATCTATGGGTAGGTATATGAATAGATACATAAGCTGAATGGGTATGGGAAGGAGAGTGGGCGTATACCCACAAATACTTAAAGGTTTGACAGAGAATATCTGTACCTGGGTACCTTTGCTGCAAACATATCCACGAGTATGGTGAAGTATACAGGGAAGAAACGTATTTAAACTTATTAGACATGACCAAACACCTTGAGGGAATGAAGCGCTGGGCCTGGTGGCTCAGAGCCAGTCTCAGTGGAAACTTTGGCCAGTTGGCATAATACAAAGTCCACAAAGACAATGTTCTATATCTTACTTTGCTAAGTAGCAACTCAATTTTTTTTAAAGTTTTTATTGTGAACTGAGTGATAGTTTACATGGGAGAACATCGGCTTAACACCATTGTTTGTTTCATTGCATTAATTTCAATCTCCTCTGTACATCATCATTCAACAGCATTTGCTTCCAATCCCTCTGTTTTTTTGTTTTTTGTTTTTGGGTGGGGGATGGATGTACATAAAAACACTCAGGAATATATAATCATTTAAACAACCAAAGGGCACATTCTGCAAGCCTGCCCCCTGGCCCCCAGCACCAGTTCCTCTCTATCCATGAGTCCAGAATCCTCAGCTGCTTCCTGTCTCCATGTTCTCATCTCTGCCTCCATCTCTGGTGTCATTGCTTCTCTGGATAGGGTCCCGCATTCCACCTGTGCTCTTTTCCCTTGATGCTCCTAAGGGTTCTCTGTTTCTGGACTGTAAGGTTAACTACGTCCCTGTTTTTGTTACAAAACTTCTACCTTTACAGCAGCTCCATCTTAAAAGCAACTATTGCTCTCTGCCTGACTGGAGGAAAGAAGAGTGCTGAATATTGAAGACATTTGGAAACAATTAGTCCCACAGACTAATGGACCATTTGAAAATCAGTCTTTTCAACCCTGAAACCAGAAGAACTGGATGGTGTCTGGCAACTACTACCAACTGCTAAAAAATGGATCACACTAGAAGGTCCTGTATAGAGTGGAATAAAATGTGTAACAAAACTCAAAATTATATAAAAAGACCAGCCTTATTGGTCAGCAAGAGATTATAGTAACCCCAAAACTATGACCCTTTGTCACTCTTCTGGTCTGTGACTGAACTCACCTTCATGACTTAATTTTCAGCCAAGGAGCAGATAAATAGATATATGTTGTTGTTGTTGTTAAGTGCCATCGAGTCGGGTCCGACATATAGTGGGGACAAAAATACTAAGGAGATATGCACATCATAGAATGGTTAGCCATTCAGGATCAAAAAGGCAAAATTTACCTAAAGATAAAATTCAGAAGTGTTGGAAAGAAAGAGGAATGGAAAGAAGAATCACAGGAAGGAAGCAAGATAAGTGATGTTACATAGAAGGGATTTCATTCATTGACATAAAATGAAGTGTATGCTTTGTTGATGTAAGATTGATTATCTGTTCTGTAAACTTTCCTTCAATTCACAAAAAGTTAAAAATCAATAAGCCAAGAGAGGAAAGGCTGGTAACCTCAATAAATGAAGAAACTGACTGGAGTCCAGCAAATGATGAGTGAAAGATGATAGAATTACCATTGATGTGAATGCCATTAATGTTAAGATATCACATGGTTTGGCATTTTCAGTTTTAAGCAATATCTTGGTCTCAGCAAATTTTTGACTAGGGTTGCCAACAATGTTGTGCAAACATCAACTAATTCAAAGACATGATCTTTACATCAGTCTTTTAAGCAAGATTGAAGCTAAGCACTGTTTTTGGAAAGAATGGTGACCAAGGCTGAGTCTTGGATTTACCAATATGATTCAGAGATCAAGGTGCACTGTTTTGATTAGCCTTTGCTCTCTGGATCATATTAGTAAAGGATCTGCTGGCCCTGTTTAATTTAAGGCAGAGAGGACAGTTCAGAAAATTATGATTTCTTTTTTTGGGGATGCTAAAGCATAAACGATTGATTTTCTTGAAGAAAACAGGATGATCATGGAGGCTTATCATGAAGACATTTTAAGACAATGGAAAACTGCATTGGTGAGAAAAGGTCAGGAAAGTTATACCAAGAAATAGTTTTCCCCATCACAACCATGCACCTGCTCATTCTTCAAGGGTAGCAAGGGTTCTCCTAGGAAAATTTCATTAGAAAACCTTACCCCATCCACTCTACAGTCCTGATTTTGCTCCTTCCGACTTCTTTTTGTTCTTAAAACCTAAAGAACATTGAAAAGAAACGTGATTTGAGTTCTTTGAGGATTCCAAAACTACCATTTTGACCTGGTGTGATTTTAAGATAAAGACCATTTCTTTTTGGCCATGACTATTTTCCTTCTATATTCTTTTGATGTGTCTGCATCATTCAATATTTTGCCTATATAATCCTTTATATGGCTGAAAGCAGAGAATATCAGAAAGATGTTTACCTGTGCTTTATTGATTATGCAAATGCTTTGATTGTGTGGATCATGACAAGCTATGGACAACATTGCAAAGTATGAATATTCTGGAGCACTTAATTGTGCTCATGAGAAATCTGTACCTGGACCAAGAGGCAGTTGTTTGAACAGAACATGGGAACACTGAATGTTTTAAAATTAAGAAAGTTGTGCAACACGGTTGTATTCTTTCACCATACTTATTCAA
>NW_006408528.1:11448016-11464486 GCF_000296735.1 Chrysochloris asiatica | reverse complement strand
TGTGCATAAGGTCGCTATGGGTCAGTACTGAGTCAATGGCACCTAACAACAACAACAACAATCCTTTAATATTTCAAATCAAGGCATGATTTTTTTTTTTCAGGTCTTTCAGCATGAGAAATGCTGAGCTTCTTTTTTGGTTTTCTAATTCCAGATGTTTGCACATTTCATTATAATACTTTGCTTTGTCTTCTCAAGCTGACCTTTGAAAGTTTCTGTTCATTTCTTTTACTTCCTCATTTCTTCCATTTGCTTTAGCATCTCTCCACTCAAGAGCAAATTTCAGAGTCTCTTTTGACATCCATTTTAGTCTTTTCTCTCTTTCCTGTCTTTTTAATGGCCTTGTATTTTCTTCCTTTGTGATGTTCTTGTAGTCATCCCACAACTCTTCTGGTTTTCTCTCATTATAGTTGTATGCATCATATCTAATGCATAGATTCTCTCTAAATTCATGTGGGGATATATTCAAATTCATATTTTGGCTCTCATGGACTTTTTAAAGTTTTCTTCAGCATATGAGCTATTTTCTACAATCTGCTCCTGGCCTTTGTTTTGGTTGATGCTATTGAGCACTCTACTGTCACTTCCCACAGATGAATTCAGTTTGATTCCTGTGTATTCCATCTGGTGTGTTTCGTATATATAGTCACCTTTCATGTTGTTTAAAAGGTATTTACAATGATTAGAGAGTGCGGTGGCTCTGCACTGTAAGTACTGGCCTGTGAACCACAAGGTCCATAGTTTGAACCCACCGCCACTCCAAGGAGAAAGATGAGGCTTTCTGTTTATTTGATGATTTAAATCCTCAGAAACCTTATCAGTCTTGCTATGAACTGGAGCCTACTCGGTGGCACACAACTACCACCACCATCCTTATATATATGGAGCCATTGAAGTTATCCATAGCTTCTGGAATAAGCTTCATTAGTATTTGTCTTTCAAATAGTATGCCTGTTTCATCTCCATTGCTGAATTTATTGTCCTAAGGCTATATATAACATAACCTTATTATATTCTTTTAATATCTGCCACAGCTTTCTCTTTCTTAATATTGGTAATTTTATGTCTTCTCTCCTTTTATCCTGATTAGTTTGATGAAAGGCTTATTAACTATATTGATTTTCTCAAAGGACTAGCTTTTGGTTTTATTTATTTTCTCTATATTCTATTTTATTTGTTTCCCACTCTGTTCTTTATTATTTCTCTTTTTATTTTCTTCCATTTTGTGGTTTTCTAGTTTCTAAAAGTGGACCATTGATTTGATGCCTCTCTTTATTTCTAATATTCCTAGTGTTTCAAATAACACTAATTTGCCTTTTGATTTCTTCTTTAACCTATGAGTTAATTAGAAATATTATTTAGTTTTCAATTACTTGGGGATTTTCTAGGCATCGTCCTAATATTGATTTCTGATTTAATTCTACTGTGCCAGAGAACATACTTTGTATTACTGTATTATTTTAAATTTATTGAGACATGTTGGATATGCACTGGATTGCAAACCACAAGGTCAATGGTTCAAGCCCACCAGCTGCTCTGTGGAAGAAGGATGAGGCTTTCTGCTCCTGCAAAGATTTACAGTCTCAGAAACCTTGTACAAGGTCATGGTGAGTTGGAATCGACTCCATGGCACTTAGCAACCACAATTTTATGAACATCTATATGATGATTTTCTGGTGAACTCAACTGTTAAATGTTCAGTTGCTAATTGATAGGTTGGTAGTCCCATCCCAGTGTCTCTGTGGGAGAAGGAAGTGGCTATCTGCTCCTATAAAAACTGTAGCCTAGGAAGCCCTATGGGACAATTCTTCTCTGTCTCACAGGGTCGTTGTGAGTCAAACTTGATTCAATGGCACATAACAACAGAAACATTATATGATTTTTTAAAAAATGGCCTGCCTTAGGAAATGTCTTGTTGTTGTTAAGTGCCATAGAGTCAGTTCCAACTCACAGTGACCACTTAGTAAATGTCTTATGTACCCTTAATAGAAATGCACTTTCTGTTGGTTTTGGAGATGGAGTGTTCTATAAAGGCCAACTATGCCAAGTTAGCTGCTTGTGTTGTTCAAATATTTGATATACTTTACAGATTTTCAGTCTACATGTTCTATTGATTATTGGTTGTTGTTGCTGTTGTTAGTACCATTGAGTCAGTTCTGACTCATAGAAACCATGTATAGGGTTTCTGTGGAGTGTCTGGTGGGTTTGAACCACCGACCTTGTGGTTCACAGTCCAGTGCTGATCCTACAGTGGGATGTTAATGTCTGACTATTATTTGGAGTTTTCTATTTCTATTTGTAATTGTATTTAGGACTTTTATGCCTCTATTGATTTTTGGAGACCTGGTGTGGCACTGTGGGTTAATGCTCTGGACTACAAGGTTGGTTTGAACCGCAAGGTTGGTGGTTCAAGCTCACTAGCCTCTCCTCAGAAACAGTATACAGGGTTGTTATGAGTCAGCACAACCTTTGATATGGACTACATCTCAATGTCAAGAAAACAAAAGTCCTCACGACTGGACCAATAAACAGTATTCTTATCAACAGAGAAAAGATTGAAGTTGTCAAGGAATTCTTTCTTCTTGGATCAACTATCAACACTCACGGAAGCAGCAGTCAAGAGATCAGATGACGTATTGCATTAGGCAAATCTGCTGCACAGGAACTTTTTAAAGTGTTGAAGAGCAAAGATGTCAGCTTGAGGACTAAGGTGCGCATGACTCAAGCCATGGTATTTTCAATAACCTCATATGGATGCAAAAGCTGGACAGTGAATAAGGAAGATCATACAAGAATTGATGCCTTTGAGTTGTGGTGTTGTAGGAGAATACTGAAAGTGCCATAGACTGCCAAAAGAACCAATAGATCTGTTTTGGAAGAAATGCAGCCAGAGTGCTCCTTGGAGGCCAAGATGGCCAAACTTCGTCTCTCATACTTCGGACATATTGTCAGGAGGGAACAGCCACTAGAGAAGGATACCATGCTTGGTAAGATGGAGGTTCAGAGCAAAAGAGGAAGACCCCCAACAAGATGGATTGGTCAAGTGGCAAAATCGATGGACTCAAGTGTGGCAACAGTAGTGAAGTTGGCCCAGGATCGGACATTGTATCGTTCTGCTGTGCATAAGGTCACTATGAGTCAGTGCTGACTTGATGGCACCTAACAACAACAAATGAGTCAGAACCGACTCAATGACACTTAACAACAACAACAACAACAACAACATTGATTAATTTACCACTTTGCCATTATGAAATGACCTAAATGTAATGATAAAATGTATTTGAGAATCTACAATTATAGAATGAATTCTGGCTCAGGAGAAATATTAAGTAATTTGTTTTAACAGATCTAATAAAATGTGTGTCTTGAAAGAGAATTTTCTCATTTCTTGTTCCCAGGCATTTCTTAAGAAGTTGCAATCTTGTCAGCCTTTGTTCTCTACCCACAAGAATAGGATATTTTCTTTTCAACACTAATAACTGGGTTTTCAAAGGTAAATAATATTCTTTTTTTTATTTCACTCCAGAAAAATGAATATGGCCAGTTGATAAACAGGTATGCTTGTTTTGGTACTCAATGACTAAGAACTGTAATTTTATAGCTTCATGTTACAAAATCTATAGAAGGTTATTCACAAATATCAAGACAATAGAAAAACATTTCTATAAAATACTTTTTATCATTATTGTTGTAGGTAATATTAGAGAAAATACACTTTTTTTGTACATTATTTCCCTATTATTCTAAACTTTCAGATTTCCTTGTAAAGTTGTCACCTGAAAACAGAACCTCCACCGATGTTCTTAACCTCTATTATGTTGTTGTTGTTAAGTACTATGGAGTCAGTACTGACTCATAGTGACCCTGCACAGGGTTTCCAAGGCTGTAACTCTTTACGGGAGCAGAAAGCCTCGTCTTTCTTCTGCAACCTCTATTATAGCAATGACTATTTTGACTCCTCTTTCATTCCTGAAATTTTGAAAAATTTTGTGTGCTTTGAAATGAAAGGGAAATGTTGTCTCTGTCTGTGGACTGAGCCAGAATTGACATTTGCTTCTGTTCAGAAAAAATGCTTTAGCTGCCAGACTAGTATCTCAGCATATGAATAATTCCTAAAATGACTTTATTTTTTAAAACGTGAACATGTTGTTGTTGTTAAGTGACATCAAATCATTCTGACTCATAGCAATCCTATATAGGGTTTACAAGGAGCAGCTGATGAGTTTGAACTGCCGACCTTTCTGTTAGCAGTCCTTTGCTTTTCCAACAGCGCCACACCAGGACTCCTGTGAATATAGAGGAATGTGAACATAGAGGAATGGAAACGCATCCTTCTTGAGATAATCAGAAAAGGTCAGCTATCAAGCTGCCTCTCAGAACTTGGAGGAAAGCACCCTTTCTGAACATTGATAATAAACTCAGAGTGGACAGGACCGTACAGCCAATTTCACTTCCTCCATGTGTGATATCTCTTAGCATATCTAAGAAAGTCCTTGAGATACTGCACATTGACACCTGAATACACTAGAGTGCTTGGAAAACAAATTATTCCTATGTCATTTTTGAACCTCTTTTCTACTACATGTGATTTTCTCTTCCTAATTCAGCATTTTCTCACCTGACTCTCATTGGGAGGCTTTCCGAGCTACATTTTCAGTTTGTCCTCATTTTTGAGCTTTGATTTTACTCTCTAGCAGTTTCCAATTGGGAAACTTTTCACAATGAACTTATCCACCATGGTACTCAGTTTTTACTCAAAAACAGATCTTTCTCTGTATCTCTCTATTCTAATTAGACTACTTTCTTTTCTTCCCCAACTATGTACGAAGACTTAAGTAATATCGAATCCATCCGCTTTCCTTCACTCTCTATGGCAAATAAACTACTAGTGTTGTTAAGTGCTGTAGAGTCAGTTCCGACTCATAGCGACCCTGTGTAGGGTTTCTGAGGAGCAGCAGGTAGGCTTGAACTGCTGACCCTTTGGTTCAAAGTAGAGTGCTGATCCCATAAGATCTAAACTAATAACTTCTACCCTTAATTATTTTTTCCATCTTCAAAAAACAGCATTTTTTTTTTCTTTTTTTTCCTGTTCCTAGTACCGTCATGACTGAAAGCTTTCTTATCACCCTGGACCAGCTCCCTATCCATTCAGTTTGACTGTTGATCACAAACCAGTAAACTTTTAACTGGCTGCTTCTTTCAAATTGATGCTTTGCTTGTTTTCTCTGTTTATTTCCTCAAATAACCCCCTTTGCTTATAGATCCTTTGTCAATTCCCCTTTTCTCCACACTCACACTCCACTCCCACCTAGCACCCAGACCCTCATCTATCAAGAAGGAGGCTTTATCCTCCATTATTCACACCATTGCTGTATGGTGTGAATAATGGAGGACTATTCCTTCAAAGTCACCTTGAAGCTACCATTTCCTGAGTCAGCACTTTTTTAATGTTGTTGTTGTTGTTGCTAAGTGCCTTTGAGTTGGTTCTGACTCATAGCGACCCTGTATAGGGTTTCTGAGGTGCAACTGGTGGGTTAGAACCACTGACCTTGAGGTTCAAACTGACTTTGCTATCCAGTATTTATCATACACGCCACACCAGGACTCTGAGTGGCTCTGTAAAGGGTTTCTGAGACTGTAACTCTTTTATAGCAACTCATTTGCTGCAGTATAAATTTCAAGTTCTTGAGCCAAAGATTCAAAGCCCTCCAATAATCTTGCTCCAGTATGCTTCACTAAGTGTACCTCTTATTGCTCCCCAACTCACAATTTCTGTTCTGTAAAATTGTGTAAAATCTCAGATACAATGTGAATCATTCAGTCTATAGGTCTTTGTATGTGTAGGGCCACTTCCCTCGAGCACTCTTTCCATTTCTTTTCATCAAACTTAGTCCTACTTATCCTTCAAGGCTTATGTCAGAACTTCCATTTTAGGGGAGACTTTCTTCATTTACCTAACCACTCAATAATCTTCTCCATTAAACTCTCCTGTCTAACTTAACTATGTGAATCACTCAGATTGGCTCTTATTACTTGCTACCTTTCATTCTTACTAATCTTTGCTATATATGTCTCTTAAGTACTTTGATACACTTTAATTCTGGCTTTTCTGTCTCTTGGTGTTGCTGTTCGATGCTGCCAAGTCGTTTCTGACTCATAGCAACCCTGTATAGGGTTTTCAAGAAGAAGCTGGTGAATTTGAACCCTGGACCTTGAGGTTAGCAGTCCAGTGCTTCTCCTTGGTACATGCTCTTTTTAAATTTTTTTGCTAAGATCTAGCTGGGTCCCTCTAGCATTCTTACCTCCTGATATGGGTGATGGGTTAGAAAAGGAACCATCCACTTCAATATAATTGTATTTTTGAGGATTGTTATTGTTGTTAGGTGCCGTCGAGTCGGTACCGACTCATAGCAATGCTGTGCACAACAGAACAAAATACTGCCCAGTCCTGGGCCAACTTCAAAATTGTTACCATGCTTGAGCCCATTGATGTTGCCACTTAGCCAACCCATCTAATTGGGGGTCTTCCTCTTTTTCTCTGACCCTCCACCATACCAAATATGATATCCTTCTCCAGCAACTGGTCCCTCTTGACAACATGTCTGAAGTATGAGAGACGAAGTTTGGCCATACTGGCCTCCAAGGAGCACTCTGGCTGCACTTCTTTCAACACAGATCTGTTTGTTCGTTTGGCAGCTTGTGAAACTTTCAATATTCTCCTCCAACACCATAACTCAAAAGCATCAATTCTTCTACAGTCTTCCTTATTCACTGTCCAACTTTCGCTTGTATATGAGGTTATTGAAAATACCATGGCTTGGGTCAGGCACACCTTAGTCCTCAAGCTGACATCTTTGTTCTTCAACACTTTAGAAAGGTCTTGTGCAGCAGATTTGCCTAATGCAATATGTCATTTGATTTCTTGACTGCTGCTTCCGTGAGTGTTGATAGTTGATCCAAGAAGAAAGAAGTCCTTGACAACTTCAATCTTTTCTCCATTGATAAGAATATTGTTTATTGGTCCAATGGTGAGGATTTTTGTTTTCTTTACATTGAGATGTAATCCATACTGAAGGCTGTGGTCTTTGATCTTCATAAGTAAATGTGCTAAGTCCTCTTCACTTTCAAGCAAGGTTGTATCATCTGCATATCGCAAGTTGTTAATGAGTCTTCCTCCAATCCTGATGCCATGTTTTTCTTCATAGAACCCAGCTTCTTGTATTATTTGCTCAGCATACAGGTTGAATATGCATGGTGAAAGAATACAAACTTGTTGCCCACTTTTCTCAATTTTAAACCATTCAGTGTTCCCATGTTCTATTTGAACAACTGCCTCTTGGTCCAGGTACAGATTCCTCATGAACACAATTAAGCGTTCTGGAATACTCATACTTCGCAATGTTGTCCATAGCTTGTCCACTTTGATATAAATATATTTTTGAGGATTAGCTGATGGTGTCTTTGATATCTTTATGACAGCCATCATACTTAGAGATTTAGCTGTCTGAAGACAGCTTCTGATGCTGTTGGTTTCCTTCATTATTCCTTTACAGGGATGTACAGAAATCTTCATGTCGTTCTCTTCACTTTTCTTGAATATAAAATGCAGAAGCATCTAGTCTTGCGTATGCAATTTGCCATCATCTGAATCAGAGTATCAGAATGTGAGCTGTGTCATGCCCAGCTGACTCAGAAGAATTTGAAGATGATAATGCCAATGATGGGAGACATGCTTAAGTGCTCTGAGAGCTTTCTTATTGTTGTTGTTAAGTGTTGTTGAGTGGATTCTGACCTAAAGTGACTTGTATATGGTTTTTGAGGAGTGGGTGGTGAGCTTGAACCTCCAATCTTGAGGATCAAACTGACCTTGTATTCAAGTACAGGATTCCTTTCTTAATCCTGAGACATTTTCAGGTTCTGAGGTG
The DNA here is from genome assembly GCF_000296735.1 of Chrysochloris asiatica. NCBI lineage: Eukaryota > Metazoa > Chordata > Mammalia > Afrosoricida > Chrysochloridae > Chrysochloris > Chrysochloris asiatica. The sequence continues at coordinate 11,456,558 of NW_006408528.1, read as the reverse complement.
CTTCCCTTCAAATTCATCTTCCCTCCTTCATACTTGGCTATTGCTTGGGGACAATGGGTATCACTGCCATTTAGATTCATGACAAAGTCTCTCTCTGTTCCACTGCTCAATCTTGCCAGTGAACACTGAGGAAAATTAAAGCATGGAATAATTGCTCTTGTTGTTAAGTGCCATCGAGTCTGTTCTGACTCATAGTGACCCTGTATAGGATTTCCAAGGAGCAACTTGTGAGTGTGTATTATTGACCTTGCAGTTCAAACTGACCTTTTGGTCTAGTGCATTATCCTGCATCACCACATGCAAAAGAATGCAGTTAGATTCCAGATTAATACAATATATAATAACATATCAACTTGGATCAAAAACCTATATATGAGCTAAAACTAAAATTATTTATAAGAAAACATAGATTAAATCTTTGTGATCTTTGAGTAAGCAGTGTTTCTTAGATATTATAACAAAAGCAAAAGCCACTGTCTTAGGCTAAGTTCTTTACAGAGGCAAAACCAGTGAAGCATGCTATTATCAAGTCATTTCTAACTCATGGTGACCCTATGCACAGTAGAAGGAAACACTGCTCTGTCTTCTGTCTTCCTCACAATTGTTGTTATGTTTGAGTCGATTGTTACTACAATCCATCTTGTTGGAGGTTTCCCCACAACTCATGTTATTTTTGGTCATTAGTGTTGATGCATCAAATCTGTTCTTGAGATGGTCTCTAAATTCAGGTGGAATGTATTCAGTGTCATATTTTGGCTATCTTGGACTTGTTTTAGGTCTGTTCAGTTTCAGCCTGAATTTGCATTTGTGCAATAGATGGTCTATTTCACAGGCAGCCCCTGGATTTGATTTGGCTGATGATATTGAACTTCTTCATCATCTCTTCCCACAGATGCAGTCAGTTTGATTCCTGTATATTCAATCTGGTGACGTCCACATATATAGTTGCTGTTTGTGTTATTGAAAAAGGGTATTTACAGTAAATAAGTCATTAGTCTTGCAAAATTCTATCCTGCGATCTGCAGCATCATTTATACCACCAAGGTCATATTTTCAAACTACAGAGCCTTCCTCTTCCTCTCCAACTTTTACGTTCCAATCACCAGTAATTATCAATGCATCTTAATAGCATATTTGTTCAATTTGAGATTGAAGAAGTTGGTAGAGTTCTTCAGTTTCATCATCATTGGCTTTAGTGATTGGTGCATAAATTTGAATAACAGTGGTATTCATTGGCCTTCCTTGTTATTGTTAGTTGTTGTTAGGTACTATACAGTCTTTTCCATCTCACATCAACCCTAAGCACAATAGGTCCAAACACTGCCCGGTTCTGAGCCATGCTCACCATTGCCGCTGTTGCTGTGCACATTGTCTTCCTTGTAGACTTAGGGATATTATCCTTTCACAGACAGCATTGTACTTCAAGATACATCTTGAAATATTCTTTTTAACAATGAACCTGATGCCATTCCTCTTGAATTTGTCATTCCCAGCATAGTAAACGATATGATTGTTGGATTCAGAATGGCCAATACAGTTAATTTCATCTCACTAATGCCTAGGATATCAATCTTCATGTACTACGCTTCATTTTTGACAACTTCCAAGTTTCCTAGATTCAGACTTTTTACATTCTAAATGGATGTTAGCAGCCATTTCTTCTAATTCTGAGTTATGTTCCATTAGCAGTTAAAGGTCCTGAAAGCTATTCTCCATCCACTTCATTAAGGTCAACTCTATGGCTCTTCCTCAATCATATTTTCAGTGCTTTCCAACTTGAGGCACTCATCTTATGGCACTATGTTTCACAGCTATGTTTAAGGTTTTCATTGACTAATCAGTCTGAACTCATCTGCTTCTCTTTCTTCCTCATCTGTTTTAGTCTGGAAGTTCTGCTGAAACCTGGCTACCATGGGTGACCCTGCTGATATTTAAATGACTGGTCGCTTAGCTTCATGCATCCCAATAACACATAAGCCACTAAAGTAAGACAAAATGGCAGACAAGTAGTGAAGTGAAGCAGGTTTATATTCAAGGAAGGCTCACATAGTTGTAGAGAGCAGGCAAGTTCCAAAGTCATAGGTCAGAGGTCAGGCTGAAGGCTTCTCTTAACTCACATAGTTGCAAGGCGCTGATGAATCCAAGATTGAAAGGTCAGAAGGCATGCTTCTGGCCAGAGAGGAAAATGAATCCGAAGTCCACAGGCAACGCGACAGGCTGCTAAGGACTTTCAGGATCTTCAGGCAATGCAGTAGGCTACTGGCTCATGCCTAAAGAATGGGAGGTCAAATGACAAGGTAGGTGCAGGACCCAGACCCAGCAAAAAGCAGACGAGTTTTGCCTAAGTGTCCAATATATCGAAATCAGGCCACACACCCAAGGAAACATCCTTTCACTTGATTTGTTGATAGTAGCAGAGCCCATCATGGAGTTGATGTCATTGTATTAGATCTCATAATGGGGAATGACCACATCTTAACTGCTAACCCACTGGGAATCCTAGCCAAGCCAAGTTGAAACAAAACCATAACTTTCACAACAACCAAAGGAGGTAAAAATGACAAATAGGAATTCATCAAAATTAAAAACTTGTGTGCTTCAAAGATATCATCAACAAGGTGAAAGACACAAAATGTAAGAAAATATTTTTATATAATATGTCTGGCAAGTTTCTAGTTTTCAGAATATATAAAGACTTACTAAAAACCAACAATAAAAATAACCCAGTTAAATTATTTGAAGGGGCATTTATCCAACAAAGATAAACTACAGGCCAACAAAACACATGAAAAGCACTTTAACATCATTAGTCTTTGTTTTAATTGTTGCTACTGCTCTTCTGCGGGTTCTGATTCATAGTGACATTGTATAAGGTTTGTGAAGAGTGGCTGAACATCAGATTTAGCATGTAGCAGTCCAGTGCTTATCCCACAAAGCCACATCAGGACTAATTAATCTTTGTTGTTGCTGTAGTTAAGTGTTGTTGAGTTGATTCCAACTCATAGCAACCATGTATAGGGTTTCCCAGAAGCCACTTGTGGGTTTGAACAGCCAACATTGCGGTTCAAACTGACCTTGAGTTGCAGTGCTTCTCCTAGAGTGCCAACCCAGGAAATGCAAATCAAAGCCACAGTTAGATGCCATCTCATACCTACTGCTGTTGTTGTTGCTGTTAGGTGCCATAGAGTTAGTACTGACTCATAGCAACCCTGTTCACAACAGAATGAAACACTGAACGGTCCTGCGCCATCCTCACAACCATTGTTATGCTCAAGCCCATTGCTGCTGCCACCATGCCAATCAATCTCATTGGGGATCTACTTCTTTTTCTCCAACCCTCCACTTTACCAAGGATGATGTCCTTCTCCAGGGACTGGTCCCTACAGATAATATGTCATTTCTATGACCAAGACCATATTTTCCATATAGGATGATTATAGTTAAAAAAGACCGAGAATAGCAATTATTGACAAGCACGTGAAAAAATTGGAGCCCTCACATATTGCTGTATTCTTTCACCATACTTATTCAGTCTGTAGGGTAAGCAAATAATCTGAGAAGGTAGATTATGTGAAGAAGAACATGGTATCAGGATTGGAGACAGACTCATTAACAATCTGCTATATGCAGATGATATAACCTTGCTTGCTGAAAGCTAAGAGGACTTAAAATACTGATGAAGATCAAAGAATCCAGCCTTCAGTATGGATTACACCTCAACGTAAAGAAAACACAAATCCTCACAACTGGACCAATAAACAACAGCATGATAAATGGAGAAAAGATTGAAGTTGTCAAAGAGTTCATTTTGCTTGGATCCATAATCAGCATTCATGGAAGCAGCTGTCAAGAAATAAAATTATGCATTGCATTAGTCAAATCTGCTGCACAAAGTACCTTTAGTGTTCAAGAGCAAAGATGTCCATTTGAGGCCTGGCACAAGCCACGGTATTTTTGATTTCCTCATATGCATGTGAAAGTTGGACATTTAATACAGAAGACTGCGTGAAAATTGATGCATTTGAGTTATGATGATGGAGAATTTTGGAGTTGGTTCTGATTCATAGCGATCCTGTGCATAAGAGAATGAAGCACTGTCTGGTCTTGCACTGTTCTCACAATTGCTACATTTGAGTCTATTGTTGCTTGCCATTGTGTTAGTCCATCTTGTTGGGGGGTTTTCCTCTGTTTTGCTGATGATCCACTTTATCAAACATGATGTTCTTCTCTAGTGTCTGGTCTTCACTGATATCCTGTCTGAAGTATGAGAGATAAAGTATCATAGGCCATGTTCAAGTCACACTTTGGGTTTCATCTTCTCTAGATACTAAAATTTTGTAAGTATCCAAGCTATGCTCACCTTATTGTGGGTGAATAGACAACGTTGATTCAGAATGAGTTGATGCAGAAAGTGAAGGGGAAGTGTAGACATTAATTCGTGCAAGTAGGTAGTTTTCTTCTGCTGATTCATATCAGTCAAGGACAAATATACAGAACCTAAGTAGATTGTACTATGCTACTGTAAATCTTTGCAATCTGAGCATTATAATTTACACAAACCTCAGATAACTTTAAATTTTGTTCTTTAGGAAAACCTAATTTTCTTTGCAGAAGAAATAGTTTAAACTTTGGTGCAATATGGTTTTCCTTGCTTAGCCAAGTTGACTAGATCAGGTAGAGAAACAGCTTCCGGGATATTTGCGGGGGCATCCAAACTTAGCCCTGGGGCGGGGTGGACCACTTTGTTACTTGAGGACAAAGCTTGTGAGGGGTCTCTGGTTGCATTGTGCTGGATATTTAGAATCCCCTGTGTGACTTTCTAGTTTTAAACCTAGGATAGACTCTACAGTCCCTTAATATTTTGTACACTACAATGTCTATCCAACATTTACTTTCTCACCCATTGGGCTGACTCTGAACTTTATAAGCTTGGTCTAAAGATGTTTTCCATACTCAGTGGTACTAAGGTTTGAGCCTCTGGATTCTGGTTGCAGGGTGGGGAGGCCCAAGTACATCTGATTAAACAACGAAGTCTATAGCTCTATAATTTATGATTTCTAAGATACTGGTTCTCAAAGTTAATATGCCTCATAATCACTAGGAGGGACTTCTTAAGACACAGAATGCTGGGCTCCACTCCTAGATCTCTAACTCAGTAGGTCTTGTGTAGTATCCAAGAATCTGGTAAGAATTCATACTAATGTAGTAAGACTTTGCTACATGTCTTACAGGTTTTGAAGTGTTTTCTTACAGTCATTTAAGACACTAGGTAAATTTAGCTCAGTCATTTAACGTTTGTATTAAGATACCCCATTATGGAATAAATTATCAGGATGAAATCATTTATTCATAATAGCATGATGTACATAATTCATTTGAATTTATATTTCTATACAATTCCCTCCCCATTTTCTTCCTTCTCTTCTACACTTCCTTCCTTTCTCGGGGTACAGAGATAAATTAGCAACTCTGAATCAGAAGAGACAAACTTGGAAAAAGACGCAATAGCATGTCACAGGGACTATGGCAGAAATACATATGTGCCTAGTAGAGAAGGGATGAGAGCAATGCAGGAGGGTTGGTAGATTGCAGGAAAGATAGCCCAGAGTCAGAACTGCAGAGCCAGCATGGAATTTGTAACCAGGTTAGAAGAACTCGGATTTAGCATTAATTGTTGTTGTTGTTAAGTGTCGTTGAGTCGATTCTGACCCATAGCAACCCTGTATAGGATTTCCAAGGAGCAGCTAGAGAGCTTGAACCACTGACTTTGCAGGTCAAATGACTTTGTAGTCTGACGCATTAGGCCACAGTGCCACGCCAGGACTCCTAGCATTAATACTGTAGTGTTTTTCCCCCCTTGACCGTGAAGTTTGACTTATGCCTCTGAATGGAAGACCTGTAATCTGGATAAGCATTGAACAAAAACAAAAAGCACAACATGCTTATACTTTAAACCCTTTCATGATTCAATTTCTGCTCTGAATTTTTTGTTGATGCTGTGTGTTTTCATTAATGGAAATTACATTGAATCCAAGAGCATGCTGACATTTGGTTATGAAACACAGATTTTGATGTATACTATGTTTGAACTGCAATGTCGGTGGTTCAAGCTCACCAGCTGCTCCTTGGAAATCCTATACAGGGTCACTATGGGTCGGAATCGACTCAACGGCACTCAAGAACAACAAAACGCTGAGGTAGTACAATGTGGAACATACTTGTTACTATGTACTCTGGGGGTGTGTGAAATTATGTAGGACCTCTGGACTTGGGTGGGTAGGATTAGTAGGACATATATGTCCCTTTGAACTCTGTACCACCTTCTAGATGCATTAACAGGTGCATACAGGCTAGGGTACTTGAAAATGTGGTATTTGTACAAACATGGAATTGGCATGAGAAAGGCAACTTCCAAATAATCCAGAGCAGCCCAGAAATATACTTGCAAGGTTTACCTCCCAGTAAAAAAAAGTCAGAAGTGACAAAAGCTTTGCAAACTTAAAATTCAGGATGTATGGCTGCATACAATGCCCTATAAAGACAATTATTTAAAGCACATGCATATGTCCCTTCTGGATGGTTGTTTGCCCTATCAATGAGAAAGCAGCTGCCCAGTAAACCCTACAGGAGAAAAATGCAAATGGACACTTTATGTCCCACAGGGCATGAAAGGATTAAAGAAAATCACTACTATATACTTACCCACTGCCATCTAGTTCATTCTGACTCATCATGACTCTGTATAGGATTCCCAAGCCTGCAAATCTTTATAGAAGACGAAAGCTTCATCTTTGTCCCTCAGATCACCTGGTATAGTTAACTGCCAGTGGTTATCTTACACCACCACTTAAACATATAATAAGTTTGTCACCTGATAAGATTTTAGAAATATTTTAGGTTAGTTGGAGAAGGTCTATAGTATAATTGTATAAACTGATGGATTCTGGATCAGCTGAGACACTTGGATTCTAGGCTGCTCCGGGCAAGCCTTGGCAGTGAGAATACCCCTAAAGGGAAAGTCCTTGCCTGGAAGGGCACCACCTACTTTTTGGAGTGACTGGGGCTAAGAGCATGTACTCACTCATGTGGGAAATTGTGTTCTAATCATGGACATCTGGTGTGGCGCTGTAGGATAAGGACTGGATTGCTAACCACAAAGTTTGCAGTTGAAACCCGCCAACTGCTCCTTGGAACAGGTTTTCTAGGAGTCAGAAGTGACTCCATGACACTTAACAACACTGTAAGCTAGTCGACTTCACACGAATTCTGATCACATAAGTTTAGACCTGTCATATTAGGTTGTAAGAAGTTGGCCTTAATGAGTGACCACAGCATTAGGAAAAAAGTCGGAGAACAAGGTCAACAGAATATTTTTTTAAGTACATGACTTTCATATTTAAATTCCAGCTCTGTCATTTACTACCTTTGTGATTTTCAGCAAATTACTTAACCTCACTGAGCCTCAGTTTTCTAGTCTGTAAAATTTGAAATATGATATAAAACTTTAATGAGTAAAAATATGTGAAAAGTGTTTGGTACATTATAATTACATGGTAACTATAACAACAGCAAAAAAAGTGACCAAGAAAACCAGCATATGATCTAAAAAAAAATCATAGCTGTCAAGTCGATTCCAACCCTTAAGTATGACTTAATCTATCAATAGATTTATAGATTTATGGAATGGTACGATCATCTACCAGTACAATTGAAAAAGCTAATTAGAAAGAGTTGTTTAAAAATTATATGAGACAGATTTATCCCCTAGCCTGACAAAATTGGAAAAACCTCATCGTAACAACTTAGCTTTTATTTATTAGTGATCATTTGAGTTAAGTTGAGCCCCTGACCTCACAAGCACATCAGAGGAGAACTTGCTGAAACTTTTCAATCACTTATTAAATACTTATTAAAGAAAATATTTTGTTTAAATGAGAGAAATTCACTTATTAAAGCTAAGCTTTGAAATCAGGTGTTATCAGAGTGATGGTGATTTGAATTAGAAGAAAAGCAAAAAGACTTCCCTGAGCAGTCAAACCTATATGTGGTATGCCCATGCAAAGATTCTAGGGATGTGGTTCTATGGGTTGTGTTTTTGTTTTTTCAGATATGATCTTCATTCAAAGTTACTTTCTTAAAGAATCCTTAATTTAGAATATTCATAAATCTGACTAACTGGTATTTGTTTAGTTTCTACAAATATGGTGGTGGTGTGCCATGGAGTTGGTTCCTACTCAAAGCAACCCTGCATAGAGTTTCTGAGGCAGTAATTCTCTAAGGGAACAGAAATCTTCATCTTTCTCACACAAAACGGCTGGAAGCTTCAAACTACTGATCTTGAGGTTAGCAGCCCGGCTCATAACCACTACACTATTGTATAGACACTATTATAATCAGTCAAAAAAGATGAAGTTAGGGACTTCCGGCACTTCCCTGACCGAGCAGCACAGAACAAAATGAGTCACACAAGTCCACAGAGGAAATAGTTGAAGAACTACTGGAAGAAAATTTCTCTAACATCCTCAAAAGCAAAAAAATAAAC
>NW_006408528.1:11415912-11441631 GCF_000296735.1 Chrysochloris asiatica | reverse complement strand
GATGATGCATGGAGGGGATTGGAACCATGGCAATGAGATGATATACGATGGAATGAATGTAAATCTAAAGTTCTCTCATGTAAACTACCATATAATTCACAATAAAACATTAAAAAAAAAAAAAAGAAAAGATAAAGTAGAGATGCCAGGAGCCAGGAACCACTTACTGTGTGCTAGGCACTAAAGTAAGTCCTTTGCAAGTATCACCTTTATTTAATCCTCACAACAACTCAATGATACATAACCATTTTCCATATGAGACTTAAGGTTTAGAGGGGTTTTTTACTTGTCCAAAGCTTTCAGCAACCAGTCAGCAGGAAAGTGACAAACTGGGGTTTGGAACCCAGTTCTGTATGTATGCACAGCAGAAACACTGTGCTATACTTCCTGGTAGTTGGTTTCAGTTTACCCTGGTGGATAATCAGATTACATATTAGCCTCTATAGCCCAGTACCTGTTTGCCAGTCACCCACGAGTTACACCTTCAACTTCTGTAAGATTAGCAAGATACCCGGGAATCCCTTCCTGCCGATATAAGCAGCCTCTCAACCTGAGCCTGGAGATCCCTGGACCTCACTCAAGTACTCAGGGAAATCTAAGGTCAAGGTAGGCCATAGGTGGTCCCAATTTGAAGTTGTTGGTTGTTGTTGGTAAGTGCTGTTGAGTCGGATCTGAGTCATAGCAACCTGTAGAGAGTTTCCAAGGAGCAGCTGGTGAATTTAAACCATAAACCTTGTGGTTCATACAGACCTTGCAGTCTAGTGCTTTATCCCCTAGCACCATACCAGTGTGGTATGTACTCCAATTTGAAGTAGTGAGAGTGTAATCTCAGGTCTGGTTTTGTTTCCATGCCCTTGCTTGCGATGAAGAACTGCCTGCTGGGGCCTAAGAGAGATGCTGTGGGCTCTTAAGCAGCAGAAGGGGCTGTATCTCAAGCAGCCCTGGGACGTCTAGTCTCTTTTTCTTCCTCAGATATTTCAGGATTGAAAGCATTCTCATCTGACTAAGGAGCTTTTCAAATGATACCTTGAGTTTCTTGCTTTGCAACTTTGCCTTTTATTCCTGTGGTCTTTTAATTTCTAGTACATTTTGTGTGTTTCCCCTAATTCTGAGTATGAGGCAACATGAAAGTGCTGTGGACTCAGTCTGACCCTCCTTTCCATTCATGGCCTAGACTTCGGAGTGAATCAGGCCTTCCTGGAGCTGGGGCTATTGAGAAGTGTGTCTGCACTAAGCCAGCATTCATTCACTGGCATGTAGCTACTGTGTGCAAATCTTAGATCTCACCTTTAGTAATTCATAAAAAAGAAGAAATTTTTGTTTTCCTAGAATGTCTAGGTAAATACTTTGTGGAAATTCGTAGGTGTAATCTGCATGCTCGCCCTTATTTTATCACCAATGATAATAATAATCTATGTAAATATAAGGCTATTTGATTTACTATTAACAATTACAAGCAACAACATGAATACAGTATGCTTCTGTTGATCTTAGAGAGTTTTTGAGTGTGGTATTTTGGCACTAAATGGTTATCATCTTTCTCTCTTACAGAGACACATACATCACCTATATTTTCAAATTTTAAAGACAAGTAGTAGGATATATCTAATATTAATGCTAATTCTATAGATAAAGATATTCAGACACATTTATATATATATATATATTGTGTACATACGTATACCTGCTATAAATGTAGTATGTATAGGAGTCCTGGTGTGGCACTGTGGGATAATGTGCCAGACTGCAAAGCCATTTGAACTGCAAGGTCGACAGTTCAAGCTCACCAGCTACTCCTTGGAAACCCTATACAGGGTCGCTATGGATCGGGATCGACTCGACGGACCCTAACAACAACAACAGTACTACATTATGTGGTAAACACACTATTATTATCATCTCCATTTTACAGATGAGGAAATTGAAGCACAGAGAGTAACTTGTTCAAGTTCCGACAAACAGCTGCTAAGTGATAGTGATGGGGTTCAGTCTTAGTCTGTAAGGATGGAATCTATGTGCTTACCTAACAGACTAGGCTGTTTCCATCATTGGATGCTTCCTGAGTGACTCAGGAGACACATCAAATTACTACAGTAACAATGTAGGATCTTGGTTTTGTTGCAAGAGCACTGGGCCAGGACTAGGATGAACAGTATTTTAATGAAGTGTGCAGAGATCTGGAGTCAGAAAACCAAAAGAGAAGAACACACTCAGTATTTCTTAATCTCAAGGAACTTAAGAAGAAAAAAAAAAAAAAAAATCAAACATCAAGTCGCAATACTGAAGTATTCTATGGCTAAAATATTGAATGATTCAGGAAGCACCAAAAGAAGATGGAAAGAATACACAGAGTCACGATGCCTAAAAGAATTGGCCTATGTTTAGCCATTTCAGGAAGTATCATATGATCAAGAACTGACGGCACTGAAGGAAGAATTCTAAGCTGCACTGAAGGCACTGGCAAAAAGCAGGGTTTCCAGGAATTGACAGAATACAAATGGAAATGATTCAACAAACTGAAGCAGCACTAGAGGCGCTTGCTCACCTGTACCAAGAAATCTCAAAGACAGCTACCTGGCCAACCGAATGCAAAAGTTCCATATTGCTGTCCTTTCCAGAGCAAAAGGTGACCCAATGGAATGGAATCACTGAAAAACATCATTCATATTACTTTAATGCAAGTAAAATTTTGCTGAAGATAATTTTTAAATGATCACAGCATTACACTGACAGGGTGCTGCCAGAAATTAAAGCCGGATTCAGAAGAGGACATGGAATGAAACATATCATTGCTGATGTCAGATGGATCTTGATTGAAAGCAGAGAACACCAGAAAAAAATGTTTACTTGTGCTTTATTTACTATGCAAAGGCATTCAACTGTGTGAATTGTAGCAAACAATGGATAACATTGTGAAGAATGGGAATTCCAGAGCACTTAATAATGCTTATGAAGAACCTGTACATAGACCAAGAGGCAATTGTTAGAACAGAACAAGAGGATACTGAATCGTTTAAACTCAGGAAATGTGTTTGTTGGTTTATATCCTTTCACCATATGTATTAAATCTGTTTGCTTAGTAAGTAATCTGAGCAGCTGGACTATATGAAGGAAAACATCGCATTAGGGTTGGAGGAAGGCTCATAAACAACCTGAGGTATGCCCGTGACACAATCTTGCTTGCTGAGGGTGAAAAGGGCTTGATCTCTTGCTTGATAAAGATGAAAGACTACAGCCTTCAGTATGAATTGCACTTCAATGTGAAGAAAACAAAAATCATCACAACTGGGCTAAGAAATAACAACATGATAAATGGAGAAAATACTGAAGTTTTCAAATATTTCATTTTATTGGCTCCACAATCAAAGCTCATGGAAGCAATAGTCAAGAAATCAAACCACATATTGCATTAGGTAAATTTGCTGCATAAAACCTTTTAGTGTTAAAGAGCAGCAATGTCACTTTGAGGACTATGGTGCACCTGATCCAAGCCATGGTATTTTAAATTGCATCATATATATGTGAAAATACTTTAAAAGATCATAAAGAATCAGAGCATTTAACAGGTTGCTATGCCATGGTCAATCGGCATAACATAGTCCACAAAGACAATGTTCTACATCCTACTTTGGTGAGTAATGACAAGAAACTTAAAAGCTCATGATGGCCATTTAAGGTGCAACTATTGGTCTCTCCATATATGGAAATAAGAAGAGCAGTGAAAACTAAAGATTCCTGAATTAGGTAGTCCACTGGACTAATGGAATTTATGAACATCAATCTCTGTGACTCGGACACCAGAAGGACTGGATGGTGCCTGGATATCACTGCCAACTGCTCTGAAAGGGATAATACTAGAAGGTCCCTGAAAGAGTAGGAGAAAACATTGAACAAAATACAAAATTATAAAAAAAGATCAGGCATACAGGTCAGAAAGAAACTGGAAGAACCAGAGACTATGGCCCTTGGCTACCCTTCAGATCTGAAACAGAACTCACCCTTGTGGTCCAATTTTAAGTTAAGCAGTAGATAGGTATTTAGGGATGACAACATTAGGTGTTATCAACCATTTAAGATCAAAAAGACAACATTCACCTTAGGACAAAGGTCAGAAAGGTTGGGAAGGAGGGAAGAATGAAAATGAAAACCACAGGGAGGAAGTGAAATAACTGTTGTTGCATGGAGGGAACTGTAATCATTGAGATGACACGAGGTGTAGGATTTGTTGACTGTAAAACTGATGATGTGCTCTGTAAACCTTCATTCAATTCACAATAAAAAGTTTCCAAAAAAATTGATGCATTTGATTTGTGGTGTTGACGAAAAATATTTAAGAGTACTATGGACTGCCAGAAGAACAACCAAAAGTGTTTTGGAAGAAGTACAGAGATTGCATCTTAGAAGTGACCATCGTCTTTCACACTTTAGACATGTTGTCAGGAAGGACCAGTTCCAGGAGAGGGAAATCATTCTTGGTAAAGTAGGATGGGGAGGGGTCAAGAGAAAGAGGAGGACCAACAAAGGATAGATTGACATGGTAGCAGCAACAATGGGCTCAAACAACAATACTGAGGATGATACAGGGCCAGGAAGCTTTTTGTTACGTTCTGTTGTACATAGGGTTGCGGAGTTGGAACAACTTGATGGCACCTAACGACAACAGGGCAAACAGTGTTGTGCCGTTATTCTACTATTTGCTAGTTGTACATGACTTGGGCGTGCCCCTTAAACAGAGTTTCACTTTCCTCATCTACAAAATGGAGATGATAATATCTGCCCATACTGTTGCAGAGTTGTTGTGAAGAGTGAACCTAATGGATGAAAAAGACATCTGATAGCACTTGAAGGGCTTCATAAATATTCAAAAATTATTACAGCATAGTCCTGTAGATGAGAGAAGGGTAAATCAGGGATACCCTAACACTGCTTTTAAAAAATATTACATCCCTGATGTCAAAGTGTTTTCTTGACATTTATCTGTTTCTCGTAAATGCCATGTGTATAACATTTGGGATTTCCAGAGTTTACTGTAATCACCTATGTTTGTATATGCCCTTCCTATTCTGGGTCCTACCACAGGTGTTACCTACGCAATCCCATGATCACCTCTTAATTTTACAAAGTCACAGTTAGTTTTGGAATTCCAACCTAGAACTTCATCACTGTTAACCCAGTGCCCTTTTCTAGTATTTGTACTTCAAAACAAATCACAAGCCAATATGTGTTAGTATATCTATAGGAGAAATGAGAAGTGTTATATTTCCTCTTGGAATAGGATCTATCCCCCTGTTACCATAGATAATGTAAGTTACTCCAGTAAGGTATCCATCTCCCTTCCCTTCAGGTTAAGGAGTATTAGGGAATTTTTGTCCCTTTTGTTTGAGAGACTTAAATCCTGCGGTGCAAATGAAAGTTTACTGTATAAATTTTAATCAAGCAAAAATCAGAGATGATCAGAATGAAAGGATCTTATCTGAGCTGGACAAAGACCCTGTTTGGTGGAAAGGAAAGCTGAGAGGCATCAGAAGGAACCGATCTGGCTGGCATCATGCAGTAAATTAGGGCCAGGTCAAGCCAAGAACCTATGTTCTGATTTTCAGCACAAGGCCTGTTCTGCTTAATGATCCTGACCCTTGTATTGTGAAGCTGAGGGTGTTTGGGTTTGTTTACTTGTTTCAGTGCACTGTATTATTGCTGAGAGCTCTTCTGCTCCCTCCTAAGTGTTTATCCTTTGTTACTTATAGAAGAAGACTGCATAAACTGGGAGTGTCGAAGGTGACTCAGGTGGATTTCCTGCCTAGGGAAGTAGTGTCTTACTCCAAGGAGACCCAGACCCCTCTGGCTACTCATCAGTCAGAAGGTAAGCAATGATTTTTTTGTTTACTTCTCATATTATCTCTGGAGAAATTGTCAGAGAGTAGCATCCTTCTTGCTGACATCACTGCTTACCATGAAAAGATCCTCATAGGAGAAAAGCAGAATCACACACTGAGAGCCAAAGGCACCTTTGACTCTGGTTTGGAAAGCACTGGAGAGGGAGGTAGGCGGTCCTCCTCTTAGGGATCGGTGGATGGTAAAATGAAGGTTAGTGATCTCATACTTGGTCAGAACTTTGTGAGCAAGAGGGAAATCATACCAGGACAGTGCGATAGAAGTTCAGAATTTTATCCATAAGAAGAGTATGTACATTAAGATTCATTATTTGTAGGGGTCAGCAAATGATAACCTCAGCCCATTTCTGTAAACCAAATGTTACAGGAACACAGCCACACCTGTTCATGTATGTAGATGGCATTTTTCTCACTACAACAGCAGAGTTGAGTACTTACGGCAGGGCAGAAAGTTTATGGGTCTCAATCCTAAAATATTTTACTATAAACTGCCCCTTTACAGAAATAAATAAATATAGGCCAACCCCTCATCTATAGCTTTTCCAGTTCAGCTGATGGCACAGAAGAGTTTCCTACCACAATTTAAAAATATTTCCCATACAAACTTCACATGGGTGGATGTAAAGCGAACTCCATGTCTCTTCATCATGCATACCAGAAAATATCAGATGGAAAATTTGCACACAAATCCCAGTGAATCGTAAAAGTACACTAAGAAAAAAACAAAGCTGGTCAATCAAAATGCTTCCTAGAAATAAAAAAAAATACTAAATGATTCAGAAGTGAAAAAGGGAAACATGTACCTAACAAAGAGTAAGTGAAGATTTCTTTGTTAGAGAATAATGTTCTAGCTAAGCAAAGTCTCATTTTGTTTTATGTTATTTTATTATTTGTTATGCTGAAGAGGGTATTAGGATTCCGGGCTTATTGTTGGTATGTAGTAAGTACTGAATAATAAGTCAGGAGAATGAAAAATCATTTATTAGTATTTTCTGCCTAGGGTTTGTATAAGCTGCAGAGTTTGTGATTTTGGTTCCAAGTCTCTCTGTCATAAGTAAAGTGACATCTGGCTCTGAAGAATGCTGATGAACAGTCTTGCAGAAAGCCTGCCAGCCTGTAATGCTGCTGTAGCATTCTTGGGTAAATGAGGCCTCCAATTCTCAAGTGCAAGAAATGTATTTTAGAAGCAAACAAGTAGCACCCTCTGGTGGCAAGATTTTAAACCTACTGTTTCACCTACTGCTTTACCATATATTAAATTTGGCAGAAAATACAGTCAGAAGAGCCTTTGGGAGTTCGCCTGGTCTATCTTGGGCCTCTGGGTAAGACACAAACAACCTCACAACCCAACCAAAACATTTGTTTGAATTAATTTGCTGTCAGAAGTATTTTGAGAACTGTAGCCTGAGGTATGTTTATTTAGCCCCAAATTTGACCCATAACATAAAGTTATACAACTGAAATAGGAGAAGGAGTGAATTATTTAAAAAAACAAAACATATACTTCAGATATTGGAAATGGTTCAGAAATATTTACAAGGGAAGATAAATTAAGGATGAAAAGGCTTCAACTCTAAACTTTTAGGCTGGAGCACATCAAAAGGAAAAGACTGTACATTCTGTTTTATTACAGCAGAGAGCTTGAGAGTCCTCATTATGCCGTGATCCAAGCAGCAGGAAAGGAGGTATTCATTTCTCAGTTATTGGCAGAAAGACTTTGTTTTGTTAACAAAACCCATGGAGCTTTTTTGTGGTGGTAGACGTTCAAATTCCACAATACAGATTTGAACTCAAAGTCAACTACCATAGCTTTCAATATTAAAACAATTCCTGATGGATTTAGACAGGAACCACTTAGATTTTGGGGTCAACAAATTGTCCTCTCACCACAGGCTAGTCCTTGACCTTTGGCTGTCAGGGCTACCTGGCTGTGGAGGATGCCAGAGCTGAGCTTTGCAGCAATAGGACGGGGCAGTCAGGAGGGTGGTTCTACCATAGAGACATGAACTGGCCCCTAAGATGGAGCTTGAGAAACAGATATGTTTTCATGAAAGCATGCAGAGACAGGAATCAACTGACTACCGAATTTTATAACACAACGGGGCCTTTGAATGGATGATATTTAATGATATGATGTCCAAGGTCCACTTGATCTTGCTAGCAGTGCACACAGTGTATAAAAGAATGCAGATTATTTGTCAGTAAACTAATGCTCTCAGAACATTGAATTCTTCTATATATAAGGAACTCACACTTTCTTACAAGTTCCCGTTTTACCTTTATAAGTAAATTGGAAAGTAACTTGAACTTGCCCAAGCTTAAGTTTCCTTCTCCATCATTTATTATAATAAACATTCTCTTCATAGTAGTAATTAATTTATGTTCAAATTGACCTGTCATAAGATAATGATTTGGACAAATATTAAAGAATATTGTGTCCAACCAATACTATTATTCAACAAGGTGTATTCTTCCATCTCATTTTGGTGTTACAGAAAAAGAAGGCTGAGAACAGAACACACAGATCTGGGTTACTGAATCTCTCATTGAGAAGAAAGAAGGAGAAAATTATGATTCCCTGAAAACTGCCTCAGCCTTGTGTGTTATTAATGCCACCCTGATTTTCTTCAGTGTCTTCAGGACACAGAGCTAGTCTTCTATCTCTTTATTGTTTTGAGTGCCTGGCTCATAATAGGTACCCCAAAAGTGCTGTTGAACAGCAGAGATGATGCCAGGAATCTCTAGAGTCTCCGGGTTCTGTAGTGACTGCTGGGAAAATAGGAATTTTACAACCTGCTGGAGAGATGGAAGCCTACCTAGAAGAAAGCCAAGGAAACTTGTGCTTCCTATTGATAGTTTTGCAGAGTTCTCTGATCTCCCTTCCTCTTTATATGATCTTATAAATAAGAATTTTATGGCTTTATCTTGACCACCCACTTCCCTCTCAAGCCTTGTTTAAGTTAGTCTGTGACTGGTGAATCTCAGAGAAGTACAACAAATGGTGTAAATTCTGAGTAAGCAGCTACTCTAGAAGACAGACTAATTCCCTTTCATGATAGAAAAGGATCAAAGTGATAAACTTGGATGATTCTTCTTCCAAGCTACAGCACAATGTTGTTATTAGGTGCTGTTTAGTCTATTACAACTTATAGTGATCCTATGCACAACGGAACAAAACACTGCCCAGCCCTACACCAATTTCACAATCTTTGTTATGCTTGAGTCCATTGCTGCTGCCTCTGTGCCATTCCATCTTGTTGGGGGTCGTCCTCTTTTTTACTGACCCTTTACTTTACCAAGCATGATGTCCTTCTATAGGGGCTGGTTCCTCCTGATAATAAGTCTGAAGTATAAGATATGAAGTCTCACCATGCTGGTTTCTAAGGAGCATTGTAGCTGTATTTCTTCCAAAAAGATTTGTTTGTTTTTTGGCAAACATTTTTTTTTGGGGGGGTAGGCAGTTTGACCAGTGAAAGTCCCTGAGTCCATATCTTGAGAGCTAAAATATGTATCTTTAAGCTTCTTTAGCCTCAGTCAGGGCAGATAACCAATACCAGTTCTCTGAGTGACTGTCTTCTGATACCAATGTCTGAACTAGTTTGGATTCTTCATTGCCAACAAAAGAAATGGCTATGCTTAACTTAAAGAGAAATGGGGTTGATTGGAAAGATATGAAATACTTGATAGACTGATGAAAAACGTTAGTGGATCAGTTTGGAAATAGACAAGAAAAAGGGCAGTTGAATAGCTGACTCATAGCAAGGCTGTCAAGTCAATAGTGGGACCTGCTTACTTTAAACACATGACCCTCCTGGGCCTTTGGGGTCTAGACACTTTTACAGTCCACATTGAAACTCTCTAGCCACTATTGACTTGATAGCCTTTAGCTTTCACTGCACTTCAGAGAACGCCCTTGAGACTGAAATAACGATATGGAAGCATCCAACTAGGCAAGCCTAGTTTACCGGTCCTTGTTGTAGCTGTGAGATGCGAGACAGAAAAATGGCAGCCTACAGGCAGACTTCTATGTCTTGAGAGTCTTTTATTTTTCTTAGATGTGTTTTGGGATACTCCCTTCTGGAAAAATGTATAAAGGATGTTTATTGATGGGTTGATAAAAAAACATTTTTAAATCCACTCTGGTGTGAGAGGAAGAAGGAGGAGGGAAAGACTAAATATATTCACACCTTCTCCACACTTTTTAACATGGTTAGGTTCCAAAGATCAGGTAAAATGTGAAAATTGGCCTCATGCAAAAATGGAGAATGACCACCTCAGGTCGCCAAATGGAGGATGACTACAACATTTGTTGTTGTTGTTAAGTGCTGTCGAGTCGATTCCGACCCATAGCGAGCCTGTACAGGGTTTCTGAGGAGCAACTGGTGAGCTTGAATTGCCAACTGTGCAGTTCAAATGGCTTTTGCAGTCTGGCACATTAACCCACAGAGCCACACCAGAACTCTTACTACATCATTACATAACTCCAGATTTCACCATTTATGTGCTGCCAAATTTCACACAAGGAGTCCTGGTGTGGAGCTGTGGGATAATGTGTCAGAGTGTAAAGTCTTTTGAACTTCAAGGTCGGTGGTTCAGGCTCACCAGCTGCTCCTTGGAAACCCTATACAGGGTCGCTATAGGTCAGAATCAACTCGACAGCACTTAACAACAATAACAAAAAATTATATCAGTTCATAACTGAGATTCCCGTATGTCACATAACCTTAGCCATCACAGCCAGAGTGACTCTCACCTCACACATTGGCATTATTTTGTTATTGCCATATGTGTTGTGAATGTGCAAAATAGTTAGATAGTAGACTTTGTGCTGTTGTCACAGATGCAAAATGTCAGCTAACAAGATAGTCAACGGGTGAGGAATATGTATATTATATGCCCGGCACACTTATGTATAGTAGTGCACTTGTATTGTTGCTGCAGAGTTCATTCACCTTATAAATCAGAAGTACAGACAGAATATAATGCCTTTATTTTATATGTAGCACTATTGGTTATGTCCGCTCTCTAGTCCAGCCTTTTATTTTAAACAGCCTCATTGGTATGTTCATCGTCCTGGTGGGACACTGTAGGGTAAGCACTGGACAACTAACCATAAGGTTGGTAAGGTTGGTGTTCAAACCCACCAGCTGCTCCTCACAAACACTACATAGGATAGCTACAAGTTAGAATTGACTTGATGACACTTAACAATCTTGTTGTGTTCAGTTATTCTTGAGTAGAATGCTGAAACGTATAGAATCTCACCTGCTTTTCTCCCTAAGACCATAATTAGGTGTGGAGATGGGAAAACAAAGGGTTTACATGATCTCATGGCCTTGGTGAGGGTGAAGGGACAGGAGGGACTCAGGCCTTGGAAGACCTTGAGTCCATGCCCTAGCTCTATCCAGTCTCTGATCTGGAAGTTCACCAGATCACCATGGGTCTACTGACCTATAGGTCAGCCTATGCCATGTGGCCCCTTTATCCACTGGCTCTCACCTCAATATCCATGTCTCAGAGGATCTGAGAGAGGTAAAGAGTGCTCATATACTCTTCTCTTGGTCTTATCATGCAATCTTGCCAATCATACTTGACTGTGTTGTAGTCAACATCTGCTGAATACTGACATCTTTCCAGAATATCTAACAAGGAATGTGGTTCAAGGGCTCCTTTGTTCATTACTCTTTTCATTTTCTCTAACATTATCCCTCCCAATCTTTTGCCCCAGAAAGTGGAAATTGAGATATATCTGAACGTTTCTTTTTCTCTCTAAATGCTCCTTTATCTCATGACTGTCCAGAGAAATAAGTTCCCCATTTAATTTTTCCCAAATCATATCTTCATTATACAATGGAGTATTCCTGAACAGAAGGTGTGCTTTCTTTAACTGTTATCCAAAATGTTAAACAACAGGAATTTAGAATTCTCCCTCAACTAAACCTACTTCTCAACCTATGACTTAGCTGAAGAATCCTATTTTGTAAGAAGGGAGATGAGCCTTAACCTTTCTATTCTTGTCCTTCTGTATCAAATTCTAACCTCTCTGCCAGAAAATAGATACCCTAGGTGTAACTAGAGTGAAGATAACTGCTTTCAGAAAGACAGATATAAAACCAATCAATAATTTTCTAATATAACCCCTCTTACACCACAATGAAGAGGATGTGGTTTCTGCTCATCCCTCTTGATCAATGTTAAAGAAATACAAGAACTAAAGGTTATTACAGGACATAAAAGACCTTTTTCTCTTTGGAAAATAATAATTGATATGTTGGTTAGCTAAAAAGTGTATAAAGTTTTATTTTTAACACAGTAGAAGCATAAAGAGCTTCATGGATCCACTCCCAAATAAAACTGGTAAAAATTGGTTTTATAAATCCACTATCTGGAAAATCACGTGTCTTCATTTATTCAAGAAAACTTATGATAGCTTAGTAAAAGCAACAAAAGTCTGTGGTGTTTGAGCCCTCCAACTCACTCCCAGCTTTTCATGAAAGAAATTTCATTTCAGATGGGTGCAGCCAATAACACAAGGCTCCCTGCCCCGCCACCAACCCAACCCTCATTTAGTCAGCTACAGTCATTTCTCAGGAGGAGCAGACCTCAGCATTTGACATCTTGTCTCCGACTATGTGTTGCAGAAATTAGTTCTGAGAGAGTGTGACCAAGAGGAAGGTGGTCTCTTCTTACACCTAGCTGTTAGTCTGGGGATGGAGGTTCTACCTTGGAAACAGCATGATTAGAAAACTTGGACCCCAATCTTCCTCACTCTAGCTTGTTTGTAAAGAGGAGGTCTCATGCCAGGAGTGGCAAGCTGAGAAGGCCAACAGCTGTAGCCACCCCCTATCCACACCCCACTGAATGCACCCAGGTTCTAAATCAGGATTGTCACTCAGAAGTGTGTCATTGTACGTACCCCAATTTAGAGATTTTTTTTCCCCCCGGGGTTGAGGCAGGCCATAAAACAGACTGTTCTTAATCTCCTCTGAAAGGAACTATGGTTAAAAGCAATTAAGTAGATGCATTGGAGTTAAAACTAAACCATAGATAATTTACCAGAGAGATCCAGAAAGCAGAAGAGTCCTCCTAGTTTGGATCTCAAAAACTACCCCCATAAAGGAGCCCAAATTTAATTGAATCGGTCTTTGAAGAAATGTATGCCCAAGGGCATTGTTGAAAACAATAGAGCAAGACGAAGACAGACTAGGAAGAAAGAGAGACAAACTACTTCCGAATATTTAGTCACTGAAAACCTTATGAATAGTAGAGAAACATTGTCAGATATAGTGCTGGAAAATGAGCTCCTCAGGTCGGAAGGCACTCAAAAATATGACTGGGGAAGAGCTGCCTCAAAGTAGAATTGACACGAATGGAGTAAAGCCCTCGGGACCTTCATCTGCTGATGGGGCACAACTCAAAAAGAAGAGAAACAGTTGTAAACATCCATTAATAATTGGAACATGGAATGTAGGAAGTATTAATCCACAAAATTGAAAATTGTCAAAAATGAAATGGAATGCATAAACATCAATATTTAGGCATTAATGAGCTGAAATGGACTGGTACTGGCCATTTTGAATCTGACAACCACATGGTTTACTATGCCAGAAATGACAAATTGAAGAGGAATGGTGTTGCATTCATCATCAAAAAGAACATGTCAAGATCAGTCATGAGGTACAATGCTGTCTGTGATAGGATAATATCCAGGCGCCTACAGGGAAGACCAGTTAATACCACTATTATTCAAATATACACAACAACCACTAAAGCCAGTGAGGATAAAATAGAAGAATTCTACCAACTTCTTCAATTTGAAATTGATCAAACATACAATCAAGATGTATTGTTCATTAATGGTGATGGAATGCAAAGGTTGGGCACAAAGAGGAAGGATCAGTGGTTGGACAACATGGCCTTGGTGATAGAAATAATGCTGGGGATCGCATGATAGAATTCTGCAAAATCAATGATTGGTTCATTTCAAATACCTTCTTTAGATGGCATAAGAAACTATTATACACCAGATGGGATACACAGAAATCCAACTGACTACATCTGGAGAAAGAGACGTTGGAAAAGCTCCATATTATCAGCCAAAACAAGTCTGAGGCAGATTGTAGAACAGAAAATCAATTGCTTATGTGCAAGTTCAGACTGAAGCTGAAGAAAATTAAAACAAGTCCACAAGAACCAAAAGGTCCATATGACCTTGAATATATCTCACCTGAATTTAGAGATCATCTGAAGAACAGATTTGTTACATTACACATTAAAGACCAAAGACCAAAAGAGTTATGGGATGACATCAAGACCATCATAAAGGAAGAAAGGAAAAAGTCAATTAAGAAGACAAGAAAGAAGGAAAAGATCAAAATGGATGTCAGAAGAGACACTGAAACTTGCTCTCTAGAATAGAGATGCCAAAGCAAATGGAAAGAAACTTGCTCTCTAGAATAGAGATGCCAAAGCAAATGGAAAGAAATGAGGAGGTACAAGAGCTGAACAGAAAATTTCAAAGGTCTGCTCAAGAAGACAAAGTCAAATATTACAATGAAATGTTCAAAGGTATGGAGTCAGAAAACATAAAGGAAAGAACACGCTCAGCATTTCTCAAGTGGGGGAACTGAAGAAAAAAATTCAAGCCTTGACTTTCATTATTGAAGGATTCTCTTGGCAAATTACTGAATGATGCAGAAAGCATCAAATGAAGATAGAAGAAATATACAGTGTCATTGTACCAAAAGGAAATGGTTGATGTTCAACCATTTCAAGAGGTAGCATATGATCAAGAACCAATGATACTGAAATAAGAAGTCCAAGGTACATTGGAGGCATTGGCAAAGAATAAGGCACCAGGAATTGATGGAATAAAAATTGAAATCTTTCAAGAAAGTGAGGTGGCACTGGAGGCACTCACTCACCTATGCCAGAAAATTTGGAAGACTACTATCTGACCAACCGATTGGAAGAGATCCATATTTGTGCCCATTCCAAAAAGAGGTGACCCAACGGAATGTGGAAATCATCAGACAATATCTTTGATATTCCATGCAAGTAAAGTTTTACTACAGGTAATACAGAAACTGCTGCAGGCATACATTGACAGAGAAATTCCAGAGGTCCAAGCCAGATTCAGAAGAGGACATGGAATGAGGTATATCATTGCTGATGTCCAATGGATCTTGGCTGAAAGCAGAGAATATCAGAAAGATGATTACCTGTGCTATATTGACTACACAAAGGCTTTCGATTGTGTGGATCATGACAAATTATGGATAACATTGTGAAGTATGAATATTTCTGAACACTTACTTGTGCTCATGACGAATCTGTACATGGACCAAGAGGCAATTGTTTGAATAGAACATGGGAACACTGAATGGTTTAAAATTAAGAAAGGTATGTGACAGGGTTGTATTCTTTCATCATACTTATTCAACCTGTATGCTGAGCAAACAATCCAAGAATTTGGTTTATATGAAGAAAAACGTGGTATCAGGATTAGAGGAAAACTCATTAACAACCTGTGATATGCAGATGATATAACCTTGCTTGCAGAAAGTGAAGATGACTTAAAATACTTACTGATAAAAATCCAAGACCATAGCCTTGTTATGGATTGCATCTCAATGTAAAGAAAACAAAAGTCCTCACCACTGGACCAATAAACAACATTCTTATCAACAGAGAGAAGATTGAAGTTGTCAAGGGCTTCATTTTTCTTGGATCAACCATCAACACTCATGGAAGCAGTAGTCAAGAAATCAAATGACGTATTGCATTAGGCAAATCAGCTGCACAAGAACTTTTTTAAAGTGTTGAAGAGCAAAGATGTCAGCTTGAGGACTAAGGTGCACTTGATCCAAGCCATGGTATTTTCAATAACCTCATACACATGTGAAAGGAAGACCATAGAAGAATTGATGCTTTTGAGTTACGGTGTTGGAGGAGAATATTGAAAGTGCCACGGGCTGCCAAAGAACAAACATATCTGTGTTGGAAGAAGTACAGCCAGAGTGCTCCTTGGAGGTCAGGATGGCCAGGCTTTGTCTCTCACACTTAGGACATATTGTCAGAAGGGACCAGTCACTGTAGAATGATATCATGTTTGGTAAGATGGAGGGTCAGAGAAAAAGAAGAAGACCCCCAGCAAGATGAATTGGCAAAGTGGCAGCATCAATGGGCTCAAGCATGGCAACAATTGTGAGGTTGGCCCAGGACTGGGCAGTGTTTCTTCTGTTGCATATAGGGTTGCTATGAGTTGGTACCCACTCAATGGCACCTAACAACAACAACAACAGTGGAATTTAACAGTTGGGTGTGGTCAGGGAAAAAGACAGTTGAAGATAGCATTGCCGAACCTTCTGTCATCCCATAGTGACTGTGCAAGTGGCCCTGTACTCTCCAAGGAACAGCACTAGAGGCTTCACACTGCATGGGCAGGGAGAGAAATAGACTTCACTAAAATAATCCTGCCAGTCATTAAACAATAGACAAGCAAATTACAATGAAAACAACAACAACAAAGCTACAGGGATTTATGCTGTACTATTCTGGTAGTGTGTGCCACTGTGGGTTAATACGCCAGACTGCAAAGCCATTTGAACTGCAAGGTTGGTGGTTCAAGCTCACCAGCTGCTCCTTGAAAACCCTACACAGGGTTGCTATGGTTCGGAACTGACTCAATGGCACTTCACAACAACAGCAATAACATTCTGGTAGCATAGTGGTTACAAATAGGGCTGCAAACCACAAGGTCAGCAGTTCTAAATTACCAGTTGCACCACTGGAGAAAGACGAAGCTTTCTGCTCTTGTGAAGATTTACAACCTAGAAACCCTGTCGAGGGTTGCTATGAGTCGGAACCGACTCGACGGCACTTAACAACAACAATAGATTCTATAATACAGTATTTAAAATGCCCAGTTTCCAACAACACAATTATGAGGCATGAAAAGAAACAAGAGAGTCTGACCACTACGCAAGAAAGAAGCTGGCAACACGAAATGCATGTGAGAGTGACAAAGACTTCAAAGTAGCCATTATAAATATATGCCAAGAACTAAACCATAACTAAAAAAGGAAAGTGTGATGACAGTGTTGCATCAGTTAGAGTAGCAATAAAGAACTAAAAATTATAATAAAGAGCCAAATGGAAATTATGGAGCTGAAAAGTCCAGTCACTGAAATTAAAAGTTCAAGAAAGACTCAAGTATGTTTGAACTGTGAAAGAAAGAACTAGCAAATCTAAAGGTAGATCAATAGACATCGTTCAATCTGAATAACAGAGCAAAAAAGAACGAAGGAAAATGAACAGCACATCGGATAAATGTAGGACACCATTGTTGTTCTTGTTGTTGTTGCTAAGTGCCATGAAGTCGATTCTGACCCATATAACCCTGTATAGGGTTTCTGAGGAGCAGCTGGAAACCTTGTGGTTCAAACACTTTGCAGTCTGATGCATTAGCTCACAACACCACACCAGGACTCATAGGGCGCCTTTAAGTGAGAAGTGAGGCAATATACATGGAATGGGGGTTCCAGCAAGAGAGAAGAGGGAGAAAAAAATCAAAAAAATATTTAAGAAGCAGTGGTTGGAAGCTCCCCAAATTTGATAAAAAACTTAAGCACATTCAAGAAGCTCAATAAACCAAGTATGATAAACACTTAATTGTGCTCATGAGGAATCTGTACCTGAACAAAGAGGCTGTTGTTCCAACAGAACATGGGAACACTGAATCATTTAAAATTAAGAAAGGTGTGCGACAAGGTTGTATTTTTTCACCATACTTATTCAACCTGTATCCTGAGCAAATAATCCGAGAAGCTGGGTTATATGAAGAAAAACATGGCATCAGGATTGGAGGAAGACTCATTAACAACCTGCGATATGCAGATGATACAACCTTGCTTGCTGAAAGTGAAGAGGACTTAAAACATTTACTGATGAAGATGGAAGAGCACAGCCTTCGATATGAATTACATGTCAATGTAAAGAAAACAAAAATCCTCACCAGTGGGCCAATAAACAACATTCTTATCAATGGAAAAAGATTGAATTGTAAAGACTTCATTCTTCTTGGATCAACTATCAACACTCATGGAAGCAGCAGTCAAGAAATCAAACAACATATTGCATTAGGCAAATCTGCTGCACAAGACCTTTTTAAAGTGTTGAAGACCAAAGATGTCAGCTTGAGGACTAAGGTGCACCTGAACCAAGCCATGGTATTTTCAATAACTTCATATGAATACGAACGCTGGACAGTGAATAAGGAAGACCAAAGAAGAATTGATGCTTTTGAGTTATGGTGTTGGAGGAGAATATTGAAAGTGCCATGGGCTGCCAAAAGAACCAATAGATTCATTTTGGAAGAAGTGCAGCCAGAATGCTCCTTAGAGGCCAAGATGGCCAAACTTCGTCTCTCATACTTTGGACATATTGTCAGGAGGGATAAGTCGGTGGAGAAGGATATCATGTTTGGTAAGGTGGAGGGTCAGAGAAAAAAAGGAAGACCCCCAACGAGATGGATTGGCCGAGTGGCAGAATCGATGTACTCAAGCGTGCCAACAGTAGTGAGGTTGGCTCAGGATCGGGCAGTGTTTTGTTCTGCTATGAATAAGGTCGCTATGAGTTGTTGCTGTCTCGACGGCACTTAACAACAACAACAACACTTTCAATATTGTTCTCCAACATCAGAATTCAAATGCATCAATTCTTCTACAGTCTTCCTTATTCACTGTCCAACTTT
Organism: Chrysochloris asiatica; assembly: GCF_000296735.1. NCBI lineage: Eukaryota > Metazoa > Chordata > Mammalia > Afrosoricida > Chrysochloridae > Chrysochloris > Chrysochloris asiatica. The sequence goes on along the minus strand of NW_006408528.1, from coordinate 11,422,986 downwards.
TGCATGCATATGAGGCTATTGAAAATGCCATGGCTTGGGTGGTGGTGGTGGTGGTGGTTATGTGCAGTGGAGTCAATTCGGGCTGCGAACCGCAAGGTCAGCAGTTTGAAACTACCAGCTGTTCCATGGAAGAAAGATGAGGCTTTCTGCTCCCGTAAAGATGGCTTGGGTGAGGTGCACCTTAGTCCTCAAACAGACACATCTTTGCTCTTCAACACTTTAAAATGGTCTTGTGCAGCAGATTTGCCTAATGTAATATGTCATTTGATTTCTTGACTGCTACTACCATGAGTGTTGATGGTTGACCTGAATAAAATTAAATCTTTGACAACTTCAATCTTTTTCCGTTGATAAGAATGTTGTTCATTGGTCCAGTGGTAAGGATTTTTTTTTCTTTTTATTGAGAGGCAATCCATACTGAAGGCTGTGGTCTTTGATTTTCATCAGTAAGTATTGTAAGTCCTCTTCACTTACAGCAAGCAAGGTTGCATCATCTGCATATCGCAGGTTGTTAATGAGTCTTCCTTCAATCCTGATGCCATGTTTTTCTTCATATAACCCAGCTTCTCGGATTATTTGCTCAGCATGCAGGTTAAATAAGTATGATGAAAGAATACAACCTTGTCACACACCTTTCCTAATTTTAAACCATTCGGTGTGTCCTTGTTCTGTTTGAACAACTGCCTCTTGGTCTATGCACAGGTTCCTAATGAGCACAGTTAGGTGTTCCAGAATACTCATACTTCGCAATGTCGTCCATAGCTTGTCATGATCCACATAATCAAAAGCCTTTGTGTAGTCAATAAATCACAGGTAAACACCTTTCTGGTGTTCTCTGATTTCAGCCAAGATCGATTTGACATCAGCAATGATATCCCTCATTCCACATATCTCTTCTGAACCCGAATTGAACTTCTGGAAGTTCTCTGTCAATGTATGCTTGCAGCTGTTTCTGTATTACCTTTAATAAAACTTTGCTGGCATGGGATATCAGTGATATTGTCTGATGATTTCTGCATTTGTTGGGTCACCTCTCTTTGGTATGGCACAAATTCAGATCTCTTCCAATCAGTTGGCCATGTAGTTGTCTTTCAAATTTCTTGGCAGAGATGAGTGAGTGCCTCCAGTACCACCTCACTTTCTTGAAAGATTTCAATTTTTATTCCATCAATTCCTGGTGCCTTGTTCCTTGCCAATTCCTTCAATGCACCTTGGACTTTTTCCTTCAGGATCATTGGTTCTTGATCATATGCTACCTCTTGAAATGGTTGAACATTGACCATTTTCTTTTGGTACAGGGACACTGTGTATTCCTTCCATTTTTTGATGCTTTCTGCATCATCAGTAATTTGCCCAGAGGATCCTTCAATACCATTAAGTTGAGACATGAATTTTTCCTTCAGTTCCCTCAGCTTGATAATTAAAATATAAATGACAGTATGAGATTATCCAAGATGGGAATATGCTATGTCTTTTTATTTACTTCACTCTGATTAGTGATTGCCTTCACCTTCACCCAAGTTACCATGTGACTACCCTCTAGGTAGCAAGTTTTCCTTCCTTCCCTTCTCACCCAAGACAACTGTAAAAGAGTGTTTCTTTTTGAATGAAAACCTTTTCTTGAGTTTTTATTATAGTAGTCTCATACAATGTTTGTCCTTTTGTAATTGACATACTTCATTCACCATATCTCTAGTTTCATCCATGTCATTTGTTGTTTCACAGATTCATTGTTATTCATTAATGTTTTATAATATTTCATTGTGTGTGTGTACTATAGTATATGCATTCTCCATTTATAGGTGTTTATGTTGTTTCATCTTTTTGTTCTTGTGAACAATGCTATGATGAACATGGGTATGCATCTATTCTTCTCATGACTCTTATTTCACTAGGATATATACCTAGTAATGGGATTGCTGCGCTTTTTACCATTTTACAATCCCATCAGCAGTTTACAAGGGTTCCAATCTCTGCACACCCTCACCGGCATTTGTCATTTTCTGAATTTCTTTTTTTTCTTAAATAAGCTATTAGTGCTGAGGTGAGATGATAGTTCATTATTGTTATGATTTGTATGTCTAATGGCTAACACATTTCTTTACATGTTTATTGGTTACCTGAATACTTTCTTTGGTATTTCTATTCATGTCCTCTGCTCATTTTCAAATTGGCTTATTTGTGGTTTTGTTATTGAGATGAAGCTTTCTGTAAATTTTAGAGATTAGTCCCTTGTCCAAAACTTTCTCCATGTCTGTGGGTTATTATTATTATTATAATTTTAACTCTTTTGGTCAAATCTTTTTGGTGAAATTTTTAGGAAGTCCCATTCATCTAGTTTGTCTTCTGCTATTTGTGTGTTTTCAGTTATGTGTGATAAGTGTATTTATGCCTGTATTAAAGGTCCCTAAATTTGTCCATGTATTTTTTTCTTTGAAGGTCATTAGAGTTTTGGCAGCACAGTTTGTTAAAGAGACTTTTTGAATTTCAGAACTTTGTCAAAGATCAGCTGTCCATAATGAAATGGGTTTACTTAATGCATTCTCAATTCTGTTCTTTTGGTTTATGTGTCTGTCATTGTACCAGCACCAGGCTGTTTTGACTACTTGGCTGTGGATTATGCTTTGAGGCCTCCAACTCTGTTCTTCTTCTGTAGTAGTGCTGTGCTTATCAGTGTTCTCTTTCTTTTCCATATAAAGTTGATGATTAGTTTTTCCACCTCTGTAAAGAATTATGGTGGAATCTGGAATGGTATTGCATTATATTTGCAGATTGCTTGGGTAGTATCAACACTTTTACAATATTAAATCTTTCTTTCCATAAGCATGGTATCTATTCTAATATTCCTGTAGTCTCTTGGTTTCTTGTAGTGGCGTTTTGTACTTTTCTTTGTATAGATCTTTTGTACTTCTTGTTAGATTTATTCCTAAATATTTCATCTTTTAGGTGACTATTGTAAATGGTATTGTATAGATCTTTTGTACTTCTTGTTAGATTTATTCCTAAATATTTCATCTTTTAGGTGACTATTGTAAATGGTATTGTATAGATCTTTTGTACTTCTTGTTAGATTTATTCCTAAATATTTCATCTTTTAGGTGACTATTGTAAATGGTATTGTATAGATCTTTTGTACTTCTTGTTAGATTTATTCCTAAATATTTCATCTTTTAGGTGACTATTGTAAATGGTATTTGGCTTTTCTGATTTCCTTTTCAGAGTTCTCTTTGTTAGTGTTAAGGGATCAAATAGATTTTTGTATGCTGATCTTGTACCATGCCACTTTACTGACTTTTTAAATTAGTTCCAGTAATTTCCTTGTTGAGTTTTTGAGATGTTCTTTTATCAATGGAGAAACGATTGAAGCTGTCAAGAACTTCGGTCTTCTTGGATCAACTATCAACACTCACAGAAGCAGCAGTCAAGAAATCAAACGACATATTGCGTTAGGTAAATCTGCTGTACAAGACCTTTTAAAAGTGTTGAAGAGCAAAGATATCAGCTTGAAGACTAAGGTGCGCCTGACCCAAGCCATGGTATTTTCAATAACTTCATATACATGAGAAAGTTGGACAGTGAATAAGGAAGACCATAGAAGAATTGATGCTTTTGAGTTACGGTGTTGTAGAATATTGAAAGTGCCATGGGCTGCCAAAAGAATCAATAGATCCGTTTTGGAAGAAGTGCAGCCAGAGTGCTCCTTGGAGGCCAAGATGGCAAACTTCGTCTCTCATACTTCAGACATATTGTCAGGAGGGACCAGTCGCTGGAGAAGGATATCATGTTTGGTAAGGTGGAGGATCAGAGAAAAAGAGGAAGACCCCCAATGAGATGGATTGGCCAAGTGGCAGCATCGATGGACTGAAGCGTGGAACAGTAGTGAGGTTTGCCCAGGATCTGCTGTGCATAAGGTTGCTATGGGTCTGTACCTACTCAATGGCACCTAACAACAATAACAACAACAATGTATAGGAGCATATCATCTGCAAATAGAGGTATTTTTACTTTTGCTTTTCCCAATTTGAATGGCTTATTTACCTTTCTTGTCTTACTGCTCTGGCTAAGACTTCTAGTATGATATTGAATAGGGGTAGTGGTAAAGAGCATCGTTGTCTGGTTCCAGATCACAAGTGGAATGCTTTCAGTTTCTTTATCTTGAAAGTAATGTTGACCACTGGTTTTGCATATTGTCCTGATTATGTTGGGAAATTTCTTTTCTATTCCTAGTTTTTTGAGCATTTTGAAAAGTAATGGGTGTTTGATTTTATTGAATGCCTTTTCTGCATGACTTGATATAATAATGTAGCTCTTTTTCTTTATTCTATTTATGTGGTGGATTATACTGATTGTTTTTCCAATGTTGTACCATTCTTGTAATATTATTATTTTTATTATTGGATTATATTGGCTAGGATTTTGCTGAAAGATTTTGCATCTATGTTCATGAGGGGTATTTGTCTATAATTTTCTTTTTTACTGACATCTTTGCCTAGTTTTTGTATCAGGGTCATGCTTACTTCAAGGAATGTATCTCAATAGCTAATTTCAAACTCAGAGTGACTCCTTAGGACAGAGGAGAACTGCTCCATGGGATTTCTGAGGCTATATATTATTATGAAAGTAAATCGCCTCATCATTCTTCCACAGAATGCCTTTAGGTTTAAACCACTGACATTCAAACTAGTCCTATTAATCCACTGTATTACCAGATCTTCTTATAGTTACATGAAATTTATTGATATTGACCATCAGGATTGCTGTGTTGAGTAGGATTCTGAGATTCTATTCTATCTCGTTTCAATTAGAGATGTTTTCCATGGGCACGGATAAGAAAGTTTAAAAAAAAACAACTTTTAATTAGAAACAATGGTCTAAGCCATCTCAGAGAGAAAGAACTGGAGCATTGAAAATCTCAGAACTTATATAATTTACATTTTATTGTGTAAATTTCTTTGTTTATTATGTTCAAGCCCACCAGTCTCCCCTCAGAAACCCTATACAGGGTCACCAAGAGTCGGAACCAACTCAACAGCACTTAACAACAACATATTTATATGTTTATATGAAGCTTGAGCAGTTGCTAACTTTGCTGCATAGTTCATGCAGAGGTGTCTAGCTGAACTCAATGCTGTCCCAGGCATTTTCAGGTGCTACAAACAAGCTGTGACTTTGACTGCTGGAAGTAGCCTTGTGTGGGTTGGTGGTGACACATCTCCAAGTAACAAATACTAGAAGTGTCAGCCTAGATGTATACATATTCATCTTGTACCATTTTCCCCTATTTTGTTTTAATTTAACACAGATCTTGAGTTCCAAGTGTTATGTTGAGCATTAGTTTAGCAAGGTACGGTGAAACTTGAAGAGATGAGAAAAATTTTCCTTGCCATCCTTACAGAGACAACACAGTAAGGAAATAAGACTTTTTACCCCTCCCAATTTTGGTAGTCTTTGGTTTGGCATATTTGGGTAAGAAAATGAAAGGTTTGCCTACATAGTTGAAATCTCTCGTCATATTATATCATCTGAAGCCTATTTGTACATTGGGATCATTTATTTGGTTTTGGTTAGGCATAAAAGTGTTCTGTGGTCTCCTCTTTTTTCAAGGCCTTCTGGCTTTTGGAAAATTGAGTGATTTCATCCCTGTCTGGGTTTCCTAGTGAAATTTTGCATTTTTCTTCAAATTACTTAATTAGTTATGTCAGCTGCCTAACGTGTGCCTTTTTATTAATAGCACCTTTTATCAGCTCTCTGGAATCAGAAATTGCAACCATGGTCAGATGCTGCTAACATCTTGCAGTAATTTATAAATATTACTATAGAAGGGGGAGAAAGCACAGCAATTTCTCATTCGCGAACTTTTTGGATATGTCCCTATGTGAGAAATTGCATTTGTATTATTATTAATTCTGACAAACTGGATTAGATCTTGGCTATTGTTAAGTGGTTCTATCTGCCCTCAAATTTACTGAGAGACACAGCATTTATAATGAATTTAATTAAAACTGCATGTGGTTTATGGAGTTGCCTCTAGCCAGTTTGCCATTCTTCTCAACTGAATGGAGTTTCTGTTAATGTGTAATGATGTTTTATATTAGAGATGTTTGAAACGCCTTCATTGTAGTCCCAAGGTCATTTCTGTGGAATGACGTGGTGATGAGATATTAAAATGAAAAAAAACAAACAAACAACCTTTATACTTAAGTAAGTCATGTTTACACTAACTAATGTATGCTAAATATGTTTGTTGAAGCTGTGAAATACATGGGTTGAATTTCATGACCAGTAATGTTGGCGGACACATATTTGTAAGGAAGTCAGATAAGGTATGAGTTTGGAAGAGTCGGTATATGCATTATTCTTTGAAGTATCCAAAGATAGACCATTGTGGAATTTCCTCAACATTTCATTCATTAGGTCTACTGGTTTCAATGGTTAATTCCCTAACAAGCAAATAGTCTAGATAAACATGGTCTCAACATCAATTTTAAACTGTTTTAGAAGGTATCAGTGGCAGGTTGGAAGATCTCAGTGGTAGGACTTAGGCTTTTCCCACCCTCACCTACCCCAAGTATATATGATTAAATCTTAAAGACTTAAGGGCTGTGTTTTTGTATTTTCTAAGAATGAATTGTTCAGTAAGACTACATGGAGGCGGTCAAAGAAACTCTTACTGAGTAGACTTAAATTCTGATTCTGGAATTTAATCTTTGGTGATAATGGTAAGAGTGACTGTGAAGTAACAGTCATTGTAACCCATCCCCATAAACCCATATTTAGTATTTTAAATGGCAGAACACTACTAAGAAATGCAATCCTTTATATCATTCCTATTGAGCTCTGGTAGCGTAGTGGTTACGAATTGGGTTGCGAACCTTACGGTCAGCGGTTCGAAACTACCAGCCGCTCCACGGGAGAAAGATGAGGCTTTCTACTCCCGTAAAGATTTACACCCTCGGAAACCCTGTATAGGGTCGCTATGGGTTGGAACCGACTCGATGGCACTTAACAACAACAACAACAAACATCTATAAGCAAAACTCCAGTTTATCAGATTGTAGCACTTTATCCTTGCTT
>NW_006408528.1:11403408-11415812 GCF_000296735.1 Chrysochloris asiatica | reverse complement strand
ACTCCCGTAAAGATTTACACCCTCGGAAACCCTGTACAGGGTCGCTATGGGTCGGAACCGACTCGACGGCACTTAACAACAACAACAACATTGAGTTTCTAACAAAATATGTGACATGAATTTCATGGATGTGGAAGCTGACAGATAAGAGAGGTAAGTTTAGATTGGTGGTGATCAGTGAGTTAGGTTTATTGTTGTTGTTAGATGCCATCAAGTCGGCACTGACACATAGTGACCCTATGCACAAAAGAACGAAACACTGCCTGGTACTACACCACCCTCACAATCATTGCTAATCTGAAGCCCATTGCTACCACAACTGTGCCAATCCATCTCATTGGGGGTCTTCCTCTTTTTCTTCAACCCTCCACTTTACCAAACATGATATCCTCCTCCAGGGACTGGTCCCTCCTGATAATGTGTCCGAAGTATGAGAGACAAAGTCTCACCATCCTGGTTACCTAGGTGTATTCTGGTTGTACTTCTCCAAACACACATTGGTTTGTACTTTTTGGCAGTCTTTTTGGCAGTACTTTTAATATCTCCTCCAACACCATAACTCAAATGCATCAATTCTTCTATGGTCTTCCTTATTAAATATCCAATTTTCACATGCATATGAGGTTATTGAAAATACCATGGCTTGGATCAGGTGCACCTTAGTCCTCAAACTGATATTTTTGCTCTTCAACACTTTAAAGAGGTCTTGTGCAGCAGATTTGCCTAATGTAACATGTTGTTAAATTTCTTGACTGCTGCTTCCTTGAATGTTGATAGTTGATCTGAGCAAAATGAAGTCTTTGAAAACTTCAGTATTTCTCGAGATATTTTTTGTCTTTTTTTACATTGAGATGCAATTGATACTGAAGGCTGTGGACTTTGGTCTTTATCAGTATTTTAAGTCTTCTTCACTTTTGGCAAGCAAGGTTATATCATCTGCATATTGCAATTTGTTAATGAGTCTTCCTCCAATCTGCATGCCATGTTTTTCTTCATATAATCCAGTTTCTCAGAGTATTCGCTCAGCATGAAGATCAAATAATTATGGCAAAAGAATACAACCCTGGTGCATACCTTCTTAATTTTAAACCATTCAGTGTTCCCTTGTTCTGGTCAAACAACGGCATCTTGGTCCATATGCATGTTCCTCAGGGGCACAATTAGGTGTTCTTGAATACTCATTCTCCACAATGTTGTCCATAGCCTGTCATGATCCACACAATCAAAATCCTTTGCATAGACAGTAAAGCACAGGTAAGCATCTTCTGTTTTTCTCTGATTTCAGTCAAGATCCATCTGAGGGCAGCAATGATTCCCCTCATTCCATGTCCTCTTCTGAATGCCAGCTTGAACCTCTGGAAGTACTCTGTTAATGTATGGTTGCAGCCGTTTTTGTATTCTTTTTAGTAAGAATAAATTTAGTGTCTCATACATAAAATCTGTCCTTCAAATGATCTCTAAATTCAGGTGGGATATGTTTAATGTCATATTTTTGCTCTCATGTACTTGTTTTAATAGTCTTCAACTTCAGCCTGAACTTGCACAGGAGTAATTGATAATCTGTTCCAAAGTCTGCCCCTAGTCTTGTTTTGGTCGATGATATGGAGCTTTTCCACACATGTAATTTAATTTTTGTGTAGTCCATCTGGTGAAGTCTATATGTTTTGTGTTGCTTAGAAAAGGTATTTGCAATGCAGAAGTCATTGGTCTTGCAAAATTCTATAATGCTATCTTCAGCATTGTTTCTATCACCAAGGCCATATTTTTCCACTACCGATCCTTCCTTTTTTTGTCCAGCTTTTGAATGTGTACATCTTGATGGCATGTTTGATCAATTTCATACTGAAGAAGTTGGTAGAATTCTTCAATTTCATCATCACTGCCTTTAGTTGTTGCTGCATAAATTTGAATAATAGTGGTATTAACTGGTCTTCCTTGTAGACGTATGGATATTATCCTATAACAGACAGAGTTGTACTTCAAAACAAATCTTGAATTGTTCTTTTTGATGATGAATATGATGCCATTTCTCTTCAATTTGTCAATCCTGGCATAGTAAACCATGTGATTGTCAGATTCAAAATAACCAGTGCCAATTCATTTCAATTCAGTGATTCCCAGGATATCGATATTTATGCTTTCCATTTCATTTTTTTATAATTTCCAATTTTTCTAGATTCATACTTCATACATTCTCTGTTCCAATTATTAATGGATATTTACAGCTGTTTCTCTTCATTTTGAGTTGTGCTCCATCAGCAAATGAAGGTCCTAAAGGCTTTACTCCTTTTGTGTTATCATGGTCAACTCTACTTTGAAGAATTAGCTCTTTCCCTGTCGTATTTTGAGTGCCTTCCAACCTTAGGAACTCATCTTCTGGCGTTATATTTGACAATATTCTGGTTCTTTTCATTATGTTTAAATATTGAAACTTCTAGTGCTGGCAATGTTCCAACTTTTCACAAGGTTTTCAGTGACTAAATATTCGAAAGTAGTCCATCTCTCCTTCTTTCTAGCCTGTCTTTGTCTAGAAGTTCAGTTTATACCTATCCACCATTTTAAATACACTGCTGGTATTTAAAATCACCATAGCATAGCTTCCAGAATCATAGCAACACGCAAGCTACCACAGTACAACAGACAGATGAGTGGTGGGTGAGCAAGGATGTGAACAATGAACTTTCGATGAGAAGAGGGTAAGAAAATGTCTTGGGATTCTGAGATTGTGATTTCCTGAGAAGAAATCAATGAAATGGACAAAAAATATAACAACGTGGAAAGATTACAGTGGTAATAGAGATGAAAACAACTTGCAGGCTGCATGTACAGCATTAGTCTGTTTCTCCTCTGAACTTCTTCTGTTACTTATCTGAAAACAGTGACTATAATTGTATCTACTTCAGAATGTTGTAGTGAAGTCATGTGAGACTATCCATGTAAAATACTTAGTGTAGTACTTGGTACATTTTAAGTACCCATAAATTTTAGCTTAAAAATGACCACTTTCACATATTCTAACTATATCTTGTGATGTTTCCATATTACTAAGTATCCTCTCACTTCTAGGAACTTATCTTTGGTCCAGATATGTATATCACAAAAATTTCAGAATTTCTTATTGAGATGTATACCTCATCTCAACTTTTTAAAGGAATCCTGGTGTGGCCCTGTAGGAAAACACTGGACTGCTAACAGCAGGGTTGGTGGTTCAAACCCACTAGCTGCTCCTTAGAAACCCTATACAAGGTTGTTATGAGTCAGAATTGACTTGACAGCAATTAACAACAGCAATCTTTAAAAACTGGAATTAAAAAAAAAATTTTTTTGATGTTGTTGTTAAGATTATACACAGTAAAACATACACCAATTCAACTATTTCTACATGTACAATTCAGTGATATTGATTCTATTTTTGAGTTGTTTACCCAGACTCATCTTCCTTTTCTGAATTGTTCTTTTTCCATAAACTCACTGATTCCTAAGTTTTCTATCTGATCTTTGGAGTTTCTGTTGTCAGTTGGAGTCCATATAGATAGTTCTTAAACGAGCATAATGATCAAGGTAGTCATTTTTTACTAGTTGAGGACTCTTGGTGTGGTGCTGTAGGATAAACACTGGATAGCTAACTGCTAGGTTGGTGATTCAAACCCACCAGCCACTCCTTAGAAACCCGTATACATGGTCAATATGAGTCCGAATGACTCAACAGCACTTCATAACAACAACAAGAAGGTAAGACTGTTGTTTGGTTTTACTCTACTCATTGAGTACCACATTTTATTATTCATTCATCTGTTGATGTTCCCACCTGATGTTTATTTCAGGAGATATGTATGGTTTAAGGTTTAAAGATTATCTCAGGACAGTAGTTTCTTTTCTGGAGCCTGCTTCCATGGCTCCAGAAAATCTGGAGTCCATGAGGATTTGAAATTCTGTTCTGTGTCATCTTCCTAATTTTTGTTTTTACCAGGACTCTTCTATGAAACCTTTGATTAAAATATTCAGTAATGGTAGCTGAGTACCATCCACTTCTGATCTCATGGCACAAATATGGAAGCATATTGTCACACACCCCATCTCCTGCTATTCTTGAGTCTTCTTCCTCTTTTTTTTTTTTAATTTTTTTTATTGTGAACTGAGTGATAGTTTACATGGAAGAACATTGGCTTTCCACTATCATTTGATTGCAATGATTACAATCTCTTCCGTGCATCATCATTCAATGGTATTTGCTTCCATTCCTTGTTTTTCTTTTCTTTTTGGGGGGTGGATGTGGAGGTGGAGGTGGTGAGATGTACACAAAAAACTCAGGAATATATAATCATTTAAAAAACCAAAGGGCACATTCTGCAAGTCTACCTTCTGGCTGCCAGCACTCAGTCCCTCTCTTTCCATGAATCTAGAGTCCTCAGCTGCTCCCTCTCTCCATGTCCTCATCTCTGCCTCCATCTCTGGTGTCGCTGCTTTTCTGGATAGGGTTCCACATTCCACTGGTGCTCTTCTCCCTTGATGATCTACTGCCTCTTTTTTTTTTTTTAACCAGAGAAACAGACACCAGTTGCTGTGCCTTGGATGGCACTTGCAAGCTTTCCAACCCTGGGCACTACGCACCAAACTAGAATGCACATGCTATTAGACCAGTTAATTGGGATATCCCATGAAACAGTGGTCCTAAACCTCCAAACCAAAGAATCTAACCATATAAGATTTGGGACTGTACATGAGCAGCTTCAGCAGCTACTTTTTTGTTGTTGTTGTCATTGTTATAAATATATCTATTACACAACTTTTGCCAATTCAACATTTTACAGGTGTGTTCTACTATTGACAGCTATTACAATAATATTTTGTTGCTATCACTGTTAACTGCCCCTCTTCTCCCCTTCCTTCCACCCCTGATAATCACCAATAAACATTCATCTGCATACATTTACCTTTTCTTGTCTTTTTATCTAAGTGTTATTGTTAAGTTCCATCCAGTCAGTTACAACTCATAGCAACCCTTTATAGGGTTTCCAAGGCTTTAAATCTTCGCAGAGCAGAAAGTCTCATCTTTCTCCTGAGGAGTGACGGAGCTGCTGACTTTGTGGTTTGTGGTCTAGTGTTTATCATATGGAGCCATCATACTCCTTTTGATCCAAGTGAAGTCATTAATATTTGCCCTTTTGTGATTGAATTAGTTCACTCAACATGTCTTCCAACTCTATCCATATCATAGCATGTATCAAGACATAGTTTCTTCTACTGGTTGAATACTACATTTTGTTTATTTATTCATCTGTTGATGATCATTTATGCTGTTCCCTCCTGATGTCTATTGTGAATTGTACTGCAATGAATAGTAGTATGTTGTTAAGTGGCATCTAGTCATTTCTGACTCATGTCGACCTTGTATAAGGTTTCTGAGGCTGTAAATCTATGTGGAATCAGAGAGCCTTGTCTTTCTTCCATGGAGTGGCTGGTGGGCTCAAACCACTAAGCTTGTGGTTCGCAATCCAGTGTTTGAATATTAGTATAAAAGTCTCCTTTTGAGTCTCTGCTGTCAAGTTTACTGAATGTAAACCTAGGAATGAGGAGACCTGGTGGTGCAGTGAGTTAAGTGTTGGGCTACTAACCAGATGGTTGGTGGATTGCACTCATTAATGAGAGAAAGATTACAGTCTGTTGTTGTAAAGATTTAAAGTCTTGGAAATTCTATGGAGCATTTCTATTCTGTCCTATGTTGTTGTTGTTGTTAAGTGCCATCAAGTTGGTTCTGATCCATAGTGACCCTTTATAGGGTTTCCAAGGAGTGGCTGGTGAGCTTGAACCACCAACATGTGGTTCAAACTGACTTTGTAGTCCAGTGCATTAACCCAGGGTCCCTAAAATTCAGAATTTGTTTTACTTAGGATGGAATTGATGGTCATAAAGTAGTTCTATTTTTACTGGTGTGGCGCTGTGGGCTATGCATCAGACTGCAGTCATTTGAAATGTAAGACCGGTGGTTCAAGCTCATCAGCTGCTACTTGGAAACACTAGACAGGGTCACTATGGGTCAGAATCCACTCGACGGCATTCGACAACAACAATAAGATCACTCTTTTTCAATGATTATGCTATTTTGCATTCCCACCAGCAGTGAATTAGGATAAAGGTTCAATTTTCCCACATGGTGGCCAACATTTGTTATTTTCTGTTTGTTTGTTGTTAATTTTAGTCATCCTTTTGTTGTTGTTATTAAGTCACTTCTGACTCATATCAACCCTGTATAGGGTTTTCAGAGAGCAGCTGATGAGCTTGAATTGTCAACTTTGTGGATCTTAGTGGGAGTAAAATTGGATCTCAGGTGGGTTTGAGTTACATCTCTAGAATGGCAAACAACATTGAGCATCTTTTCATGTGTTTGGTGATCTTTTGAGTCCCCTCTTTGGTGAAATGCCTATTCAAGACCATAGTTCATTTTATGACTGGGTTGTCGTTTCATTGTTAAAAGTTTTATAAATGTTTTTGTTATTGTATACTTGTTGGATATGTAGTTTCTGAAGATACTTTCCCAGTTGATAGCTTGCTTTTCACTTTTTTTGGTGAAATCTTTTGGGCAACATTTTTAATATTTTTGAGTTCTCATTTATTTTGTCTTTTGTTGCTTGTGTTTTTGTTATTATAGTAAGTAATTCATTTTAAATTTATTTGTATGTATGGTGTGAGGAATTGTTTCATTTTCTGCATGTGGAGATACAGTTTTCCAAATACTATTTATTGAAGAGACTCTTCTTTATCCTTCAAATGGATTGAGCATCTTTTAAAAAAAACAGTTGACCATGGATGTATGAGTTTACTTCTGGACTCTCAATTCTATTTCATTAGTCTATGTGTCTATTGTTAAACCAGTACCAAACTATTAAAACTATAGTAGTTCTAAATAGTGATAGCTCTTCCAAAATATGTTACTGAATAATAGGAAGAAATAGTAGGATACCTAGGCTTAACCTTCTCCAATCTTCCCCCACCCCCACACCCTTGCCAAACTCTGCCCCCACAATGTCATATCTAGCTCACTTAAACTTATATGCACCCACTAAAAAAAGAGAGGCGGATTATTTCTGAATGTTTAGCCACTGAAAGGTATTGAAAAGAACATTTATATTTATTGCCTTCATCTGTTGTCCCCTAATTTGGGGAGCTGAAAGTATTTCTCTGAAGAAAAAAATAAGTTATCAAAGATTAGATTATGAATTTTTGTTTTAAGATTTGGGTTACACTACTGGTGTGGCATTGTAGGATCAGCACTGGACTGAGAACCACAAGGTTAGCGGTTCAAGCCCACCAGTTGCTCCTCAGAAACCTTCTGCAGGTTCACTGTGAGTCAGAACCAACTTGACAGCACTTAACAACAACAACAATTAATAATAGCAGGAGCATTCTTAGTGCAGTGGTTAAGCACTTGACTACCAGCTGAAATGCCAGTAGTTTAACCCCACAGGCTGCTCCTCAGGATAAAGATGTGGCAATCTGCTTCTGTAAAGACTGCAGCCTTGACAATGTTATGTGGGAGTTCTAATGTGCCCTTTAAGTTAGAATCAACTCCACAACAATGAGTGGTTTTGTTTTTTTAGTTAATTGGCAGCTAGCTATCCTTTGCAAGGTCAGTAGTTTCAATTTTTCAATTTACCAGTCACTCTGAGGAAGAAAGATGAGACTTTCTGCTCCCATAATAATTACAGCCTCAGAAACCCTATATAGGGTCTCTAAGAGTTGGAACTGACTTGGTGGCATACAACCAACAGCCACCAATAGCAGCTATCCTTCTATGTCTCTCTTTTTTTCCCACCTCATTCTGCAACTAAGCACACATGTGAAAGTTTGTAAATCAGCCACATCATGCCTTTATAGTTCTTCCCCCATTTTTAATAGCCCATGTGTAAATTTCATCACTATTAATTCAGTATACTGAGGAAACAAAATTGTTCCTTGATATGAAGAATCCTTCCATTTCGCTTGGAATTCTGAGCCCCTGTATTCATAGGCAAATTGTAGCAATTCGCACTTATTCTCAGTATCAAACAGCTTTATCTTTCTTGGTTTGAGTTCTGGTCAACGAATCATACTAGCTAGGTCAAATGGGTACTAGTTGCAAGTTTGGGAGTCCACAAACACCTCCCTGCACTTCAGGTCAGCTGGTGGCTTCACTCTTAGCCCTAGCCCCCAGGGGCTAGGTAAATACTCAGAGACTCAGTAGTTCACACATCTTCCTAAACTTCAGACCAGCCAATTCTTTCTTTTCTCTCTCTCATCTCAAAATCAATAGGTGCCAGTGGAACATGGCCAAACTCAACCTATGTCTTCATTTCTGCATTTCCCCACTTCCAGTCACCTGTAGACCCAGGTATACAGCAACTCTCCTTTACTAGTGGTTCAGTGGTAATAATCCTCACCTTCCAGGTGGGATATCTGGGTTTCATTCCCAGTCAAAGCACCTCATCCACTGCCAACACTCAGTTGAATTGCTATGATACTTCACTGGTTTCACTGGGTTTTCAGACTAAAATAGACTCAGAAAAAAGGTTGAGAATCTACTTCCAAAAATCTGTCTGTAAAAACCCTATAAATCACAATAATCTGATCCACAACGTATCATGGAGATGATACAGGACAGGACAGTTTCATTCTGTTGTGCATGTGGTCATGATAAGTAGGGGCTTACTAAATGGCAATGAACAACACCCTTTGGTTGAGTTCCTACTACCTGCCCAGCACAGTATGACATGCTATTTCACATTTCCTCTAGGATCCTCATTCCTGTGACAGACAGATTATAACTTTCCACGTTTTATAATGTGAAACTGGCAAGTGGCCAAGTCAGGATTCACATCCAGGACTTTCTGATGTTAATCTTCTTCCCATGATGCTATTCTCTTTCAAACCATATAGCATCTCTCCTTTAGATTAAGACAAATATTTTCAGAGTTATTTTCAGGGTGGTTTCATTTTGACATTAGTTAATTGTTCAATTAATGCTACTTGTCTGCTTGTGCAAATACTAGCCAAGGAGGCAAAGTGAAAAGAAAAGTTGAGGAAATTCTAGATAATTGAAACACAATAGGCAAATGAGACCTCAGTTTCATTGAGAGAACACATGGAAGGGAACAGCAATCATCACAAAGCACAAGTTGGAAACATGCCCTTTATGAGTTATGTTATTCTGCTTCTATAGTAACCAGACATGGAAGAGAGAGTCAGTACTCCATTTCTATTTATTCAATCTGTATGTGTTCAATGAATATGACACGGCACTGTTTAACAAAGAATAATTCACAAGACAGCTCTGATCATGTCACCCTTTTGTCTGAAAACTTTCTGTGACGTTTGATGAAGAATTCAAAATTCCTTGTGAGCCTAGGAGGCCCTACTGGATATGACACTAATTTACTCAACCAATCTTATCACTTACTCTCTCCAGTTTAATCCCATGTCTGGTCTAGTGGTTTCCAGCCCTGGCTGCATATTAGAATTATATGAGGAACGTTAGAAATAGTAGGATACCTAGGCTTAACCTTCTCCAATCTTCCCCCACCCCCACACCCTTGCCAAACTCTGCCCCCACAATGTCATATCTAGCTCACTTAAATTTATATGCACCCACTAAAAGAAGAGAGGCAGATTACTTCTGAATGTTTAGCCACTGAAAACCTTAATGAATAGCAATGGAACAGTGTCAGCACTAGAATACTGAATATTGAAACATTATGAATAGTACCAGGATTGTCAGATATAATGTTAGAAGATGAACCCCTCAGGTTAGAAGGCATTTAAAATATGACATTGGAGGGCCAGCTAAAAAGAGGAAAACTCCCAAAGAAATGGACTGGCACAGTGGTAGCAAGAATGGGCTCAAGAGTAGCAACAATTGTGAGGATGGCGCTTGACCAGTGATTCATTTTGGTGTGCATAAGGTTACTATGAGTCAGAACTGACTCTAAGGCACCTAACAATAACATAACAATAACAAAACATCTATGTCTTCCATTGCCACCTCCTTTCACCCTTCCTTATGAGCAGGAATTAAGTTTTATTGATTTCTTTATGTGGCAAATACTCTATTTTAAAAAAATCTATGTATAAAATGGGCTTCAAAAAGTTCCACTGTATTTTCATTCCATTTTCCATGAAATTTTTAAAGCCTATTTATGTATACATAATAGGTGTGGTGCTGTAGGATCTGCACTGGGCTGTGAACCACAAAGTCGGCAGTTGAAACCCACCAGCTGTTACTTGAAACCCCTACACAGGATTTATGAGTCAGAAACAGCTCAACGGCACTTAACAAAACACACACACACACATATATGTTGTTGTTTGTTGTTGTTAAGTGCTGTCGGGTCGGTTCCGACTCATAACAACCCTGCATAGGGTTTCCAAGGAGCGGCTGGTGAGTTTGAACCACTAACATATGGTTCAAATAGATCTTATGATCCAGTGCTTTATCCCACAGTGCTACAATCAAGTCACTTCGGACTCATAGTAACCCAATATGCACAGATCAAAACACTGGCCTCTCCTGTACCATCATCAAAATGGTTGTTCTGTTTGAGGCCATTGTTGTAGTCACTATGTCAGCCCATCCTATTGGAGGTCCTCCTCTTTTTTCCTCTCTACTTACCAAGGAGCTCCAGTAGCATAGTGGTTATGAATCGGGCCGTGAACCACAAGGTCAGCAGTTCGAAACTACTGGCTGTTCTGTGGAAGAAAGATGAGACTTTCTGCTCCCGTAAAGATTTACAGCCTCAGAAATCCTGTACAGGGTCTCTATGAGTCAGAACTGACTCCACAGCACATAACCACCACCACCACTTACCAAGCAAAGACTCATTAACAACCTGTGATATACAGATGATACAATCTTGTTTGTTGAAAACAAAGAGGACTTAAAATACTTACTGATGAAATCAAATACCACAGCCTTCAGTATGGGTAACATCTCAATGTAAAGTAAATAAAAATCCTCACCACTAGACCAATAAATACCATTCATATAAATGGAGAAAAGATTGAAGTTGTCAAAGACTTCATTTTTCTCAGATTAGCCATCAACACTCATGGAAGCAGCAGTCAAGAAATCAAACGATGTATTACAGTAGGCAAATCTGCTGCACAAGACCTTTTTAAAGTGTTGAAGAGGAAAAAAGTCAATATGAGGATTAAGATGTGCCTGGTCCAATCCATGGCATTTTCAATAGCCACACATGCATGTGAAAGTTGGACAGTGAATAAGGAAGACCATAGAAGAATTGATGCACTTGAGCTATGGTGCTGGAGGAGAATATTAAAAGTACTATGGAGTGTCAAAGCACAAACCAATGTGTGTTGGAAGAAATACAGTCAGAGTGCTCCCTGGAAACCAGATGGCCAGACTTCATCTTTCATGCTTCAGATGTTTGTCAAGAGGGATTAGTTCCTGGAGAAAAACGTCATATTTGTTAAACTGGAGTGTCAGAGAAAAAAAGGAAGATTCCCAGTGAGACGGATTGGCACAGTGGTAGCAGCAATGGACCAGGCACAGGACCAGGCATTGTTTCATTCTGTTGTGCATAGGGTTGCTATGATTCAGTACCGACTCGATGGCATCTAACAACAAAAGCAACTTATCAAATATGGTGTCCTCTTCCAGGAACTGGGCCCTCCTGATAACATGTCCAAAGTACATGAGAAAAAGTGTTAACATCTTGCTTCTGAGGGACACCCTGGCTGCACTTCTTCCAAGACAGAGCTGTTCTTATAGTCTACGATACTTTCAATATTCTTTGCAACACAATAATTCAGATGCATCATTTTTTCTCTGGTCTTAGCTTTTACACACACAAGAGACAATTGAAAATACCATGACTTGTGTCAGGCACACTTTACTCCTCAAAGGTTTCTAAGCCTATGACATCTTTGCTTTTTAACACTTTACAGAGGTCTTTTTCAGCAGATTTGCTGAATGTAATACATCATTTATTTTCTTGACTGCTGCTTCTTTAAGTGTTGATTGTGGATTCATTGTCAAGTAAAATGTTTGACAACTTCAATCTTTTCTCCATTCCTCATGATATTGTTTATTGGTCCAATTGTGGGGATTTGACGGCTGATCTTTATCAACAAATGTATCAAATCCTCTTCTCTTTCAGCATGCAAAGTTGTGTTATCGGCATATATAAGAAGTTAATGAGACTTCCTTCAATCCTGATGCTGCGTTTGTCATCATATAGTCTAGTTTCTTGGATTATTTGCTCAGCATACAGACTGAATTGTTGTTGTCAGGTGCCATCGAGTCGGAACCGACTCATAGCAACCCCATGCACAGCAGAACAAAACAATGTCTGATCGTGGGCCAACCTCACTACCGCTGCCACACTTGAGTCCATCAATGATGCCACCTGGTT
>NW_006408528.1:11388535-11400610 GCF_000296735.1 Chrysochloris asiatica | reverse complement strand
TCCACCATGGGTGACCCTGCTGGTTATTTAAAATACCGGTGTCATAGCCCTCAGAATCACAGCAACTCAAGCCACCACAGCATGACAGACAGACGAGTGATGGCTGTTTGGTTTTATGTTGATACTGTCACGTTAAATTTCTATGTCAATCCTGATACAATCCTGATATAATCAAGATACAATCAAGATGTTCTCTCCTGATACTATCAGTCCTGATACAATCAAGATGTTCTCTCCCAAGATGGCGGCTCCTGGAACAGCTGAATGTCTTGATCTAGAAAACAATGGATTTCTGGATTCCCTTCAAATTCCCCAGCTATAAACCCTCCGATCCTCCAAACATACCTTTATATTTGTTTCAGAGTTCCAACACTATCTCGTGAGCCCTCTTGGCCCAGTGTTCCGTGTTGTTGTTGACAGAGCTCCTCACTACACGTCTACCCGATCCGCCATCTTGAAGGAGCAAGGCCTGGTAGTGTAGTGGTTAGACCTCGCTGCTTCAAAGATCTCGCTTCTTAACAATGGAACCCACTTAACAGCACTTAACTACAACAACAACAACTTGTTTTAATTTTCTTCAGTTTCAGCCTGAACTTGCATATGAGCAATTGATGATCTGTCCCACAGTCTTCCCCTGGCCTTGTTTTGGTTTATGACATGAAGCTTTTCCACCATCTCTTTCCACAAATGTAGTCATCTTGATTTCTGTGCATTCCATTTGGTGAGGTCCATGTGTATAGTCATCTTTTATGTTGTATAAAAAGGTATTTGTAATGAAGAAGTCATTAGTCTTGCAAAATTCTATCATGCAATCTCCAGCATCATTTCTATCGCCAAAGAAATATTTCTAACTACTCATCCTTCCTCTTTGTTTCCAACTTTTACATTCCAATCACCAATAATTATCAATACATCTTGATTGCATATTGGATCAATTTCATACTGAAGAAGTTCATAGAATTCTTCAATTTCATCATCACTGGCTTTAGTGGTTGGTGCGTAAATTTGAATAATAGTGGCATTAACTGGTCTTACTTGTAGGTGCATGGATATTATCCTATCACAGACAGCATTGCACTTCAAGACAGATCTTGATATGTTCTTTTTGAAGTGAATGCAACGCTATTCTTCAATTTGTCATTTCCGTCATAGTAAGTATGTGATTATCAGATTCAAGATGGGTCATACCAGTCCATGTCAGCTCACTAATGCCTAGGATATCGATGTTTATGCATTTTGGTTCATTTTTAATAATTTCCCATTTTCATAGATTTATACTTTGTATACTTCATGTTCTGATTATTAATGAATGTTTACAGCTGTTTCTCTTCATTTTGAGTTGTGCCCCATCAGCAGATGCAGGTCCCTAAGGCTTTAGGCCCCTTGTCATCATCATGGTCAACTCTACTTTGAGGAGGCAGCTTTTCCCCAGTCGTATTTCTAATGTTTTCCAATCTGAGGGGCTCATCTCTGTCACTATATCTTATAATATTCTGGTTCTCTTTATCATGTTTCAATATCCTGGTGTTGACAGTGTTCCAACTGCTATATAAGGTTTTCAGTGACTAAATATTTGGAAGTAGTCCATCTCCTTCTTCCTAGCCTGTCTTTGTCTTGAAACTTAGCTGATACTTATCCACTTTGGGTGACCCTTCTGGTATTTAAAATTGCCATGGCATAGCTTCCAGAATCACAGCAACACACAAGACACCACAATATGATAAACTGATAGACAAATGGTAGCCATAAATACTTAAATCTTTGGAAATCCTGTTGGGCAGTTTGACTGTCCTATGTGTTGGAACACACTCGAAGGCAACAGATTCGGTTTAGTATTATGGTTTCTGAGCATTTTTGTTGTTGTTGTTAAGTGCCGTCGAGTCGGTTCCGACCCATAGCGACCCTGTACAGGGTTTCCGAGGGTGTAAATCTTTACGGGAGTAGAAAGCCTCATCTTTCTCCCGCGGAGCAGCTGGTAGTTTCGAACTGCTGACCTTACGGTTCGCAGCCCGATTCGTAACCACTACGCTACCAGAGCTCCTCTGAGCATAGGTGCATTTTTCTCAAGAGAGGTTCTGTAGTTTTAATCAGGTTTTCAAAAGGAAGCTTCTATCACCCACTGAATTATTAAGAGCTACTGTTCTCCAGGAGAAATCCTCAACGCTCAGTAGGCAACAAAAACAGTGACTTTAATTTGGCAGGTCTGCTGGTCACTAGCCTTTCACATCTCTCTTCAATGTTAACATAGCTTTGGACTAGTCCATCTGCTACTAAACTGAATGCAGTCCTGGAAATCTCAGTCTAAAGATCGACCAAGCATAACATCTGTATTCATTTCACAGGGTTGCTCTAACAAAGTATCACAAACTAGGTGACTTATAAGAACAGAAAGTTTTTTTGTCTTATAGTTCTGAAATCTAGGCGTTCCAAGTCAGGGTGTCAGGCATGTTGACATGTTCTAAGGGCTCTGGAGAAGAATTTGTTCCAAACCTTTCTCCTAGTTTCTGGTGGCTCTCAGCAATCATTTCCTGGCATTCCTTGACCAACAGCTCTGCCTCCTACAATCTCTGCCTCTAGCATGATTTGGCCATCTTCCCTCTTTCCCCATCTCTTCTCTTGTATGACACCACACAAACTGACTTAGGATCCACCATACTGCAGTATGATCTCATATTTGCTAACTGATAACATCTTTAAAAATCCTTATGTCAAACAAGGTCACCTTCACAAAAACTAAGGGTTAGGATGTCAACACATGTTTTTGGAAAACACAGCTCATAACAGCAATCATCATAGAGATCATTAAATATTTGTAAAACAAAAATTAAAATCAAAATAAACTTGCTCTGGCATTGGCTCAGGAAAGGAATGAATTCCCAGCTTGATTAGGTGATAAAAATATAATGGACCTGCCACTGCCTCCCAATAACCCATAGGGAAAAAATGTTCAAGCATGTGAGCATAAGCGTATATGTGTGTGCTTTGTATGACTGGTTTACTGAAGTATAATTTTTCCTAGATAAAAAAATTGCCAGAGAGCTGGCTGTCTGCAAAACGAATGAAATTTGTTTGAGCAGACCACCTCTGAGTTTCTTATTTTTATTATTTGCTGCTGAAATATTTAGGACTAAAACAACAATAATCAAAATATGACTTAGTAGCTGTTAAAAATAATTTTTCTATTCCTGGGCACAAAATAGCCAAAAAAAGCATCTGTCTTCTCAATTGAACTGACTTGTAATTCTAGAATGTATGAGGCAAAAACTGGGAGAACCTCCACTTAAATCTGTAATTTCAGTAATTCTGAAGAAACATGACATAAGGAATTTTGATCAGTGCTTAGTTCAGCATGGGAGATCTCCTTTCAAGGAATCAAAATGCTTGGTAGAAACAGTTGGAGGAAGCAGCAATTGGTGCTTGACCTGCATAAATTGAAACAAAACACTAAGGACAAGAATAACAATTGAACCTAGTAGGAATTAGTAAACTAAAGAGGTAGATGGGTTGTTGTTATTGTTGTTAAGTACTGTTGAGTTGGTTCCGACCCATAGCGACCTTATGTAGGGTTTCCATGGAGCAGCTGGTGAGCTTGGACTGCAGAGCTTCTGGTTCAAAGCAACTTTGCAGTCCAGTGCGTGCATTAACCCACAGCACCACACCAGGACTCCATAGATGGGTAAATATACATATATATTTTATATATATTTTGAAATATATATTTCAAAATAATGACAAAGAATAACATCAGACTTAATTAGGTGAGTATTGATACACCTCTCTATGAAAAAAGACTAACATTTTCATACCAGAATTTTCCAAATTACAAATAATAGGAGATGATTGATTATTCACATTTTTATAAGGATCTTTTGCTTATGAAATGATCTATCACAAAATTCCATTCAGAATACATCTTATCATGTAATAAAATGGCCATTGGCTTTTCTAGTGATTCTCAATCTTTTGTGTACAGCAGAATCACCTGGAGAGCTTATTAAAAACCAGGAATTTGGACCTCACTCTCAGTTTCTGACAGGTGTTTCCAGGTGGGTATCAGGAACTTACATTTCTAACAAGTTCTCTGGTAAAGTTGATACTGTTGGCTTGAGGGGTAACATTTTGAGAACCACTGGCTTATTCAAATTCCTCTTGAACATAGTGTTTAGAAACAAATCGATACACAGCAAGTACAACTACTAAGGATTTCGTTTTAGTGTTGTTTGCTGTTGTGAGTGTAGCCTTCCAATTCACAGGAGCCCCACGCACAACAGAACAAAACACGTACCAGTCCTGCACCTTCCCCTTCATCAATCATGGATTGGACCACTACCAGTCCTGCACCTTCCCCTTCATCAATCATGGATTGGACCACTGTGATGCAGAGAATTTTCACTGATTGATTTTTGGACGTATATAACTAGATGTTTCTTCCTAGGCTGTCTTAGTCTGGAAATTCTACTGAAACCATTTTACTATCACAGCAACACATTATTAGTGTGCTTTAAAGGAAATGGCCAATCATTTAAAAAATAAATGAGTGTTGACACAATGTAACTAATGTAACCCAATGTTGCTGAATGCTATGTGCAGACATTGCTGAATAGAGTGTGTTTACTGCATATATTTTCACCAAAAATACAATTTTTTTTTTTTTTTTTAAGGAAAGGGCTATTTGGAAATTGTATTTTACTTTCTTTGCACTTGATCTAAGAGTGAAAAATCAAAACTAATAATGAAATAAGAGAAACTGATAGAGAAATGCAGTCTTGGCCTCTGCCTTCTGTCTACTTTTGCTTCAGTGGGTGTCTCTGGGCCTGTCTTTTCTTAGGAGACACCAGGGTCTCTCAGGTTGATGCTAAGTTTGGTAGAATGAGGGTGCTCCATGGAAACAGATAGTTCATAGGAGTAGAGTGAAGTGGGTGGACTGGGAGAATTTCTGTGTTCTTTGGGACCAGGGTACTGAATATACATGATTGTAGCTTAGTGGTTACGAATCAGGCTGAGAACCTTAAGGTCAGCAGTTCGAAACTACCAGCCGCTCCGTGGGAGAAAGATGAAGCTTTCTACTCCCGTAAGGATTTACACCCTCGGAAACCCTGTACAGGGTCGCTATGGGTCGGAACCGACTTGATGGCACTTAACAACAACAACAACAACGTGAGAGGCATAAACCAGAGTGTGAGTGGAGAGTATGTTTTATTTGGTCTGCTCACTGTGCTCAGAAAATCTGTAGTTAAATGACTTGAGGTAGATACTTTTGCTTTACCCCTCCGTTAGTCAAGTGGGCAGCTTCTTTGCCCATTTACGTGTCCTGCCTGGTCCCTGGGGTAGCGGGGACTCTCAGTGGTGACACCCCCTCAACACACAATATATATAAGTAGGAGTTGGAGTAGACTCAATGGCAGTGGTTATAATGGGTCAGAAAGCCCCAGTGGTTAAGCATTCAGCTACTAACTAAAACTTAGATGGTTCAAATCCACCAGCCTTTCTGAGGTAAAAAAAGACTCCGTGATCTGTACCCATAAAGATTACAGTTTGTGGGAGAAAGACCTAGTGATCTACTCCAGTAAAGATTACAGCCAAAAATCTCTGTGGGGAAGTTTTCCTGTCACATGGAGTCACTGTGAGTTTGGACGGACTTGTCACCTAACAAGAACTACCACTGAATACCAGCAGAATATATCCTTTGTAGGTGCACGTGGAACATTCACCTAGAGACCATGTCCTGAGCCATAAAAACAGTTCACTCAAATTAAATAAATAAACTTGCACCCCTTTCAGTAAACTGATAGAGATGGGGGGAGATGAGCACCTTATTTGCCTCAAAAAATGTTACATCACTTCAGAACTTTGTTGTGAATACAATGGTAAAATAAAAATTAGAAAAATTAAGACCTTAAAGAAGCTCCTTAATCATTAAATGTCTTAAATATCTGAGTGCTTTTTGAGTTATACGACTTCCTTAAAGTCCATCAATGGTCAGTAATAATTTTGTATTGTTTAGTGATAGAATTTAATAGATTTTTGTTAACAAATATTGCTTTACAATTTACAGTCTAGGAAACCCCATGTCCCACAGGGTCACTATGAGTCAGAATTGACTTGATAGTACACAACAACAATAAATAATGGTCCCCCACTAGACGGTACATCTTAGTTATAGCTTTTGATCCAATGTGTTTGTTTTTGTAATTACATTTATTCCAATAATTTCCCCATAGCAGTAATGACAATACTAACACAATCTCACAGATGAAGAAGAAAGAGACTGACTAGCATTCTCATGAATGAGTCAGAAACAGCATCCACAGTCACTTGCTTGTTAAGTTCTTTGCACTGTGACATCTTGAGGAAATTGTTATCTTTTTATTAGAAAAAAGCGAAAAGCATCAAATACTGCCATCAATTGTTTTCCACATAAAGTTTCATAATTTTTTTTTCACTTTTTTTTTAGTTTTTTAGTAACTTTTTATATTTTGCCACAGTGAATTTTGAAAAGGGAGTGTCAAAAAATAACTTCCTGGTTTTGGCTACCAAACCCAAGCATGTTTTAGAACTCCTCATAAAAAGCCAGTTTTATTCATCTTGAAGGGCTGTGAAATTTTGAAGTCAGAGGAAAAAAAATATCTGTTATTTGAAGAAATTTTGAGAAAAATAAGGAAGTGTTTTGATTTAAACTTGCAATATGGACTTGTGACTCAGGAAAGTCTTTTTCACAGAAATATCAATGATACTATGTGGAAGGTGCCCACTGCATGTTATACAATTTGGTTTGCAAATGCTTTAGTCTTTTGTGTGTTTGTGTTATTGAATTCTGACTCATGGCCATCCTCTCTAGTTTCTCCAAGGAACTGCTGGTGGGTTTTAACTGCCGATCTTGTGGTTAGCTGTCCAGTATATACGCTACAGCACCACAACTATTTTCCATTACTTTCAGTAATTGTCTTAAAGTTCAGTGAAGTAAGAACTGTTTTCTTGTGTCTACAGTTCCATCAATTGTGGCTAAAGGCATGTGCATTACCCAGCATCCACAACATTGCTGACACTCCATGAATGTCAACTAACAAATTTAGGTCTCAGAAGTTAGTGATGGTGTAAAACCAAGAGACATAGAACATACTGAGGGATAACATAACCACGCTCAAATAATTGATTTCAATGAGCTGTCAGAGCTATTTATATAAATGCAAAATGTAGTTACTGTAGACAGATGCCAAACAAAGCCAAGTGGAAAGGCTAGGAAACAAAAATATTAAATGAAACAGCAATGTGCTGCCTAGGTTGGGACTTAGAGAATTGAGTTTGAAATCTGTTGAAGCAGTCTGCCCTGTGAAGCGTTGCAGTAAAGATTTTGAATTGAAATGTACACTTATTTGGTATATCTATTTGGATAATCATTATCCAAACAATATAGCATTCCTTATGAAGTCTTGAACATTGTCCTGTGATATTGCTTATGAAGAAATCTTCTATTTAATATGTTGGTATTATCACTTTATTCATTGCTACTATAGTGTGATATTGTAATTTCCTGCCCTTTCATGATCCCATGCACGCCCAGCATCCTTGAAGTTCAAAAATTATTACCATTGTAGGCATAGGGTACAACAGTGTGTGCTTTCTTTCTAAACCTAGACAGCAAAATTATTCCCCCATAGTTTGGCTCTGCAGGATAATGTGCTGGATCCCAAGGTCAGTTTGAGCTGCAAGATCAGCAGTTCAAACCCACCAGCCTTTCTCAGAAACCCTACACAGGGTTGCTATGAATTGAAACCAACTCAAAGGCACTTAACAACAACAACAACAACAGAGTTATCTCTAGTTAATGAGTCCTATCTTTAGCCAGTTACTACCTAAGGGATTCATGAGGAAAACAGTGCTGACTGTCCTGGAGAAAGACCCTGAGAAAAGGGACAGTTAGAGAGGAAGGCCAGAGGAACCATAGTCGTCACTCTGAGAATTGTTGTTTGAGAAAAGAGCCAATAGGAAGAACTAGGCCTCCACCATCTAGGAAGGTATTGTCTGGTGAATTTTGGCAGAAGCTGGATTGCTGAAAAGAAACTAGGGTTTGCTTACTTAAGAAGGTTGTTTTCTCACATAATATATAGGGGCTTTAGATTGTTCAGGAACCAGAATAGTTTCTGGTAGCGTAGTGGTTACGAATCGGGCTGTGAACCTTAAGGTCAGCGGTTTGAAACTACCAGCCGCTCCGTGGGAGAAAGATGAGGCTTTCTACTCCCGTAAAGATTTACAGCCTCGGAAACCCCGTACAGGGTCGCTATGGGTCGGAAGCGACTTGACGGCACTTAACAACAACAACACAACCATCTTCTAAGGCTTGCCCAGTGAAGAACCTTGAACACTAAACTGGCATCATTGTTGCTTTAAAGGAAAATAGTCTTCATGGAGAAATGTGTCAAATTTAAGAGGATCATAAACTTCATAGCAAAATATGAGGCAAAAGTGTAAACTGGAGAGGATTATTCGGGTCAACAAAAGCAACAACAATAATAATACTTGCTAACGATGTATTGCATTACACAAATCTGCTGCACAAGACCTTTTTAAAGTATTGAAGAGCAAAGATGTCAGTTTGAGGACTAAAGTGCACCTGACCCAAGCCATAGTATTTTCAATAACCTGGTGTGGCACTGTGTAGTACGGTACCTCTAGTCACTTAATTGGGGGAGCTAGGTTTGCTGATCCATGAAGACAGCTAGAGCTGAGCATCTTTGGGTGGGGGCTGATGGCAGAGTGGGCATTTATTGTCATCACTAAAAGAGTTTTATTACATTGCCTGAGCAGGGCAGAGGCCAAGGACCAGAGAGAAGCCTGCCTGCAGGTAAGGCTAAGAAGAAACTGTCTTAACCAAAGAACTGTGTCCTGAGTATTTCTTGTCCCGAATTGTAATCTGTTATGATTCCCCCTTAATCATAAGTATCGTCTGTGAGTCTGTCATTGCAATGGGTTATTAAACCCAGCAAAAAGAGCGTATCTTGGGAGAGATGGTTGGTGTCAGAACTAGTAAAGAAGTTTGGAAGTTGGAGGCATGTCTGACTTCTACCTCAAAGGAATCGATCTTGGGCTGATGCTGAATTTGATTCTTCCCCCCTCTGGAGTCAGAGGGCATCAGACACTGCTGACAATGGCGTTCTTAGACTAGCTTTAAGTCAGATGTTATGCTAAGTACTTTAATTTCAGTGCTTTATTTAATCCTCACAGCAACTTTATGAGTTGTACTGTTATTCCCACTTTCAGAAGACACAGCTGACACAGAGAGAATAAAAATTTGCTTAAAGTCAAAGAGCAACTAAATATTTGTGTGAACTGGGCTCACAGTCGGACTCAAAATTCCAAACTCTTTTCACTAAATCCTGCTACCTACAAATTGCCAAAGAACCAATAAGAACCAATAGACCCATTTTGGAAGAAGTGCAGCCAGAGTGCTCCTTGGAGACCAAGATGGCCAAACTTCATCTCTCATACTTCAGACATATTGCCAGGAGGGACCAGTCAGTGGAGAAGAATATCATGTTTGGTAAGGTGGAAGGTCAGAGAAAAGAGGAAGACCCCCAACGAGATGAATTGGCCAAGTGGCAGCATCGATGGACTCAAGCGTGGCAACAGTAGTGAGGTTGGCCCAGGATTGGGCAGTGTTTTGCTCTGCTGTGCATAAAGTCGTTATGAGTCGGTACCGACTCAATGGCACCTAACAACAGCAACAACAAACACACACAGGAAAGATCAGTGAGAAAGCTGAAGGCAAGTTGTTTATTATTTCATGTTGCTGCATGTTATAGGGACTACAGACATCTATAGAATACTATCTGTACCACCCAGGAGCCTAGAATGTCAGCCCATAGTCTTTCTCTTCAATTCCACTTACGTTCTGTTAGTCCCGATTAAAAAGTTAAAAAGAAAATTTTGCTCTGTTTTGAATTCAATTGAACAAACTAAGAACTGATTTTCAAATTTCTAAAATGCAACATATGTAAAATGTTGGTAAATATTGTTACACTTACTGCCATTATTGGAGTACTGGTGGGCACCATCGGTCAATATGCTGGACTGAAGAGTCTGTTTGAACCGCAAGGTTGGTGGTTCAAGCTCCCCAGCTGCTCCTCGAAAACCCTATACAGGGTCACTATGGGTCATATCCAACTCATGGCACTTAACCAACAACAACATTGTCTTTATTAAAATAACATAACGAGAATAGTGAAAATGACTTAGAAATGGGACTTTTCAAAATGTGTTCAGTGCTATTCCTTCAAACTTGTAAGACCAATTTGGAAATTTTATCCCCAGTTTATCTATGAAAGTTGATAAACCAGGACTGTTTCAGTTTGAAAGAGAGGAACATGCAAGGACCTGTGAAATTTCAGGAAAAAGGGAAGCCTTTAATTGGGTGAGGAAAAGTAGAATTTGAGTTATAACCTCTTCCCTGGGCCGTTTATGAGCACACAGTCATTAACAACTATCCCCAGGTTCCTGAGCAGGAAGCAGGAAAGGCAACAAACCAGAGAAAATTTTGAGCCCTCTTTGAACTTTATAGAAAGGCACTTTATAAATCCTAAGAAAATAATTTTATGCTATAATTTGTCTAGAGTGACTGAGTTAAAACTCTTTCGAGGCTAGGACTAGTTGGATATACCATGCATGTAGAAAATCACCTCTTCCTTTCCCAAAGTGTGCAATCCTTTCTGTGTTGATGGGTTCTCTGTTGCCCATGATTTCTTATAGACATCCTTTCCTTTGGACCTAGATTGAAAGTATTAGGGGATATGAGGGAAGATCCTATTCAGACAGGACATGTATAGGACAGGAAAGAAGAATCTAGCCTTTTGTCATGAAATGGAATGAGTCATCATCCCTGAGTGTTGATTAAACAAGATTTTAATCAGCTGTGGATGGTCACCTCTTACTGGCAAGCAGATCTGCTTTCTGAGCAGAGTATATTGTGTGTGTGTGTTTTGTGTTCCAAACCCTTACAGTTGAGTTGATTTATATATATATATAAAATAATGATATGCTTTCAGTAGCATGTTATTTTCTTTACCCTTGTAGAGAGATAACATGCAATTAGGGAATGATGTCAGCCTATAACATTTTGGTGTAAAATTTTGGTCACACCAAAATACCGAGCTCCTTAACAAAGCTGGCAGACACATCTTTTGGCAGCAGCTGCTCGCCATGTGATTTAAAACTTCCTGTCACTATAATTGATGTGTTTTTATTCTTTCCATTTCCTGAAGCCTGATCAGAATTAAAATTGCTGTTGGAATTTCCTGTCAAAGCAACTCATTTATTCGTTGAGCCCTGTACTTTGATTGGACATTGCCTTTAGCAATAGTCAGGTGGAGATTGCTAAGGAATTATACTCTCCACACAATTTTGACGACCACGCACACCACATCTGTAAATATACACAGATTGTCCATCATGTGGTAAACTTGACCTAATGAAAACTCCACATGCAAAATGTTAATGATTTGAATATCAAACTTGACCACCTGCAGTAGGCTCTGGGTTTTGTGTTAATTTAGGAAGCCCCTGATTGTCTCAGTACTGGATTTAGATTCATGTACCAAGATCCTATTGTATATCTTATCTACTCCTGCTTTCGTTCACATGACTAAATTTTTTAAAGACAGGACACAATTTTTCTGAGATCACCTCTTCATATAACACTTGGGGACCATTGTATATGAAGCATGTGTGGTTCTGAAATATGTTCTCGTGGGCATTTGCTCAAGGATGTGTGGATGGAGACAGCTTGGGAAACCCAGGGCTCAGGTAAAATTGTAGGCAGTGGGAGGATCTGCATTCTGCTTATTTGTTTTGTTTTGATTTGGTTTCTGAGAGAAAAAAAATCATAAAATGACCAATCCTTGCAAAGGAAAGAATCACTGACTGGAAGGAATTACTTACGTGCTTCTCAATTCTGAGTTTTGTCTTCCTTTTTTTTTAAAAAAAAAAATGACTGTTCTCAGCTTGAGGCACAGAAAAACTCTTAGCCTTGAAGAAGATGTTAATTAAATTCCATATCCTGGATGAGGACTGTTTTTACTTATT
>NW_006408528.1:11382357-11388435 GCF_000296735.1 Chrysochloris asiatica | reverse complement strand
ATTGGTAATCTCTTTAAAACAACAGCAAACTAAAAATCTAGAACATAATCTAAGATGTTTTAAAAACAAATGCTTATTGAAAATGTAATCTTGGCTATTAACATGCATTTTTTTGTCTAACTGCCCCCCTCCCCCGTGACCCCCAAAGGTAGGCTTTTTAATATATTCTCCAAGCACTGTTTAAATGTCATTGTCATTTAAGTGCCGTCAAGTTGGTTCCAACTCATAGCAACCCTTTATAGGGCTTCCAAGGAGTGGCTGGTGAGTTTGAACTGTTGACCTTGTGGTTCAAACCAGTGTTGCTGTCCAGTGCTTTATAGTCATTCCTTTAATGTCTAAGAATGTAAACTTGCTGACTCTGGGACTTTGTTCTTCTCACTGCTTATCCCTTACACCAGGGACCAAACATTAAGATGTCAAGTCAGTTCTGACTTATGACTTATGGCAACAGCAAGTATATCATACTAGAACTATGCTTCATAGGATTTTTAATAGCTGACTTTTTGGAAGTAAAATGTCAGGCCTTCAGAGATTACTCCAGCCCTTCAATTGAAAGAGCAGTAGAACAGTATAAGAACTGAATTAATTCTTCTTTGAACCACCTACCTAGGACAATACCTGACAAATTATGGTTCCTTAGTTCATATTGTTAAATGAGTGTATGAACCTCTGTAACTTTCTAATATGTCAGAATTCTGGAGAGGGTTTGTTGTTGTTAGGTGCGATCGAGTCAGTACCAACTCATAGCAACACTATGCACAACAGAATGAAACACTGCCCAATCCTGGGCCAACCTCACAATTGTTGCCACGCTTGAGCCCAATGATGCTGCCACTTTACCAATCCATTTCACTGGAGCGGGTACTATGTTATATTTGGAGATAGAGAAACACCCCAAATTGTACCCTTGCCCCGAATAAGGTGTCCTAACTCTCGTTGCATATTAGAGTCATTAGTATTAAAATAAAGAATAATAACAATGCCTATATCCTCCCTGGACAATTAAATCAGAATCTTGCGTTGATCACCGTTGGGTTGATATGATGTGAAGGTTGGAGAAGATCTGCCTCTCCTCCAGGCCGTCCAACTCCAGATTAATCACAGGCTCATTCCACTCCAGATACCTGGTCTGGTCATTGACTCCACTAAATCAGAAGTCATCATAGACACTTGATTTCTGAAGTTGAGGCACTCGGCATTTGTAGGGAGCACAAACCTGCTCCCTCCGGTACATTCTGGGATGAACCCAACAAACCAATTTAAATCACAGGTAAGGATAACCCTACATATGGAATGTATTAGAAATCACCACTTTCATTCAATGTTTCCAGCAGGGAAAAGAATTACATTACTAGCCCTTTTTTTTCCTTAGTGAATGTTTTGAATATTCTATTTTTCCCTATGAATATCCCCCAAATTCTTCTAGCTCCTCACTGACATTTGATGTCTATTCTTCCTCTGTTGTCTCTCTCACCTGTTTATTCTTCCCAATCCCTCATTAGAGCAACTGACAAAAATAGCAGATCAATAATATGCTTATTATCATGGTGGAGACCTAGTGCAGCACAGGAGGATAAGCACTGGATTGCTAATCGTGTGGCTGGCAGTTCAACTCCACTATCCACTCCTAGGAAACCCTATAGAGGGTGGATATGAGTCAGAGCCACTTCGATGGCACTTAACAATTATCATGGTAGGAGTTCGCTTGCATTATCCACACAAGTTGGTGTCTGTTCCATGGAGTGCATGATTTTACCCCATGATAATCTGGAAAGAGCTTGCATATATATTCCTACTGCTTTCTGTGACCACATGCTTGGAGAATTCATCTGAGGAGGACGCCTGAGGCTACTTGTACTTGGATTAGGAAACCCATACTACTCCATTTCCAGCAGCGCTCCCTAGCCGATGCTCAGCACGCCACTGGAAAGGAATCTTAGTTTGTGTTTTGCTTCAGATTTCTCTTCCTCTTTAATTCGTTTTTCCTTCTTATGACAGTCTACTGTTCTTTGCCACAAACCATTGCAAAATAACCCATACGAGAATTCTGCCTCCTCTTTGGCTAGGGTAGAAGGCTCTTTAGAAACCACAAAGCCACATCTCCAGGGAACAGTAGCTTTATTAATATAATAAACACCATCATCATGGCCCAGTTACAATACACACAAGTGCTTTAGAAAGCAATATAAGGACAACCTGGGGTTTTCTGGAGAAGTTGCACTTGAGGTTAGATGTATACAGTTAAATTTGGAGTCATGCTGAGGTCATTGTAAAAAAGATTTGGAAATTAAAATCTATGTAAAAAATGGTTGCCCAATGGAAGTTATCCATTCACCATTAGACCTCTTTTTGAATGATATCAGATCAGGAAAATATAAGAGTTTGATCCCATAATAGACTTGAAGTCTTGGGTTACTTGGAAAGGACATGCTGTGGTATTTCATCTATTCTCCACTTCTAAAAGCAATCATAGTAGAAATTGAATAAATTTTTATTATGGCAATATATACTGTTCCATGGAACTCTCATTGTAAATAACATATAGGGTGTGAGTTGTGCATTGTTAAAAGAATATTATGAAATCAATGCTTTGCTCCAGGTCCTTCTAGAAAAGCTGGCTATATTTTATGTTACTATTTTTTCTCATTGGAAATTGGCATCAAAAGAAAATATTAAATATTTTAAAAGGTCTCTAATTTCCTCTTTGGTTGTTTCTTGGATGTAGAGGAGGGAGAAAAAGAAATAAAGCTCCACAAACAAATTTGTCATCCTCTCTTTTAAGCAACCACGTCAGCTTGGATACAAATGACTGGTGACAAAGGAGCCAAACAAGTGTGTTGGAGCCTCGGGAAAGGCAGACTGCTGACGTGGCACTGACTACATTTCCAGCTGATTGTAGGCCTAGATAACTATCCCTTTCAGCTTAAATGATGCTCTGCAGTAATTCACCAATGCCCAATGGGTTGGAGCAGAGTTCTTTTGGAACCTGTTCAGACCAACTTCAACTGCCTGTAAGCACTTGGCCAAGATCAGACTGGTTTCTTGGAGCCAGAGGTAAAATACAAGCTCTAGTCAAAGAGACAGAGTTCTCTAAATATATTATTGTATTTGTTTGCAACATGGAGTTGGGCTACTAACTGCAAGGCTAGCAGTTTGAATCTACCAGCCGCTCTATAGGAGAAAGGTGAGGCTTTCTGCTCCCATGAAGATTTACAACCTGGGAAGCCCTATACAGGGTCATTATGAGTTGGAACCAAGTCAACGTTGCAAAACCACCACCACCACCATTTAACATATGGAAGATTATTAATAACCAATGAATAAGGGCTATACTAACCTTCGGACTGAAGCCAAATGTACACTAAATAATATTTTATTTTTAATAGTCTGTACATTCAACAGGTCATTTTATTTTTAAAATAGTTTATATTATGCCTCTTTTTTTTGATGTTGTTCTTGAGCTGTTTTCCGTATTTTTGTCTTTTTATGAACTCCAAATACTCCTTTTAATATGAAACTAGCTTTATTCCTGGGTACTGCAGACATTTAAGTTCTCTGTTACTAACAAAAGATCGGTAGTTCAAACATACCCAGGGACACCTCAGAAGAAATACCTGGAGATCTGCTTCTGAAGCTATGAAAACCCCATGGAGAGTGCATTTCTTCTCGGAGCCTATGGGATTGCTATGAGTCAGCACTGACTCAAAGGCAACTGATTTAATTTACAAAAGGTACCATTTTCAAACTGTTCAATTCTGTGCAACAGGGTTGCTTGCTGATGGTGCTTACTGATGCAGTCTGTGACCTATCCAGGGCGTGAAACAAACCAAGAATGGTTAGATGAGGGCTGCTATAACTTAAGGGTTGGCCAAATACTTGGATAATTTGCACCAAAAGACAAGCCTTTTTACAGCTTTATAGATTTGACTGCAACCAACAACAAAAACTAATTTCTCTGTTGAGATTTTTGGAGTTTTGGAGAGTAGGATTTGAGGTCCCAATAAATAATTAATTTAATAAATTAATAAACCTTAATAAACCAGTGCGTTCAACGGCCAGGTTTCCTGAATACACATGAACTGCCAGAGGTGGTTAGAATAAGCAGTACAATCTTTTGTTTCTTTAGTTGTTTCCTGAAAATATTGTATTTAAGAGTGGGAGTCCTGGTGTGGTGCTACAGGATAATGCACTGGACTGCAAGGTCAGTTTGAACTGCAAGGTCTGAAGTTCAAACCCACGAACCAGTCCTTGGAAACCCTATAATGGGTCACTATGGGTCAGAACCAACTCGATGGCACTTAACAGCAACTGCAGTGACCAAAGAAAGTTGGTGAAATTCAGGTGGCTTTTTATTTTTCTCAAAATAATTGCATTTAGTATATGAGTCCTAATTGCATGCTGACTTCTCATTCTCCAACAGAATATTTTTCTCCCATTGAGCAGAACTGAAATGGCTAGCATGTAGAAAAATAATACATAGAGTATTAAACTAAAATATGTCTGTCTAGGGATCCATTTAGTTCCCCCAAATTGCTCCTTTCTTTGCAAATGCCAGTATGTTTATATATATTTAAATGCTCCATTTGCTACACTGGTTTTAGCTTCTTGTTAGCATCACTTCTTGTTAGCATGATGTTCTACAGCACAAAGCAGCTGGAGAAGTGAAACATGTGTTGAAGAATTTACGCAGTGTCCTTAGTTTCTTTCATTAAAAGAACTAAGAATAATAGGTGTGTATTATAAGTTTGCTGTGCTAAGTAATATGTTATAGCTATGCTTGACAGACATCTTGTTTACATTCATATTATATATTGGGAAAACCATTGCATTTTAGGAAAAATACCATCTTAAAAAAGCAATATTTATATTCTGCCTCTGTGCATAGGAAACTTAGTCATCTAGAAACATGATAGGTTTTAAATCCATTTGTCTCCTCCTCCTAATGAAATATTCCAAGTGGTTTTCCCTAAAGTAGGGTGTTTAACATGTTCTTTATTTGGACTATTATAATAACTGCCAAGGAAAAATCCCCAGCCACATGCCTCTCACTTAACTGAAACAATGGTCCATCTTATTTCAGTTTGGTTGAATTGATGTGTGAAATTTTTACTCCATCTTTTCTCAATGGGAACAGTATGAAAGCTATCTTTTAGTTGATCCATTGTTTTTGTTTCTGAATAAGCACTGGCTGTTTCCAGGCTGACCTTCATTAATCTTGTTGGACATTGTGAAGTTGTTTGTGAGCAAGAGAAATCCTGCTGGTTCAGACTCGTCTTTAGTGCACAGTATTAAAGCAAATAACAGCCCTAGTTTGGTAGTCATCAGTCTGTGCTACTCTCACCCCACTGAGGAGAAACTTGGGACATGGGACAATTTAGTATAGTGTGTGTGTAGGTAGTAAGCACATTGAAAGTAGAAAATAAGAGTATATCTACCTTCTTCTTTTTATAGTTTTGAATTGAGATCAAAATCCACAAAGTGCTTTGCTCTATTTTTACCAATCCTTTTCACACCTATGTGGGAAAGTGTGCAACTTTGGGTAGTGTCGAACTTTGTCTTCTCTGAAGTATTCTTAACTACTCCATGTGGAGTAGGAGGGCTAGTTCCAGCTGGTTCCAGTAACCATGTGAAGGCCTGGAACTCAGATGGACTAAAGATGAGTAAACATGCAGAGCACTGTAAAAAGTGGAACTAAAGAAAAGGAGACAGACCAAAGAGGAGACATTAAGTTTGAAATGTTTCAGTACATGGACAACTGACTTTCATGTGACTATTCCATAAGAAGAGAAATTCACTGTAATAGCGTCATCATATCATTGACACCAAGATTCAAAATTTATCAAATGCTTCCATTTGCCAGGCCTTACTAACAGGTTTGTATTTCTTATTTCGTCTTATCTTTACAACACTGTGAAGTAAGTCTATCCATTCCTTTTTAAAGGAACTTAAGGATTAGGCTTTAGAGATCATCCGAAGAACAGATTTGATGAATTAAGCACTAAAGACCGAAGACCAGAAGAGTTGTGGGATGACACCAAGAACATCATACGTGAAGAGAGCAAAAAGTCATTAAGAAGA
>NW_006408528.1:11367819-11380615 GCF_000296735.1 Chrysochloris asiatica | reverse complement strand
CTCAAGTGTGGCAGCGGTAGTGAGGTTGGCCCAGGATCGGACATTGTTTTGTTCTGCTGTGCATGGGGTTGCTATGAGTCGGTTCTGACTCGATGACACCTGACAACAACAACAACAACAAGAATTAGGCTGGGAACCTTAAGGTCAGCAGTTGGAAACTATCAGCTGCTCCGTGGGAGAAAGATGAGGCTTTCTGCTCCCTTAAAGATTTACAGCCTCGGAAACCCTGTATAGGGTCACTGTGGATCGGAACCGACTTGATGGCACTTAACAACAACAAAAACAAGGATTAGGAAGATTTCATAGTTTGTCCAAGGGCACAACCAATAACTAGTAGGGAATTTAAATTCCTATTTGATTCCCAAAATGGGCAGGTGTAATTAGTTGAAAGTTGCATTGGCTGCTTCTGTGAGAGAACTTGATGTGGACTGAAAGCAATTACCAAAGAAAGTTTAGAGGCAAAGGCAGCTGGAGAGCAGCAGGAGGGGCCATAGAATCTGTCTGCAGTTTGTCCTCATCTGTGGCTAGAACAATCCAAGTTTCTAATTCAGGTTATGTCTCGCTTTCTTTGAGGCCTAGATACTATTAATAAATACTATGCCAGCTGATAACTGAACTTGGTAAGACCTTTATTTTCAGGCATATACAGATGTTGTTGTTGTTGTTAAGTGCCACTGAGTCAGTTCCAACCCATAGTGACCCTCTATAGGGTTTCCAAGGAGTGGCTGGTGAGCTTGAACTTCTGACCTTGTGGTTCAAACTGACTTTGCAGTCCAGTGCATTAACCCACAGCACCTACCGAGATTCCATATACAGATGTAGACAGCCTCAGATCTTTTAAGTGTCTTATTGTACAGGTTCACCAGCATCACAGGGTCCACACAATAGCACCTTTAGAGTACTGTTAACAAGAACCTGGACTGTAGCCAGACCCAGGCTCTTGACCCCCAATTACTCTTTCCCTGGCCATCTATGCAAGATCAAGACAACAGAGTTTCAGTGTAGCAGCTGGATGAGCTGTTAAATAGGAGAACGATTTGTTTTGGGAACACAGCAGAAGTGCTCTGCTTGGGGAATTCAGCCACACAGCTGTGACTTTAGCATTGAGAAACTGATTAAATTGCTTATAACAAAAATGGCAGGAGATTGAGAAATGAAGAGCTGCAGCATCAGCCAATGAGAGATACAAGACACAACCAAAGAACATTGTTTCTAGCTTTACAAAATTGATTAGTACTGATTGTTCTAGCTAAAGAACAAAAAAATGGATTTCAGAATTAAAGAATATTCTTCTTGTGATTATAAAATGAAATGTGATCTTGAATTTTTAAAAATTGCTTTTCTTGAAATCCAAAATCCCTAAGAGATTTTTCAGTTAAAGTGTATGTTCTACAAGTGTTTGAGTTCCTTTTTTCATTTATCTGCAAATCTCCTGACTCTTCCCTTTCTAATTCGTCCTGTTTGATATTTCCATATTGATTTTTGTAAAAAAAAATTTGGTCACCTTCAGAACTTTGAAATGATCTATTAGATATGGGCAAATTCCTTATCATTGAAATGAAGACTTTAATAAGGTAATTTTATTGTACTAGTCCAGGTTCATTTCCTTATAGGAGTATCTAGTTTAAGTGAATGAGTCAATTATTTGTTTTTGACCTTTATTTAAAACCTTATATTGACCTACAATACCTTCACTATATTCTTTACTTATTGGAATACCAAGTGAATGCCAACTTGATGGGAATGATGACCTAGAATTATAAACTGAAGAGACTACAGGCAAGGTGTATGTTGGTTGAGAAAGTAGCTGAGGTCTGAAATAGCACTTAACATTTGAGTGGCTAAAGTCAAGAAGTTTGTATGTCACATGTGCAGAAACACTAGACCTTGGTCTACTGGGTCAGAGAGCTATCAGTACCCTGGATAGCTCCCAGGAATCTGCATGCTGACAGGGGTTTTGTATTTAGGACTGTATGTCTTCCTGTTGTCTTAAAAGAACCATATTCCTTTTTCTCCCCAAGTTTAACAACTATAGATTCAAGTATTCCTTCTTACATTGGCTTTCATGTGAATAAATCTCCTATTTACTGCATTTTCTAGGAGACTTATCCCTCTTGTGAAAGACATAAGAGCTGAACTCATATAACATTACTTTGTGTCTGGGATTTTATTTTCTTCTTCTTTTTTTAGTTATAAATGACACTCTGTTATCCTGGCTGCATTGTGGAAATGTTAAAAAAAAATGCCCATCCTTGAAAGTTTTAACCTGCCTACTGACCAGGCCAATATAAGTGGATTTTTTCCTCATCTGAGTTCTGGAATATTTTGTGGTTTGTCCCACACAATTCAAAACTAAGGATAAATAGTATTTTTTATTGTTGTTGTTAAGTACTGTGGAGTCAGTTCCGACTCATAGTGACCCTGCACAGGGTTTCCAAGGCTGCAAATCTTTACAGGAGCAGAAAGCCTCATCTTTCTCCCACGGAATAGCTGGTAGTTTCAAAATGCCGATCTTGCTGTTAGCAGCCCGATTCGTAACCACTATGCTACCAGAGCTTCTTCTTTTAATCAGACTAAGTTCTCCAGCTGACTTGCATGCTTCTTGGGGGCATGATTCTTGTCAACAGTAAAGATGCATTGCAAATTGTTATATGTAAGATCATTTTTTTTTTCTGAGAAGAGAATTTTTTCAATTTTTTTGACAGACATGTTCCATCAGAAGCCCTTTTCAGTTATGTACTCAATATCTTTTTAAATTCTTATTATTTCCTAAAACCTTCTCCCTGGTATGGTTTAGTGAATAGAGCATGGACACTATGAACTAGTGAGACTTGGATTTCTCCTTGTTTCACCACTTATATATGAAACTTTGGGCAAGTTAGTATCTTTGAACTGTGGTTTCCACATCTATAAAAGGGAAAGCAATTCCTGCTGTATATGAACTCCATGAAGAATAAATGAGATGTTGTAGATAAAGGGTCTTGCTCACCTCATAGAATGAGGGCGCAATTCTTATGGATACCTTTTCCTGATTTTTACACATCTGTGGTGCGCTTTTTTTATTCAAAATTTTCTGATGGCTTTTAAAGCAATGCCTTTAGATAATATGTTTTTCATATGTACTCATATGGGGGTCCCTGATCATGGGAAATAACTTATTGCTCATTTCCATTTATTCCTAGAATGAGCATTACTTCTTCAGCATAAATTTAATCTTGTTATTATTAAGTACTGTCAAATCAGCTCCTACTCATAGGGTTTCCGAGGAAAGACTTGTAGATTTGAACCACTGACCTTGTGCTGCAAACCGACCTTGTGGTCCAGTGCATTAGGGTTACTATTTTCAATATATAAGAAACCAGTTTTTTTAAATTTATGCTTTAGTTTGTTGCTGGAAGCAGGGCTAACATTTATCTTTGTGCAAATTGGAATGGAGTGAATTTGCTCTACTTTTATTTACATTGAACCACCATCAAACAACCTGAAAAGCACATAGTCCATTAGGTCTCCAAGCAACTGCAATTCTTGGGTCTAACAGGGTTCCCTTAAGACACACAGTGGGTATTCAAACCTTTTTCTTATTGCTTGTAAAGGACTTATTTTCAGAGACAATTAAAAAAAAAATCTCAGTAAAATAAACTTGAATATTTATAAAAGAACACCAAAGCATTTTTGCTGGGCTCCCATCCCTTTAAACAATACCAGTCACAGAAATGTGGTTTCATAGACATTTAAAATACAGTTTACAGAGGAATTAGGCTAAATCACTTAAGCTCTCCAAGCAGCTGTGCTTTCCCAGCTTCCTTACCGAGATCTGCCTGCAGAGCATCCCCTTTGAAATTTACAGCTCAGTCAAAGACAGGGACTGTTGATCTCTGAGCTACTTGCTTTTTCTTGTCCCATAGCTCTCAAGCAATACATAACAGTGGAAGTATTTAGATATAAGCACATGTTCTTGCCCCTTGTTTTAGTATTTTAAAGGAACATTATTCTCATGAGTTTACGTGAGGTAACTCATGTAAACTAAAAATGAGTTAAGGTCACGTAGTGAATGCTTTGTAAACCACTGTATAGTTTCCAGAATGTCTGTGTGCATTTTGAGTACAAATATTCAGGCTTCCGTCTTCTAGGAGATTAAGCTGGCACTTGGAGTCTTCCACAGTCTGCCTGCCTATCCTCGTCTTATTTCCATAAGTGAGCCATTGGCTCCAGCCAGTCTGGTTTCTTAACTCTTTACTAAAGTCAGCTCACATCCCTGCACCTTTGCCTACACTTTTGTTCTTTTCTACTGTTTAAATGCTATTCCCTTTGTTATTTCATTATCCCAACCCCATTGCTCAAGCCCAGGACTCAACTCCTCACATGGTTTTCTTAGTCCTCCTGAGCCCAAGATAATATCTGCATTTTCTGATTTCCACCGTGAGTCAGATGGATCCTTGTTCAGTGCATCCATCCACTAGAATGCAGCCTATCTACAGATGGAGAATGTGTCTCATCCAAGTTTTCTTTATCTTCTACAATGTTTCATATACATTCCATACTCAGTAAATATTGGTTAGCAGAATTAGCAGTTTTATGAAAAGTCCAAAAAGCTTAGGCAAATTGAGTTTAATTTTTTAAAACAAACAAAATATGGAAAATATAAAGGCTAGGAAACAAAAGGAACCAGACTAAAAGAATAATAATAATATGTTGTTGTTAAGTGTCATATAGAGTTTCCAAGAAGTGGTTGGTGAGTTTGAACCACCAACCTTGTGGTTCCAACTGACCTTGCAGTCCAGTGCTTGCTTTATCCTACAGTGCCACACCAGGACTCAAAACAAAACAAACAAAACAAAAAACAATGTAAAAATGAAAAAATAACTAAGCACCATATGTAGAATTTCTTGTAATCATTGAATATGCTTTACTTACTTTTTATAATTCACTATCTTTATAGTTTAATGAACTCAACTTATATTTTTGCTTTACAGTTTCATTAAAAAATAAAAATACTTATAGAAAAAATCATATCATAAGGGTAAGTAAAAAAGTATTGCTACTAAGATTCCACTTCATACACATGTTTATTCTAAAAAGAATATATTTAAACTGTGACAAATGGTGACAAGTTCTATCAGTAATACACTTATCTCAGTCCAATCAAAGTAGTGTCTTCCATGGGAATCTCCTGGGCCAGTTAAATTCAAGACAGAGAGGTCAGCTCAGAAGCTTATGGCAATTGTTTCTTGGGATTGCAATGGGCTAGTCTTGAAAGATTTACTCAAAACACACAAGGTGATCATGAAGGTTTATAAAGGAATACGTTTTAAGAAAATTGAAAAATACATTGGTGAGGGAAATTTTATGTCCAAAACAATTTTTTTATTTTATTTAAATCATAATAATGTACCTGTTCATTCTTCATGGGTAACAAGGGCTGCCCTACAAGAATTTTGCTGAGTAACATTACTCTATCTACTCAACAACCCTGACTTGCCCCTTTAGACTTCTCTTTGTTCTCCAAACTCAAAGGACATTTAAAGGGAACATAATTTGAGTCCTTCAAGGATGCCCAAACTGTCATTTTGATGTGGTGTAAATAAAAGAGCACAGAATGCTTTAGGTAAGGTTGTTGTGGGCAGTTGAGTCGGTTCCAACTCATAGCAACATTGTATGGAGTTTCCAAAAGCAGTTCAGTTGGTGGGTTTGAATTTAACTGGCAGAGAATTATTGTTGTTAAGTGCCATCGAGTCAGTTCTGACCCATAGCGACCCTGTATAGGGTTTTCGAGGAGTGACTGGTGAGCTTAAACCACCAACCTTGCAGTTCAAATGGCTTTGTAGTCTGGTACATTAACCCACAGCGCTACACCAGGACTGGCACAGAATAGTACTCTACAAATAGATTTAGCATTTACTATGTTATACTCTAAGAAGACCTGGTAGTGTAGTGGTTTACAAGTTGTACTGCTAATTGAAAGGTCAGAAGTTAGAATCTACCAGTTGCTTTGCAAGAGACAGATGAGGCTTTCTGCTCCTATAAAGATCTACAACCTCAAAAATCCTATACAGGATCACTATGAGTTGGAACCAACTCCATGGCACACAACCACCATCACCACCACCATCTTATACTCTATGTGCCCTGGTCCTCAACTCATCTGTCAATTTGTTGTACTGTGGCGGCTTGTGTATTGCTGTGATGCTAGAAGCTATGCCACCGGTATTTTAAATACCAGCAGGGTCCCCCATGGTAGACAGGTTTCAGCAGAGCTTCCAGACCAAGACAGACTAGGAAGTAAAAGAGGTGGACCACTTTTCAATGGTTAGCCACTGCAAACCTTATGAATAGCAGCAGATCATTTTCTGACGTGGTGTTGGAAGATGAGCCAATCTGGACACTTAAAATACTACTAAGAAAGAGCTAATCCTCACAGTAGAGTTGACCGTAATATGAATGGAGTAAAGGTTTTGAGACCTTCATTTGCTGATGAGGCACAACTCATAATGAGAACAGCTGCAAACATCTATTAATAATCAAACATGAAATGTTTGAATCTAAGAAAATTGGCAGGCATTAAAAATGAAATGGAATGCATAAAGATCAATACTTAGGGCATTAGTGAGCT
Source organism: Chrysochloris asiatica (assembly GCF_000296735.1). Lineage (NCBI taxonomy): Eukaryota > Metazoa > Chordata > Mammalia > Afrosoricida > Chrysochloridae > Chrysochloris > Chrysochloris asiatica. Next base: position 11,374,005 of record NW_006408528.1, on the reverse strand, counting down.
GAAATGTACTGGTATTGGCCAGTTTGAATTGGACAATCATATGGTTTACTATGCCAGGAATGAGAAATTCAAGAGGAACGGTGTCACATTCATCTTCAAAAGCAACATTTCAAGATCTCTCTTGAAGTGCAATGCTGTCTGTGATAGGATAATATCCAGATGCCTACAATGAAGATCAGTTAATACCACCATTATTCAAATTTATGCACCAATCTCTAAAACCATTGATGATGAAATTAAAGAATGCTACCAACTTTTTCAGTCTGTAGCTGATCAAACATGCAATCAAGATAAACTGATGATTACTGATGAGTTGGAAATGACTCAACGGCACTTAATAACAAGTTAAGTTGTGATGCTGTAAGCATTGTACTGCTAACCACGAGGTCAGTGGTTCAAATCCACCAGCCACTCCTTAGAAACCCTATACAGCATTTCTATGAGTCAGAACTGACTCTGTGGCACTTAACAACAACAACATAGGGTCCCTAAGCCCTGGTGGTACTGACAGATAAGCATTTGACTACTAACCTCATGGTTGGCAGCTCCTTGGGATAAAGATGAGACTTTCTGTTCCTGTAAAGCTTTACAGACTTGGAAACACTATCAAAGTTCACTAGAAGTTGGAGTCAACTCAATGACGGCAGTATTTTTGGCTATTGGGTCCCAATGAGTCAGAATAAACTCTTTGGCAATGGGCTCCAATGTCTGTTGCAATAACAGATCCACTGTTTTTATATTCAGGACTTCCAAACGAGTTCATTCCAGTTTGATGACCTGCTGAGAATTTGCCTTTCCACTCCAGATATACTGAATCTGAATCTAAATTATAACAAGATTATGAACTAACTCGATGGCACTTAACAACAACAACATGTATACATAAGAATACAAAAGAGGTTCTTTTTAAACTCTAGGTTCAGATTCAATATATCTAGGGTGGAGAGGCAAATTCTCAGCAGGGGTTCAAACAAGAATGAGTCAGTTCAAAGCCCTGTATTATATTCTTAAACATTTGATGGAGTCCTGGTGTGGTGTTGCAGGATAATGCACTGAACCACAAGGTCAATTTGATCCACAAGGTCGTCGGTTCAAACTCACCAGCTGTTCCTCAGAAATCCTATACAGGGTTGATATGAGTTGGAACCTACTCAATGGCACTTAACAACAAACATCCAATATAGCTTCAAAAGTTGATGGGAAAATTCCATTATCTTTCAGTTCCATTTTTTTAACAAACTTTTTGAAGCATTGTTGAGATCATTTTAAGTAATTTTAGGTGAAAACTAACATTTTATATCAGAAAGCAATGAAAAATACATGACCCAGGATGTTATTTCAAAAGGAAATAATATACCAAATGGTTCAGTATTACTGGTTGAACAAATCTTCAACTTTCTAGTTTTCTGAGCAATTTCTTGTAAATTTGTAGGATTTAGGCCAGTGGTTTGGCTTCTTTTGATGGGTCACATGTTTCCTTCCACACTGAGATACAGGATAACAGTCCCTATCCTGGAGGGCTCAGAGCAGCTCAGGAGTCCAGGACTCTACCCAGCAGATGGCTTAGAAAGAGTCTGCCAGCCTTAATGGTGTAGTGAGCAGAGTTTTGTACCGTGTACTCTCAGTGACCCTGGATGAGAAAGCTAGATAGCTTCCCAGCATTATCAAGAGTCAATAGCAAAATGCACATTGTTAGCTGTGATCTCCACCTCTGCAGGAACAAAAGATGACTTTTAAGAAAAGCCATAAACTGCATTATAAGATAGGAGGTAGAGTTTGAGAGAAAGACTATAGGACTACAGGAGGGGGCGGGGAATAACTCCCCAGAAAGTGCCTAAGGACAAAAAACAATGGGTCTGTTATTGAAACAGACACAAAAGGAAGGATGTTATAAATGATAAAACACCAAAGAGAGACTTGGAATAGAAGCAATTTCTAAATGAAAGGGAAAGGAGGATAGGACAAAAGTTCATGTAAAGGGAAAGAAGAACTCAGCAATGAACCAACAAAATAAGCGTGACTAAAAACTTTGGGGGAACTGTTGGGGAATGGTGGAAAATAAAATTTGGGAATCATTAGAACTCTCATTCCCTGGGTGGTACAAATGGTCAGCCTAGAGGCTGGCAATTTGAATCCACCTAGTAGCACCACGTAAGTGGAGGCCTGTATATTCCTTGGGCCTTGCATAATAGTAGTGGGCAAAAGAAGGCCCTTAGCCAAATCCTCACATGGCCCCATGTCATTCTCTGCCTACGGTGGGGGTCAAACTTCTTGTGTCAATGTTGCTTTCTTCTTGGCTCAGCTGATAAACACTGAATCCCAGGAGTACCCTGGTAGTGCCCACCTCGGACACTGCAGCTGCTTCTGCTAGTTCCTTCCTTGCCCTCTGTCTTAGGCCAGGTTTTCTAGAGAAGCAAAACCAGTGAACTATATATAAGTGTGCTTAATTATATATAGCGAGAGAAAGCGAGATACATGTAAAGAGTTTATTATCTTACAATTGTAGAGTCCTAGGTCCCCAGTGGAAGACAGACTCCCTCTCACATATCCATTACATTGGGAGCAGGCCACAGCCCCAAGGAAGTATCCCTTTAATTGATTGACTGCTCATAGCCACTCATCATAGAGTTATCTATGATTGTATTAGGTTTCATGACCATGGGACTATGCACATGCCAACTGCTAAACCTCTGGACCTCCTGGCCTAGTTGAGTTGACACAGAGCCCTAACCATTACACCCTCTCTTGCCTTTGCACATCCCTCAGCTTTTCTATGAATTTCATTGTCATAAGTCTAACATTAGCATGTCTAGCTGTTAATTGAGAAGCCATGTGACTGAAACCTGACAGATAACTCTAAGCTGTCTGTCAACTCAGCCTCACCCCCAGCTTATGTTAGAAATGACTTGCCCTCCACCTGAGGTCCCTGGATACTGCAAATGGTTTGTGCTCCTCTATTACCGACCTAAAAATTAGTTATTTAAACCTAAACCTAAATCTACCCAGCAGCACTGCAGAAGAAAAGCCTAGTGATATGCTTCCATTAAGATTATAGCCAAATAATATTGTCCATAAATAAAATGCTCTACGTAGCGTAGTGGTTACGAATCGGGCTGTGAACCTTAAGGTCAGCGGTTCGAAACTACCAGCCGCTCCGCGGGAGAAAGATGAGGCTTTCTACTTCCGTAAAGATTTACACCCTCGGAAACCCTGTACAGGGTCACTATGAGTCGGTTCCGACTCCACGGCACATAACAACAACAACAACAACAACATCCTATTTGGGTTAGTATAAACTGGAGCCTTAAAATCTCATGAGTGGTCATCCAAGGTCTCTTCCTGTCCAGATGAAAGAAAAGTTAAGAAAGTCAAAGTTTCATGGAAACCATTAGTCCAGTGGATTTATGGGCCACATGGCCATCTATCTTACCTTGAGACCAGAAAATTTAGATGGTACCCAGCTACCATTAACAACTGCTTTGAGAAGGATCACGTAGGAAGGTCCTATGTGAGAAAAATGTGAAACTAAATTCAATAACAAAAAATGGTCAGCTAGAGAGTATTGGAACCCCTGAAACTGTGGCTCTTAGTGATTATTCAGGTCTGAAAATGAACTTAGCCCCATTGCTCGATTTTCAGCAAAACAATAGACAGGTCTATAAGAGGAACAACAACACTATGGAGATATATACACCTTAGAATAACTAACAATTTGAGTTTTTTGTTTTTGTTTTTAAGGTAGCGTTTACCCAAGGACAAAGTTCTGAAGCGTTAGGAAAGAAGGAGGAATGCACATAGGAAGCACAGGGAAGAGATGAGTGAAGTTACATTGTAAGAAATGCAATCATTGAGATGAAACAAAATGTGAATGAATTGTTAAATGGAAAACTGATCTGTTCTGTAAACCTTCCAATCCAAAGTGAAAATTTAAAAAAAAGATTACAGTCAAGAAACCCTGTGGAGCCATTCTACTCTGTAACACATGGGTCAGACTCAACTCTCCAGCAATGGATTTGGTTTGGGGTTTTAGCCTCCACCCAGTTGCAGTTCCTTCTCTGTGCAAATCAGGGCTTCCCAGTTCATTCCGGTTCAACCTCCTGATGAGAATTTCCATCCCAGATATAGTGAATTGGCATATAAATTTTAATAAGATCACGAAGTGGTTCTCATTTATTTATACATGAGTCACCTGGATCTACAAGGATCACCTGAGGATCTTGTTGAATGTAAATTCTGATTCAAAAGCATCCCTGATTCAAAGCGTCACAGCACTCTGATTTGTTCATTCTTAATGCAGGCCACAATTTCTAATCATGCCTTTGGTGTTGTAGTTGTTAAGTGCCATCAAGTCAGTTCCAACTCATAACCACCCTGTATAGGGTTCGAGGAGCAGCTAGTGGGTTTGAACTGCTGACCTTGTGATTTCCAGTTCAGTGCTCATTCTACAGAGCCACACCAGGAGCCCATTGTTGTTGTTTGGTTCTGATTCGTGGTGACCCTATGTGTATGACCTTTCAAACCTAAATTGCCAGACCTCTTCTCAGAGGCACCACTGTTTGGGTTTGAACCATCAACTGTTAAACTTTTTAAGTGTTCATGCCATCCAGGGACTCCTAATCATTTCTTTAATGTGGGATTTTTATTTCATTTCTGCCTCCCTCCAGTAAGTTACTAGATCCAAGAGGGACTATATTAGTTTTCTATTGCTGTTGTAGCAAATGACCACAAATTAATTTTTTTAAAACAACATAAATGCATTATCGTATGGTTTTGGAAGTCAGAAGTCTAACATGGGTCTCAGTGGGCTAAACACAAGGTGTCATCTTGACTGTGTTCTTTTCTGCTGGCTTTAGGAGAATCTTTTTTCTTGTTTTATCCAGTTTCTGTTGTTGTTAAAGCACCCAAGTGAGACCCCAGTGATTTATTGTAGTCACCCAGGTAATCCAGGATAAAGTCAACTGATTCCATCTGAAACCTTAATTCCCCCTTACCATGCAACCTGACATAGTCATAGATCATGGACATGAGAATTTAAACATCTTTAGTTCTGGTGTAGCATTGTAGTATAAGCACTGGACTGCTAACCACAAGGTCAGTGGTTCAATTCTACCAGTCGCTCCTCAGAAACCTTATACAAGGTTGCTATGAGTCGGAACTGACTCAATGGCACATCACCACCACCAAACCCCAAGCTAGTTGCCACTCCTTAAAACTCTATACAGGGTCACTGTGAGTTGGAACAGACTCAACAGCACTTAGCCACAACAACAGAAGCTGGATAAAGCAAGAACTTCACTGAATTCTGCCAAGACTGGCTGGCTCTTTAGGTAAAGAACGATAGCCTAACCCATCCTGGAGGAAAAATACGGCTGATAGAGCTTCAGATGTTTTCTACATTCATTTAAGAATAGTGTTAACATCTCTGTTAGGAATGTTCCCTTGCTAAAAACCCTATTAGTAAGTATGATCAAGTCAGTTCCAACTCATAGTGACCCTTTATAGGGCAACTGGTGTGTTTGAACCACCGACCTTGAGGTTAGCAATCAAGTGCTGATCCTACAGCACCACTGCCAGCTTGTAGAGGCCACCATATTTCTTTCCTCAGTGTTCTCTTCCATTACTAAAGCCCATAGTGGCAGGTGGAGTGTCTCATACCGCATCACTCTGATATTGATTTCTATGTTTAGTGTCTAATCAATTTCAATGTATTGCAAATCTATACAGGGTTTTGAAGACTGTAAATCTTTACAGGAGCAGACAGCCTCATCTTTCTCCTTAATAACTAACCCACAATGCCACCAGGGCTCCTTTAATTATCTTTGTTGTTGTTTGGTGCTGTCTAGTCAATTCTGACTCATAATGGCCCTGTATAGGGTTTCCAAAGCTTTAAATCTTTATAGGAGCAGAAAACCTTGTCTTTCACCTTTGAGCAGCTGGTGGATTTTAACTTATGACCTCATGTGTTTAGCAGGCCAGTGCTTATTATACAGTGCCACCAGCTATCCTTAGACATCTTTGTAGTTGTTGTTAAGTGCCAGGGAGTCAATTTTGACACATAGCGATGCTCTATAGGGTTTCTGAGGAATGGTTGGTGGGTTTGAAATACCAACCTTGTGTTTGTCAGTCAAGTGTTTATCCTACAACACCACACCAAGACTCCATAAACATCTTGTTGTTGTTGTTGTT
>NW_006408528.1:11349579-11367449 GCF_000296735.1 Chrysochloris asiatica | reverse complement strand
CTTCCTTATTCACTGTCCAGCTTTCGCATGCATATGAGGTTATGGAAAACACCATGGCTTGGGTCAGGCATGCCTTAGTCCTCAAGCTGACATCTTTAAAGGGTCATTATTTTGCCCAATGGAGGGACCCTTACAGTTTGTTTTACCAATTTATTTTGCAGTCATTGCAGGGCTTGGCACAGAGCAAGTAATCAGTGTACTGATTCATTAACTAATGAAGGGTTAGAAATGTTCACATGGGCTGAAAAGACAAACTACAAGCAATCTCCTGGTTATGAACGAGCTCTGTTCTTAATGTATCCTTAAATTGAATTTGTAGGTAAGTCAGAAAGGTGCATGCTGTTTGTATTTAGCCCTCCCTAAGTGCAAGAAAAGGAAACCCTGGTAGTGCTGTAGGGTAAACGGTGTACTGCTAACCATAAGATCAGCAGTTCAGACTCACCAGATGTGAGAGAAAGGAGAGGGTTTCTTCTCCCATTAAGATTTACAGTCACCAAAACCCTACAAAGGGTCACTAAGTTGTTGTTAAGTGCTGTGGAGTCGGTTCCGACTCATAGTGACCCTGTACAGGGTTTCTGAGGCTAAGTTGCAATAAAAAGGTTCGAAGCCTTTTCCATTATTTAAAAGCTGCCTGTTCATCAAGTAATGGTGATTGTGGTGAAGAATTTGTTGCAAGTAGGGCTTGGCTTAGTCATTTCAACATAAGAGCCAATTCACACAACACTAAAGTGCAAGTAGAATGTCTCTAATTCAGCTATGACAAATAAAACCAGAGATTATATCTTTGAAGTAGTCACATTAAATAACATTAGTCACTAAATGCTCAAGTACTTCTTTAACAAAGAGTCAGTTTGGGCTGTACGTTTGTCAAGTACAATTTGGAGGTAAACTGGGATTAGGAGACTGCTCGCTGTGTGATTGCTACATGGTTTTCTCTGGATTCTTTTGCCTATCGTGTCCCCCCTTGTCCTGTAGGGATACTGTAAGAATGAATCCTTTGCTCCTTGTTCTTTTGACCTATCAAAAAGGTTGGACTCAAAATTCTTCTCCTTTCTTCTGATTCCACCCAATATTGAGTCCATCATACTATCCCATACACATTGCTGTTGAGTCAATTCCGAATCATAAGATTTTTTGTTCCTGGCCATTTTGTCACACCCAGAACCAAAAATCTAAATCTAGACAGGATCCCATCACACCTGAAATAGTATGGTAGCTTCCTAAATGGATTCCTGCTCTCCCACTACTCCATCTGTCCTGCCTTCTTTGTCTATGTTAACTGACATTCAGGAGTTTTGTCCCAATAACCTTGTGTAATGTAAGGATTATGGACACTTATATGTTAAAGATCTGGGAGTTCAAGTCCAGTTCGATGACTTATTAGCTACAGGAACTTGCAAAAGCATCTAGATTCCTTACTTGTAAAATAGCATGTTACTCACATTTCTCATTAAATGAGAAAAGACTTATAATTTACTGTTGTACATGATTATTACATAATAACTTTTTATTATTGTGGTGATTTCCATCATCTTCTTCATCATCAGTGTCATTATGATGATCAATATTCCTCTTGGCCACATTAAAATTTTTAATTTTTTTTTTTTTTTGAACAATGGGAGTCAAGAGGTGCTGTTGTTGTTTTTAGGTGTTATCAAGTCAGGTTCAATTCATGGCAATCCTATGCACAATGGGATGAAACATTGCCTTGTCCTGTGCCATCCTCACAATTATTGTTATGTTTGAGCCCATTGTAACTGTCACAGTATCAATCCATCTTCCTCTTTTTTGCTGACCCTCTATTTTACAAGCATAACATTCTTCTCCATGAACTGGTCCCTCTTGACAACATGTCCAAAGTATGATTAACAAAGTCTTAACCATCCTCACATCTAAAGAGCATTCTGGCTGTACTTCTTTCAGCACAGATTTATTTCTTCTTGGGGCAGTCCATTTACTCTCAATATTCATCTTCAACACCATTAATTCAAATGTATCAATTCTTCTACAGTGTTTCTTATTCTTTGTCCAACTTTCACATGTATATAATACGATTGAAACTACTGCGGCTTGGGTCAGGCACACTTTGTTCCTCAAACTGACATCTTTGCTTTTTAATGCTTTAAAAAGGTCTTGTGTGGCAGATTTACTTGATGCAATACTTCGTTTGATTTCTTGGCTGCTGCTTCCGTGAGCATTGATAATGGATCCAAGCAAAATAAAGACTTCAACAACTTCAATCTTTCTCCATATATTATGATATTATTTGTTGATCCAATTGTGTGGATTTTCATTTTCTTTACATTGAGGTGCAACCCATATTAAGGCTAATGTCATTGATCATCATCAGTTAGTATTTTAAGTCTTCTTCCCTTCAGCAAGCAAGGTTGTGCAATCTGCGTATCACAGGTTGTTAATGAGTCGCCTCCAATCCTTATGCTATGTTCTTCTTTATGTAATTCATATTTTCACATATTTGCTTATACAGATTGAATAAGTATGGTGAAAGGATCCAACCCTGATGCACACCTTTCCTTAATTTAAACTATTTAGTATCCCCTTGTTCTGTTCTAACCACTGCTTCTTTGTCTATGTATAGGTTCCTCATGAGTACAATGAAGTGTTCTGGAATACCCATTCTTTGCAATGTTATCTGCAGTTTGTTATGATCTACAGTAGAATGCCTTTGTGTGGTCAATAAAACACAAGTAAACTTCTTTCTGGTATTCTCCTGCTTTCAGCCAAGATCCATCTAACATCAGCAATGGAATTGCGCCTTCCACATCCTCTTCTAAATCTGGCTTAAATTTCTAAATTCAGTTCCCTGTCAATGTACTGTTATAACTATTTTAAAATTATCTCCAGCAAAATTTTCCTTTCATGTGATATTAATGATATTGTTCAACGATTGCCACATTCCATTGGGTCACCTCTTTGGAATGGGCACAAATATGGATTGCTTCCATTCAGTTAACAAGTAGCTGTCTTCCAAATATCTTGGCATATACAAGTGAACACCTCCAGCACTGCATCAGTTTGTTGAAAGATTTCAATTCGTATTCCATCAAATCCTGAAGTCTTGTTTTTCACTAATACCTTCAGTGCAACTTGGACTTCTTCCTTTAATATCATTGGTTTTGCTCATACAATGCATCTTGAAATGATTGAACGTTGTCCAATTCCTTTTGGCACAGTGACTCTATCTATGTATTACCTCCATCTTCTTTTGATGCTTTTTGTGTCATTCTTTATGCATTCCATTTCATTTTTGATGGCTTCCAATTTTTCTAGCATCATATTTTCTTACATTTCACATTCTGATTATTAATGGATATTTGCAGCTGTTTCTTCTCTTTTTTTTCCCCAACGTATAAGGGATTTATTAGGGAAAAAAGTAAAGTATACAAAGGGAAAAGACTGAGGAAATTTGTGTGCAAGAGAAAAGAGTATGTGAGTTTTTGTGTAGTGGATGGAGAGTGTGGTAAAGGATTCTTTCAAGGCCTAAATTCTACGAATAAGAAGCAAGTGTTGTAACTATAGTTACCATGTCCAGCCTGACAGAAAAGGAGCACTGAACTTCAGTGAGCTGGGAAGAGGGGTCTTGTCTGAGTTCTTCACTGTTACACATTCAGTCTCTAATCACAGTCCTTAGCAGTCAGGAAATATTTATTGAAGAAAGGAAGGAATTAAGAGAGGGAGAAAGTAAGGGGGAAGAAGGGAGAAACAAAGAAGGAGAAGGAGACTATAATCTAACAAAGGGCAGAGCACCAAGGGTGGTGGATAGGAGAAAGCACCTAACAGATGGGTTGAGTTTGTGAACACTTTAGTTGAGTAGGAGCCAGTGTCAGGGCTTGGACAATGTAAGGGAAAGATAGCCCAGTCTTTTCAGCATTACTCATGAGAACAGAGATGGGCTAAACTGGAGGGCTCAGGATCAAGGCTTTCAGGAAATGTTACAGAAATCTTTGTTAGTACAGCATGAAATTTCCAGGCGCTTATTTCCTCGATTCACGAACTCGGGGCCACACATGTACCCACAGAACTGGCGTGCATACTGGATCTTGCCATCTTTATAGTACTTCCTCATAATGCACTTCTGTTTTTCTATGGCTTGGCACGTCGTTCTCTGATTCTTGCAGCTCCCATCAGGATTTACGTAAGTACAGTTGTAACATTTGAGAGCTTGCAGACAGTCCAACAGCATGGAGAGGCCCAGCAGTAGCAAGAGGAGGCGTCTACCCATCTTAGAATTCAGCACCAGGGAGGAGCAGAAGGCTGGGGTAAGAGGTCTGTTTCTTCTCTTTTTGAACTGTGCCATGTCAGCAAACGAAGTTCCCAAAACATTTACTCCATTCACATCATTAAGGTCAACTCTACTTTGAGTAGGCAACTCTTCCTGAGTCATATTTTGAGTGCCTTTCAACCGGAGGGGAAAATTTTCCAGCACAATATCAGACACTATGCTGCTGCTATTCAAACACTTTTCAGTGGCTATCCATTAAGAGTGGCCCATCTCTCCTTCTTCCTAGTTTGTCTTAGTCTGGAAGTGCTGCTGAAACCTGCTCACCATAGGTGACCTTACTGGCATTTAAAATACTGGATGCGAAGCTTCCAGTGTCAACACACAAGCCATTACATTATGACAAATTAACAGACAAGTGGTGGCAAGAGGGTCTAGCATGATGAAATCTATGCTTTGGGTTCATGTATCTTCTAAGAGGTTAGCTTGAGAGAGTTCAGAAGATACAACCTCCCTCCAATGAAACTAAGGCTAGGCAAGATTAAGGACAGCAGCTAGAATGATTGGTGCTAGACATCACAGTGTAATAAGTGGGAAAACAAGACTTGCTATTCACACAGTTACAAACTATTAGGACAGAGAAGGATCTTGAAACTAGAGAAACTTGTCAGAGGTCAGTAGGTTTTAACTTGTCAGTGAACAGAACAAAATGTTTTGAAACCTGGAAGTACGAAGTCAAGTCATAGTGAAGAAGTCATTCAAACCCGAATATAAGCAGATTAGTGGGGTAAAACCAGTGGAGGAACCCTATAGAGGTGGTGCTTATCTGAGATAATGCTTCTATGTACTTATATACTTCCTTTAAGTGTCAAAAGTGGCAGCTGAGAAGAAGGAAAGCAGGGATGGGAAAAACACTACCAAGCATTACTCCAAGAACAATGATTAGAAATAGGTTCATGCAGCGTGGTGGTGGTGGTCATGGTGGTGTGCTGTGGATTTGGTTCTGACTCATAGCAACCCTGTACAGGGTTTCTGAGGCTGTAAATCTTTATGGGAGCAGAAAGCCTCATCTTTCTCCTGCAGAATGGCTGGTAGTCTCAAACTGCTAACAGTGAGTTTAGCAGCCCGACTCGTAACCACAACTCTACCAAGGTTCTTTTCATGAAGGATGTTGTTTGTTGCTGAGTGCCATTGAGTCAATTCTGACCCATAGCGACCCTGTTTAGGGTTCCCAAGGAGCAGCTGGTGAGCTTGAACTGTCAGCCTTGCTATTCAAACAGACTTTGCATTCCAGTGCATTAATGAAGGATAGAGAGACCTAATTTTGCTTGTGAAAATGGTTCACAAGCAGAGAATAATAAGGTCTACATCAGTTGTACATCAGGATCACCTAGAGAATTTATGAAACAAGAAACCTAGCCCCATCAATTTCTTAATTTTGGATTCAGTAGGTCTTGAGTAAGGGTTCAGAATTTGCACCTCAAGTTATTGCTGATGCTGCTAGACAAAGGACTTCATTTTGAGAACCACTGCTCTAAAGGGAATGTGAATATAAATGGGAGAGGGGAGACTACCTGATGATTTTAGGCCATTACAGCAGATTAAAGGAGCCCTGGTAGATAGTGGATTACAAACTGTAAGGTCAGCAGTTCAAATCTGCCAGTCGCTCTGTGGGATAAAGATGAGCTTTTCTGCTTCTGTAAAATTTTACAGCCTCGGGAAACACTACAGAGAGATGCTGTGAGCCACAACCGACTCAGTGGCACACACAACCAGCACCATCATCACAACTAATTAACTGCAAAAAAGCTTCCGGGATTAATTCCCAAACACCTAAATCTATGGACAATTATGAGGAGACTTCAAAAAAGTTGTGGAAAAATTCCACTAATTGAATACTATTTTTCCATAAACTCTTTGAAGTTCTTTCATATAATCCACACTGTTCTTAAGACTCCTCATTTAGCATTAAGTATTTGAAAATCTTGATGCTAAGAAAGGAGAGGAACGACATTTCTGAAGAGAAGGGGTTGCTCCAGTTTGTTCTTTACTCCTCACCCTGAGGCCATTTCCTTTGGATGACATTTAATATCTTACTCTTGGGGTGTGTTGCACATGGGTCTCAGGTCAAAGAGAACTTCTTTCCCATCCCCTGATTTGTAATGACATAAAGCGTGAGAATCATCCTATCTGGTCATGTGAAGATCCGCACAGAAGATTCTCCATGCCCATGTCTAGAGAGCCTCACCAGCTCTGGCTATGATCGGAGGCTAACAACTTCCACTGCCTTTGTGTGGACAGATCAGTTCCTAACCAGTGGGACGATCTCCCTCAGGGCAGGAAATTTGTAAGGCACAGAATAAGTTGGACTTCTTGTGTGTCAGTATTGTGGCAATGGGTTGGTTTCATGCATCCTTGGAAATAGCTACTTCCCATGTATTTGGAATGAGAGCCAACTTTTTCTAGTTGGTAAGAAAGAAAGCTAATTCCTCTGATTAATGCTTGACCTCCAATGGCAAAGATAGACTGCTAATGTTTTTATATGTCTTTTTCTTTGTTTTATTTGCTTAAGTCAAGCCTGCATCTCTTTTATGATTTGAATCTCTACTTAGAAGCCAGATCCTGGTTGGTGGTTCTAGCCTGAGTAGCGAAAAAATTAAGTTTGTATGGATGTATCTTCAGATTCATTGATGAATATTGTTGGTCGGTCCTACTGAAATGTAGCTGAACTTTGAACTATACTCCATAAACTGATCCTTGCCTCCAAGTAAGGTGATTATGATGTGAGAGTTTGAAAAGGAGGAAATTCAGGTAATAAAAAAGAACTTCACAGGAGATACCAAACTTAAAAAAAAAAAAAAAAAGAGGTGGGGGAACATAAGCAACACGTAGAATTGAGGTAATGGTATCTTCGTCAACTTTTTTATGATTTGATAGTCTATTCACTAACAAAACTATGGTTTCTTTTCAGTTGTCTAGATTTGTGCTTCCCAATCTTTTCAACATGAAAGTGATATTTGTATGGCACAGTGGGATATGAAGGTGGGATCCCACCCTTACAACAGCTTTTATACCTCATTACTGGCGTACTAGTTGGGAATTCTGGTCTTGGAGAGAATCATGTTTGATCCGCTTGAGAGCTTCACCCTGTTTCTTGTCCATACATTATTAGCTAAACAGACATGGGATTGATAAAAAAAAACAAAGCTGTTGCCATTTGTAGTCATTTCCAACTTCTGTGTTATGTGTTACAGAACTGAGTTTCATAGGTTTTTTTTTAGAGCTTTTATTGTGAATTGAGTGATAGTTTACATGGGAGAACATTGGTTTTCCACTTATCCTATTGTATTTTGTTTCATTGCAATGATTACAGTCCTCTCCGTGTATCATCATTTAACAGTATTTGCTTCTATTCACTCCGTTTTTGTTTTGTTTTGTTTTGTTGATGTACACAAAACACTTGAATATATAATATTTTAAACAATCAAAGGGCACATTCTTCAAGCCTGCCTCCTGGCCACCAGCACACAGCCTTTCTCTTTCCATGAGTCTAGAGTCCTCAGCTGCTCTGTATCTCCATGCCATCACCTCTGCCTCCATCTATGGTGCTGCTGCTTCTCTGGTTAGGGCCCCATATTCTGTTCATGTTCTTCTCCCTTATTGGTCCTAGGGTCCTCTCTTCCTGGAATGTAAGATTAACTACTCCCCCCTTTATGTTACAAAACTTCTACCTTTACAGTTGTGATCATCACAATTAGTCATGATAACAATTACTCACTATTGAATCAAAACAATCCTATCCCCACCTCCTTTCAATAGACCCATCTAGACAAGATGAAAACTATTCAGTGGGGATTCTACCTTCCCCTGCACACTCGGACACTAAACTCCTTCTTAAAAACGTGTAAATCAGTCACTTCATGTCTTTATCTGCCTCCCACCCCCTGCCCCCATTTTAGATAGCCAATGTCTAAGTTGCCCATCCCAATCAACCCTGTGTACTGAGGGCATAGGATTGATCCTTGATGTGAAGACTCCTTCCTGCTTGGTTTGTATTTTTCTCTACTACACCCATAAGTATACGTCAAATTCATCTAATTGTAGCAATTTACACTTGCTTCCTTTATCAAATTGCTTTATCTTCCTCTAGTCGAGCTCTGGTCAAGTCATAGAAGCTAAGTCAAACAGGTACTAGCTGCAAGTTTGGGAGTTCTTATGTGTCTCCCCCCACTTCATATCAGCTGGGTGCTTCACTTGACTCAGTTCTAGCCATCTGTAGCTAGGACAGGAGTTCCCAAATCTCCCCAAACTTCAGACCAACCAGTCCTTCCTCTTTTCTCGCTCTCATCTCAAGGTCAGCAGGAGTCTATGGAATGAGATCAAGCTCAGCCCATATCTTTATTACTTACTTACCCCTTCTTCTACTCACCAGTAGACCGACGTGGTTGCCAGCAAGCTTACATGCCAGCTTGTGTGTTCCCTTTGACTTTCCGTCTTAGGAGGGGGTTTGTTCTGAAGGCACTTGATTGCTTGCCTTGATGTCTCCCGGGGAACAGCTTGCTTGGTCTTGTAATAAAAAAACAAACTGCCATTTTGTTTTTTCCTGCTGGTCTTTCTTTCAGGAACTATCTTCTGTTCCTCTAGTCACTCCAGATTGGTCTGCTAGTCCTTTCAAGTGGCAATGTTCCACTTTAGAAGATCCTGGATGGTGCTCAACATAGGGTTTTCTTGGCTGTAATTTTTATGGAAGCAGATCACCAGGTTAGGATCACCAACTTCCCTCCGGTCAGTAGTTGAGTTCACCCATTTGTACTACCCAGAGGCCTGTTGGGTTGATAAGGTACTGGTACTGCTAGGCAAGAAGTTGTATCCATCCTGGAAAAATAGCTCATGTTCTAGCTTATGGTCACCATGATTCATAAGTTCATTTCCATTGTCCACTAGGAAACTTGGAACCACTTCCGGCAGCTGAATAGTATAGAGCTATTCTTGTCTATGGTTTTATAATTTCCCAACTCAAAACATCCTCAATTATTTATTTTATCTTTTTGTATTATGTTTATTTTTATAAGCAGTTTCAATTCCTTTTTTGGGGCTCTGGATTAAGGAAAAGAGCAAATAATTTAAAAAGAAAATTCAAAACACATGCCTTACCCTTACTGGGTCAGACATGTCATTTTTGTATGCTAACAGAATATTTTCACCTTTTAATAAAATTTGTAACTGAATCTGATATTAGTCATAATATGAAATAATGTTCCTTTTTAAGTGTGATGATCATCCCGCTTTATTTCTCCATCTGCAAGATGAGAATGATAATTATCCCTTTGAAAATATCGTATGATTAAATTAGTTCATGTTGGACAAGCATTTCAAAATGAGGATAACTAATAATTTATTAGTGGCTCTACTGGTGTGCAATTTGAGAATGAAGTCTGCCTTTGAGGAACTGGCATTTGCATTAATACATGTTTTCCTTCAATTCCTTATTAGGTCTACTCTGTGTTCTGTTCTGTGGGCACCAGCTATGCCTGCCGGTGGCACATGGTATTGTGGCTTTCCTACAGCTGAGGGCTGGTCATCATGTCTTTAAAGGGAAACTGAACCAATGATATTACTCATGCATGCTTTGTGAATTTGTTCGCTTTTTTTTTTAAGGTTTTGTTTTGAAATCTAAATTAGATATTTGTAGTGGCGAAGTCTTGCAGCATGTTGTTTTCTACTATGCAGAAAATAAAGATCCAGAATTTGAATTCATATCTTATCTCAATTATAACTTAAATAAGATAGCTGAATGGACTATGTTTTATATGATATCATTTCCTTCATGTTAATTAATTAGCCTCTTCCTGCCAAGATGGTCAAACTTCATCTCTCATACTTCAGATATATTGTCAGGAAGGACCAGTCACTGGAGAAGGATATCATGTTTGGTAAGGTCGAGGGTCAGAGAAAAAGAGGAAGACCCCAATGAGATGGATTGGCCAAGTGGCAGCATCAATGGACTCAAGCGTGACAACAGTAGTGAGGTTGGCCCAGGATTGGGCAGTGTTTCCTCCTTTTGTGCATAAGGTCACTATGAGTCGGTACCAACTCGACAGCACCTAACAACAACAAAAACAACAATGCAGAATTTATAACATATTTGTATTGTTGTAAAGAAGGCCAAAGAGATCAAACACATCATTATAATAAATACAGAAATAGTTTTCACTTATTGTAGACTATTTTGTTGTTGTTAAGTGCCGTCGAGTCAATTCCGACCCATAGCGACCCTGTATAGGGTTTCCGAGGAGCAGCTGGTGAGCTTGAGCCACCAACTTTGCAGTCTGATGCATTAGCCACTGCGCCACACCAGGACTCCATTGTATCCTATAAGTGAAAGGTATTTCTGTATCATTGTATACTATGGAGCCCTGGTGTGGCGCTGTAGGTTAATGCACTGGACTGCAGAGTCGGTTTGAACCACAAGGTCGGCGGTTTAAACTCACTAGCCACTCCTCAGAAACCCTATACAGGGTCGCTATGAGTCAGAACCAACTCGATGGCACTTAAAAACAACAAATTGTATAGTATTGACTCTAGTCGATAATTCTGAAAGTGTTTACAGGCCAGGAGCCTGAAGATGAGAAGCGTTTAGCAACCTTGCACAAAGCCATATAGTGATCACCTGATGTGACGTCATAATGCTGGGATTTGAACTGAGGTCTCCCGCGAAAACTTGTTTTCTATTTATTTTGTGGCTTCTGAACCAAAATTTTTAGAGAATATTATGGCGTATTTCTAGACTCTTATTTCTGAAAAAGATATAATAACTTACTGGGTTCTGGCGCTGTGGTCTAATGCATCGGACTGCAAAGTCGTTTGAACTGCAAGGTTGGTGGTTCAAGCTCACCAGCTGCTCCTTGGAAACCCAGTACAGGATCGCTATGGGTCACAATCTACTCGATGGCACGTCACAACGATAAAGTACTGCATCTTCTGTGGTAGGGTTTGACCAGATGACGATTAGAGTCCCTTAGCACTGAAAATTCATATGTTTCCATGGGGATGAAAGTTTTTTTTTTTTTTTTTTTTTAATTCAGTATACAGGACTCTGCAGCAAATGGCAGTCAAATAAAATTCTTAAATTCATAGAATGCCTCCTTGTCAATGAACTAAAAACAGAAAACTTCACTTTTCACTTTAAAGAGCTGTGCGTTTATATATTTACATGTAATATAATATAACCCCACATTAACAAAATAAGACTATTTTACTTGTCTGTATTTTACCTAGGTTAGAACATTTCTTCTGTTTAAACTGGGGTATGTCAATAAAATATGTTCCCATTCCAGTTCTCAGGCAATCACTGAAACTGTGATTGGTAATCTGTTGGCTAGCTTCTGTTAAACAAAGCACCAAAATGAAGTGCCCTAAAGCCTACCCTAAGAATCTGTGGGTTTCCAAAATCTTAAGAAATGATTTGTCTCTGGGAGTACTTAGTATTCTAACGCTGAGTCTGAACTGCCTAGCAAACAGCATTTAGAAGTCATACTAGTCCCCTTATTAAAATATTTATATAAAAGAAACTGGCCACAGATGGAAATGTTTCTCACTGAAAATTTACTTTCTCAAGTATAAAAACATTTCTCGAAATCAAATATTTCCCATATAAAGTCAGTTAGTTGTGGGCTCTGGGAGTTCATTTTCCATTGCCAATGGCCTTTGATTGGTGAGCTTTTCTTTGCCTTAAATTTGAAACTGGAGTGTGTAAGCAGAGCTTGAATGTGAGTGGAAAAACTGGCTTAAATTATGTGACTTTTCAGAAAGATCACCATATGTTTATTTGTACAGTTTTCTCCAAAGAGGAAAATTTGTTTAATATTTGAATGTGCTTATTTATAAAAACTATGGAAATAATCAGTAGGCATTTGTATTCCATTAAATTTGAGTCATTCTCCATTTTCTTTTCAATTTCTCATATAGATTTTCTATGTCTTATGACCAAGTATATGGGAGTCCTGGTGTGGTGCTGTAGGATAAGTGCTGAACTGCTAACCGAAAGGTCAGCAGTTCAAACCTATCAGCTGCTCCTTAGAAACCCTATACGGGGTTGCTATGAGTGGGAACCTACAACGACATTTAACAACATGACAAAGGAGTTACCTGAATATTAAGTTGCCACT
This sequence comes from Chrysochloris asiatica, assembly GCF_000296735.1. Classification (NCBI taxonomy): domain Eukaryota; kingdom Metazoa; phylum Chordata; class Mammalia; order Afrosoricida; family Chrysochloridae; genus Chrysochloris; species Chrysochloris asiatica. The sequence continues at coordinate 11,355,041 of NW_006408528.1, read as the reverse complement.
AGTTTAATGACAACTTTCCCTTTGATGTGTCCTTTATCTCTTAAAAAGAGCCTTGGTGGTACCGTGGTTAAAGCATTTGGCTGTGAACTAAAAGTTCAGTGGTTCAAACCATCCAGGTACTCTGAGATAGAAAGATGTTGCGGTCTACTTCCATACAAATTTACAGCCTTCAAAACCCGGAGAAGGATGTCATGCTGGGTAAGGTGGAGGGTCAGAGAAAAAGAGGAAGAGCCCTAACGAGATGGATTGGCCAGGTGGCTTCAAGTGTGGCGGTGGTAGTGAGGTTGGCCCAGGATCGGACATTGTTTCGTTCCGCTGTGCATGGGGTCGCTATGAGTCGGTTCTGACTCGATGGCACCTGATAACAACAAACCCGATGGGGCAGATCTACTGTCTCCTTTATGGTCACTCTTGAGTTGGAATATACTGCATAAGAATGAGTGTGTGCTTTCTCTTGGAATGTCTCTTTAACTCAGCTTTGTAGTCCACTATATTAAAACGGCCAGTAGAGGGTGCTGCTGACTTTCTGTTTAGAAAATTGCTCATTGATTTCTGCACTTTTAAAAAACATACAGAGAAATTATTTTTACTCACTCAAAGCAATCAGAATGAGAAAAGTGTTTTCATTCACCAAAATTGTTTTTTTGTGTCTTTTGCCATGTCTTCTCCCCTAAGGCATCAATAAAACCAGGCAAGTAGGTGTTTTTCTCACATCTGCAGTGCCCTTAGCTGACCCACAGTAAGGATGAGTATGGTAGTTTAGGGCAACCGGGTGTGATTATCTAATTTTTCCATCAGCTTGAGTTTCTTATGAGAAAGTTCTATTCATCGGGAGCCAAACGACGGGGAAAATAAAAACCTGTTTACACTTTTACTTTCCAACTGGCTTTTCCAGTTATCCCCTGACCTGGTATAATGACCAGGAAACATCTGTGCAACCTTGGCCACCTCAGCAGTGGACTGGGGATGGGGTGTTAGTGGCCTTGGTGGTGGGAGGTAGACCTGGTCTTTAGATGTAGAAGCATTCTCTTTTTTCATGTAGGCATTTTCTTTACAAACAGTGGCAATACTAAGAAGTAACCTGAAAGAACGTTTATATCTCCTTTAGCACCTCAATTCTTTGATAGGAACTACTCAATATTTTTGAAACTGCTCTAAAAACACAGTCAAAATCTCGAGCCAACTCCCTCCCTGTCCCCTTCCAAAGAAAATGCTGTATCTAAGCATTTCTTACTCAGACATTCTGGACCCTCCTCCACTTACATAGGTATCTTCTGCAGAATTCTCCTATCCATCTAGCTACTCCGGGACATCTAGAAGTTGTTTAAGACATTGTGAAACAGATAATATGAAAAATAGCGCCATAGTTTCATTTGCTATTCACCTTTATGGTGGCATCAGTTTATGCCAAAATCATCCTGAGAAAGTTCTAGTTGATTCCAAACTTTGGGTTTTCTTTACCATGTAGTCATTGGGCACTCACCAAGCTTCATAGCTGGTAGGTGGCACTTTTGGCTGGCTCTGTAGCTGGCTGAAGTTGTCTGTCCTTCCACAGGATGAAAAATGTCTTCCATTAGCTAACGGCTGTGTCCTCTGTGAAACTTCTGCAGGACAGCATCAATCAAGTCTCTTAGATGAGGCCTCAAGTGAAATTGGTATAATCTTGAACTGTAAACATAAGTACCACTGGTAGAGGTTTGGAATTTGAACACCATTTAAAAAGGTCTATTTAGATATCTAAACTAGACCTTTATTATAAAGAGAAACTGAGGCCAAGAGACTCTCTGGGTGGCGTTAGGAAGTCAAGCACCCTTTCTGCCTCGATTTCCCTTTCTTCAAATAGTGGGAGTGGGGTGGGAGGGAGTAGAGGGCATGAATAAAAAACAAATAAAACAACTCTTCTGTTTCTCAGGAGAATTCAACTTAATTTGGTTCTCAGTGAGAAGTCATCAATAATGTACTTGTCATCAACCATCTTTTCTTGGTGCCTTGCTATATACTTATAGAATCTATTATAAGCTCCTCCGCACCTCAACCCCCACCCATCAGTTTAAGAGTACACTAGTGATCACTCCCTGGTTTTATTTTTGTGTTGTAGGTTTATAGTTTTCCTTTTGGTTATTTTCTTTCTGTTCATCCTTTTTGCTCTTCTTCTAACCAAGGAAGAATGGCTAAATTGCTCTCACCCTTCCTGATGGTAACAAAACAGCTTCTGGTTCATGTGGGAAATGATGAAAGAGTGGATGTAGCAAGGAGAAAGAAGAGAGAGTGTGTGTGTTAGCAGTTGGCTTTTCTGTGGAGGTTTGTTGCTATTGGCACCTTTAAAAGCAGTCAGAAGAAATTCCTTTGGAGAAAGAATGACTAACTTCCTAGAGGTGAATGGAAGGTTGCTAAGATTGTGAGGGAAAATTTATGTTGAGCTGACTTTTCTTCTCCACTCTCCTTTGTATTGTTTATTTCTCTTTTAGTTCTTTATTGTCAGAACACATGTAATTCTTTATTGTCAGGACACAGCCCCCCATTTGTCTCTGTAACAAATATCGAAAACATTTTGATGGGACTCCTTAGAATTCCATAAATTCCTGAGTTTCCCATTATAGTAGACAATGTATTAGAACTTCAGTCATGTAAGATCTTCTTGAAGAGCACTGTTCAACAGTTCTGGGAACTCTTTCACTCTGACAAGCTTGGAAGGAATCCAGAAACATTGTTACTTCTACACAGAGCCAGTAAGACAGAAATATTCCTGAAATTAAAATTTAATTACACCATACTGATTTTGTTTTCTCTGTAGTGAACTCAGCGGGATTTAAAGATTTAAAGCCTTGGAAACCCTATACAGGGTTGCTGTTGAGTCGGAACTGGAATCGACTCTACAGTACTTAACGGCTACAATGTTGAACTCATAGGAGCCCTGGTGGTGCTGTAGGATAAGCACTGCACTGCTAACCACAAGGTCAATAGTTCAAACCCACCAGCCACTCCATGGAAAGAACATGAGGCTCTCTGCTCCTGTAAAGATGTACATACAGCCTTGGAAGCCTTTTCAGGGCTCCCTTTAGTCCAAACTAACTCGATAGCACCTAACAACAATCACATAGTGAGCTCACATTCTTCCTATGTATCTTTGGATGGTCATAGAAGTTTATATATGCTTGTAAATTAGCAATAACTTCTACAGGAACATCTAAGTAATGTTTTTAGCAAGTTATACTATCCCAAAGACAATCTAGATGTGATAGTTGATCACCGACCCAATATTATTGGCCTAGAATTTTGTTTTTCCTGAAGAATAGGAAAAACACTGAACTCTAGGTTAGTTAGTAAGAAAAATACCATGCTTTCAGCTTTAAATAGCATGAGATTTCTATTCATTTTCACAAATATAGATTAATTGCATAAACAAGACCAAGAAAAAACTCATAGCTGCTAAGGCAATTCAAACTCATAGTGACACTCCTGGACAGAGGAGAACTGCCTCAGTGGGTTTCCCAGGCTGCAAACTTTATGGGTTACAGCCTGGGAGCTCTGGTAGCGTAGTGGTTATGAATCGGGCTGTGAATCTTTAGGTCAGCAGTTCAAAACTACCAGCCGCTCTGCGGAAGAAAGATGAGACTTTCTGTTCTCCTAAAGATTTACAGCCTCGGAAACCCTGTACAGGGTCACTGTGGGTTGGAACCGACTCATGGCACTTAACAACAACAATCTTTATGGAAGCAGACTGCCACATCTCTCTCCTGTGGAGATGCTGATGCTTTCAAACTACTGGCCTTTCATTAGCATTGGAGCTCTTGACCATGGCTCCACCAGAGCTCCTTTTTATAAACATAGCATTAATTAAGTTTGATTTTTATTTTTATGTTGTTGTTGTTAAGTGCCATAGAGTCAGTTCCGACCCATAGCGACCCTGTATAGAGTTTCCAAGGAGCAACTGTTGAGCTTGAACTGCCGACCTTGCAGTTCAAACGGCTTTGTAGTCTGGCACAATAACCCACAGCGCCACATCAAAAATTCAACTTATTTTCTTAGCCAACATTTCAGAGGAAAATATTTAAAATAAATTAAAAGAGAAAAATTATGACAGTGTACCAAAAAAGATAGAATAATCCATCCTATTCATTCGGAGGAATAGTTGGACTCTTATCTCAGCTTGAAGACTAAAGTGCGCCTGATTCAAGCCGTAGTATTTTCAATAACCTCATATGCTAGCGAAAGCTGGACAGTGAATAAGGAAGACCATAGAAGAATGTTGCTCTTGAGTTATGGAGTTGGAGGAGAATATTCAAAGTACCATGGGCTGCCAAAAGAACCAAAAGATCTGTGTTGGAAGAAAGTGTAGCCAGAGTGCTCCTTGGAGGCCAAGATGGGCAAACTTCATCTCTCATACTTCGGACATATTATCAGGAGGGACCAGTCACTGGAGAAGGATATCATGTTTCCTAGGGTGGAGGGTCAGAGAAAAAGAGGAAGACCCCAGCAAGATGGATTGGCAATATGGCAGCATCAATGGGGTCAAGCATGGCAACAATAGTGAGGTTGGCCCAGTATCAGGCAGTGTTTCATTCTGCTGTGTATAAGGTGGCTATGAGTTGGTACGGACTCGATGGCACCTAACAACAACAACAGCCAAATATTTGATTGCCACTGAAAATGAAGAGCTCAGCCCAGTGTCTCTCTGTGTAAGCCATCACATATTAAACTTAAGAATCTGATTTTTGCATTGAAAATACTATAAAATCAACATGAGAACTGGTATGTTCATCTAATATGTATTTTGGAAGAAACAACACTAAGTGACAACAGGAAAGGTGTAGTTGTCATTTTCAAAAGTTGTTTTTCAGGAACAAACTAAGAGCTCTCAGTGGTGAAAGATGGAACATTATGATCAACAAAATTAATAGCACAATATTAGATTGTAGCTCAAGTATAAAATAAGCTATTTTGAGGTAAATAAATGATTGAATAAACAAATAACTAGGGAAGAATAGACAAATCTCCTATATAGAAGAATCCCAGTTAATTTTTGCAGGTACTGTCTCTTCAGTGAAATGGAATGTAATTCCCTGCTTTCTAAGTGTGAGCAGTGCTGTATGATAAGCACTGTATGGAAACCCACAAGACTGGCAGTTCAAACCCACCAACCACTCTGTTGGAGAAAGAGGAGGCTTTCTGATCCAGCAAATATTTACAGCCTTCGAAACCCTATACATGGTCACTATGAGTGAGACCTACTCCATGGTACTTAACAACAACACACCTGGTAATTTCTTTTCAAAGAGTATAGTCTGGAAAGGGAGGAAGTAACTTTATGATGAAGAACCAGGTAAACACTACCTTGGCCAGGTCATCAAGGTTAGCCTTAGTAGTGACTAACCATGAACCCTTATATGATATTATGTTGTTGTTGTTGTTAAGTGCCGTCGAGTCGGTTCTGACCCATAGCGACCCTGTACAGGGTTTCC
>NW_006408528.1:11284862-11348974 GCF_000296735.1 Chrysochloris asiatica | reverse complement strand
GTCTGAGCAACTGTCACAGTCTAGAGGAGACATAAAGACTATGCAACGTAGCATCCTGGATGAGAATCTGGGACAGAAGATAAAAACTAAAGAAACTATTGTTATCTAAATAAGGTGTTGTTGGTAAATACCTTCAAGTTGGTTTTGAATCATAACCACCTTGTACAGGGTTGCTGAGGCTTTTTAAATCTTTGTGGGAGCAGAAAGCTTCATCTTTCTCTTGTGGAATGGTTGGGTCACTCAAACTGTAGACCTTGTGGTTTGCAGATCAGAGCTTATTGTGTGGAGACACCACACTCCCAAATAAAGTGTAGACGTTAGACAACATAGTATGTCAATAGTAGTTCATTAGTTGTTACAAATGAGGTTGTAATATAAGATGTTAACAGGAAACTGAGTGAAGGGTATCCAAGAAGCTCTGCTATCTTTGCAACTTTTCTGTAAAAATAAAATATTCATTTTTACAAGTAAGTCTTTATTATTGTATATTGTTCCTTCATAGCTATGTAATTATATTTCTAATTTTTGATTGATTTTTAAAAGATAACTTAAATAGCATGTTGTGAAGTGACGCTGAGTCAGTTCTGACTCACAGTGATCCTGTATAAAGTTTCCTAGGAGCAGCTGGTGAGCTTGAATCACCATCTTTGCAATCCAGCTCATTAACCTGCAGGGCCACGCCAGGACTCCTTAACAGCCCCTCTCCTTTTCTCTTCACAGGCCATGGTAATTTGTTGACTATGCTTATAAAATCAAATTTGTTAAAGTTTTCTTAAAAATCAAAATGGATTCACATTGTTTTACACTAGCAATTAAAATATATTTCTTTTGAAAGAAACTAATGATTTGTTGTTGTTAAGTGCCATTGAATTAGTTCCAACTCATAGTGATGGTGGCTAGCGTTTCTGAGGAGCAGTTGGTGGATTTGAACCACTGACCTTGGGGTTAGAAGTCCAGTGTTTATGATACAGCAACACACCAGAAGCTGTTCAGAATATATATAAAATTCATCATCGTTGTTGTTGTTAAGTGCCATTAAGTCAATTAAGACTCATAGTGACCCTGTATAGGGTTTCCGAGAAATGGCTATTGAGTTTGAACCATCAACCTTTCGGTTCAAACCAATCTTGTGGTCTAGTGCTTATCCTACAGTGCTACAAACATCATTGTTTCTTAACTCTTCATAGTATTAACATGTTTGTATACATAGTATTAATAGGCTCAAACGTGGCAACAATTGTGAAGTTGGCCCAGGATCGGGCAGTGTTTTGTTTTGTTGTGCATCGTGTAGCTATGAGTTGGTACCAATTTGATGGCACCTAACAACAACAACATATACATAGTATTAATATGTACTATTCAAAAATATTACAAATGCCTAAACATTCCATGTAGCTATAGGACAAAGAGACAGTTTCTGAGAGATTCTTTTGGATGAGGCCCAAGGTTCCCCTCTCACAGCCATTATTTCCTGTGTCCATTTCAGATCAAGGCTAACACTTTTCTTCTTTTGAATTTCAGTGCTCAGCTACAGTTGGGGACAGACTTTTCTGCCTATAGTAAGAAACACGTGGGCTAACTTTATTATTAAAACTCTTTGTGTGATCTAGGCGGTTTTGAGGAGCCAGTGGGTTCTCTGGCTGTTCTCTTGTCTGAAAACACCCTGATCACCTTCCAAAATGAAATCCTAGAAGTTGAATATGCAACATATTTTTCAGAGTGTTGACTGACCAGCCGCTCAAGAGACTACACACAACAACCGATGATGAATATGTCGTTTCTCATTTCTGAAGTGACTCCTGTCACAATGTGGCTGTGAACAGTAGGATCCTACACTTTCCTTTCCCTTGATACAGTCAGTACTTGCTGTCTTCCTCTTTAAAACAAGATTTTAGTCATTTTGAAACAACTAAGTGTGAACAAGTGTTTTGTGTAATTATTATGTATCATAGCTAGACTTGAGATAAAATAATATCCCAGTTAATTTTAATCCATCTTTTAAACACACACAATAATTTATAGTTTTAACTAGAACACACTTGAATTTTTCCATATTTAACCACTAAAACAGCAAAATTTAATTTTAGCCGGTACAAAGAATTTTTGATAGCAATGAAAATATATGACACGGTCACTTCAATGACATAAAATTTAAAATTTAAAGGCTGCTGTTACATTTTTATATTCAAATCAAGAAATCAAGTTTGTGTTTTTTTTTCTCCTCAGAATTCCTTTTTTTTTTTTTTTAGTATCAGTAGGTTGAAAGGTTGTTTTAATAATACAAAAAACCTCCTTAAACATACCCCAGTAGATTTTTGAAATACATTTCATTTATTATTCCCCAAAGTGAAACAATTATATTTCTATAAGACACCGAAGTCAAGTTCTTTGATAGTAGGACTGATTGGTTAGCTTGCTTTGGCAGGAGTAGACTTCCAACTATATTGAACTGTTTAACTAGGGAAACCTAAACCAGTTTTACGCAGTTTGCTGTTCTTACTGTACTTCATGTGTGGCATTTACAATAAGAGAAAGTAAAAGCCACACATGGAGTCTGGGTCCTTCTTCTCATTCCTTCCTATTTCCACACTGGGGCAGAAGAGTTATTTTTGTGATTTCCAGACTTCCCCACACTTTTATGTATAAGGTGGCGAGCTGGGACGTATGTAGCAATATATAATTAACCCAATGGTATATTTTTCACTCCATGCACAAACATGTTTTCTCCAGTTTCCCTCCTTGACTGTTAGCTTGGAAGCCAAGGAAAGCAGCATCTGGTGAAGCCAAGAGTCCCAACTTTGAAAACAATGTTTAGATGCTTCTAAAAGTTGAAGCCATATCATTCATAATTTTAGAATTTCAAAAGCTTTCTTAGTTTCACAAAGTATAAATTGACTTCTCTGATATTGGACATTGTTACTTCTGAAGACTTTTATTTGCATTCATTATTTCTTCTCATCCACCTCCCTCATGACTCTATTCTCTTAATAATAGTTTTTAAAATCTAAAGTTAGGCTTTGGTCTTAAGAGTTCTAATTTCTCCAGTGACCTTTTCTTTTTACCTTTTTTGGGGGTGGGGGAAGTTAAGAGGTTGTTCAGAAACTTAGATTTCGGTCCTACTAAGACTACACATTAAATGGTAAATCGTCTTTGGATCAAGACTTTGACCTACCATAGTATTTAATTAGGACTCATAGAATACTAATGGAAATGCTTTGACTAACAGAATTTATTTGATGAGGATTGAGTGGGATAAGAATTTGACTTATTCAGAATGAAAACCAAATCATTGGATACAGTTTATCATGCAACATGAAAGATTCACTGATTTTTTAAAAGAAAACAGAGAGTCACCCTGCCATTACCTTGTAAATTGTCATGTGCCCAGAGGAAGTAAACTGTTGGAAGGAAGCCAGTGACAAAGAACTTGTATTTTGCTTATTCTGCCATCTATGCCTCATAAGGTTTCTTGTGAAGTTTAATGAGACCGTGTAAACCATGCTTTGTAAACAGCAAAGTACTATCCGCATGTAAAGTATTATTATTATTACTAAATTATAGGTTATGTTACACTGAGGAAGACTGTACTCGAAGAATCATTTTTTGTGGGATAACAGCATTTTATAGGTTATTTGCAAAAATTCTCTACACAGTTAAAACAATGGTATGTCATTATGAGGAAGCAATTTAAACTCTCCTGTAATATCTTTTAATTGCTTTGAACAAAATTTACACATTTGAAATTATATAACTTCATTGTACAAATAGCATTTGAGTGAGGGTGAAGAGTATAATGAAACATTTAAAAAATACTAATACACTTTAAAATTTTTCTATTTCTGACAGTTACAGAAACTTAAATTTAGCATGATTGCATTAGGAGTTGGAATCAATGAATGAGAACAATTTTGTATGTTCTCAGATGGGGCACTTCTTGACAGATGTTTTGTTTGCCAATGAAAATTAATAGAATATCATGGCTTTCATTTGGGGTCACTACTGAGAACAATGTAATGTCATGAAGTTAGTTGAAAAGCACATGAGGGCATTGACTGGTTTTATGAAGTGAACATAGTGGTTGTAATAGGGTTTTTTAGTCAACTTGGTTGGGCCAGAATTCTCAGCAGTTTATCAGTTAATATGTGTTTATCACCTCCATGATATAATACAATCAACCCAATGAAATGATCTGATATGATCAGCCCTAATCTAATGTGTTGAAAATCCTTACTTCTATGATGTTAATGGGAGTCCTGGTGTGGCACTGCATGCTAATGCCCTGGACTGCAAAGTTGGTTTGAACTACAAGGTCGGTGGTTCAAGCTCACCAGCCACTCCTTGCTCCTCGGAAACCCTATCCAGGGTCGCTGTGGGTCAGAATTGAGTCAATGGCACTTAATACTAACAGTGATGTTAATGAGTTCTGGTATGGTGCTGCAGGATAAGCATGGGACTGCTAACCACAAGGTTAGTAGTTCAAACCCACCAGCTGCCCCTTGTAAACCCTAGACAGGGTCGCTATGAATCTGAACTGACTTCATGGCACTTAATAACAACAACACGAGGTTAATGCTTTTGGATGCAATCTACATGATACGGTTGTATCTTAAGCCAATCTCTTTTGAGATACAAAAGGAGAGAAAAATGAGCAGAGAACGTGGGCTAGAAAGAAGAGCCAGGAGTGAAGTGCGTCCTTTGGACCCGGACCCCTCTGCCATGAAGCTCCTAGATTCAGGGTATGATTGATGCCAAAGCACATGGGGCTTTCCAAGGAATGATGGAACTAATGGTGCCGAAAGAAAACAAGGCCCTTCCTCAAGAGCCAACAAAGAGAGACAGACTTCCGCTAGTGCTAGCCCTCTGAATTTGGTCTTCTAGCCTCCTAAATTGTGAGAGAATACACTTCCATTTGTTAAGCCATCCTTTTGTGGTATTTTGATTATAGCAGCACTAGATAACTAAGACAGTGGTCAAGAAATACAGTCTTCTGTGTTATACATCTTGAATTGTCCTCATTTGCTACTAATTTTTCCATCTGTGTTCTCTAACACAATAACCTCGATGCACATGGGGCTATTGAGCACTTGAAATGTTACTAGTTCAAATTGAGATGCACTGGCAGTATAAAACTCACATTGGGTGTTGAAAACCTGGTGCAAAAAATAAAAGGAGGGATATTGCAATAATTTGTTATTGATTAGTAGAAAATAATTATCTTTTCGATATATTGTGTTAAATGAAATATAGTCAACCCCCTGGGTATGAACGAAAAGCCCCAAGCCTTTTCAGCTATTTAGAAGTGGCTTGTGCAGCACGTCAAGGTGATTGTGATGAAGAATTTGTTGTCAGCAGGGATTGGGTAAATTGTTTCCAAATAAGTTTTTACATAATATTAAAGGACAAATATGAGTGGTCGTTAACTCTGAATTTTGTAACCTGGTGACTGCCTCTGTATTATTAAAATTAGTTTTATCTTCTTTTCTTCACTTTTTAAAATGCATTTACTAGAAAGTTTAAAATGATATATGTGGTTCCCATTATTTTTCTATTGGGCAGTGCTGAGCAGATAGTAGACAGCTCTTTCGTGCTTCTGATGAGAAAGCAGTGTGAGAAAACACGTGTGGGTCACACAATGGAAACATTTTCTCTGGTTCTTCTATTAGTTGCTAATTTCATTTCAGTTAAACTTAGATACAATTCTGCTTCTCCCAAGACAAGCTTCGGAGTAATCCGTGAACAAAGCTGGTTTGGCCTAGGAGTTCTACTGTGGCCCTGAAGCTAGTGTCTAGCTGTGAATTCTTGGCTTAATCTCTCTGTGCTTCAGCTGCTTTATTTGGAAAAAAAAATAATAAAGTAGATCATAATATTACCTTCCCCTTAGGACTAGCATGTACCAAACGATTTAGCAAAGTATCTGGCTCAAAATAAGTGTCATATAATTTTAGTTGTTTTTAATAAATTCATTTCAGTCAGTTAAATAAAAGATAGTCAAGTGTCAACTAACTTTTTTTCATCTTTCTTGAATGAAAGGAAGATAAAATGGGGGAGCCACAGATAAAGCAGAGACAAAGTTAATGTGCTGGAGAATACTGAAAGTGCCATGGACTGCCAAAAGAACCAATAGATCTGTTTTGGAAGAAGTGCAGCCAGAGTGCTCCTTCGAGGCCAGGATGGCTAAGCTTCGTCTCTCATACTTTGGACATATTGTCCGGAGGAAACAGTCGCTGGAGAAGGATGTCATGCTGGGTAAGATGGAGGGTCAGAGAAAAAGAGGAAGACCCCCAACGAGATGGATCAGCCAGGTGGCATCATTGATGGACTCAAGTGTGGCAGCGGTAGTGAGGTTGGCCCAGGATTGGACATTGTTTCATTCTGCTGTGCATGGGGTCGCTATGAGTTGGATCCGACTCGATGGCACTTGACAACAACAACAAAGTTAATGTGCTGGACTGCAAGGTCAGTTTGAACAGCAAAGTCAGTGGTTCAAGCTCACCAGTCGCTCCTCGAAAACCTTATGCAGGAAGGATCGCTATGGGTCAGAACTAACTTGATGGAACTTAACAATAACAACAACAAGTGATACAAGAGATCATTCCTCCCATGAAAATAATTCCCAGTGTTTCCCCGTGGCCAAACTATAGGTCTACACTGATCTGTAGATGAAGCAACCTTACGTTGTATGGACAGGAATGGAACCTATACATTTGACCTATTCTACTGCAGACTCTCATAGGGTCATTCAGCTGACTATAATGCAGCCTTAGCTAAACTTGTACAATCACATAGATTCTTATACATCACCAAGGAACAACTGTTTGTTCTCACATTTAGAATGCAATATGGCACAGACTTCAGCAGACAAACATTTCAGGCCTGATCCTTGGCGACTTAAGGTTTCTCTTGGTATTCACAACAATGCCCTTTGCTTGTCAAAATATGTATTGCAATATTTGCTTTAGTATCAGCTTACTATCCACTCTCTGAACATGTTGATTACCATCAGGATATTCTGGTTGGCTGGTGTGGTTCACATGAGAACAAGAACTTGCCAATATGTTATCAATGTCTTGAGCTTAAAAATACATACCTGGATTTTCACTAGAGTGAAAATTTGTGTCTAATCACCTCCTTTCCACCTCCCTTTTGATGAAAATCATCAAAATATGAGATGAAAGGATCTAATGGGTTGTCTGAATGTTTTTCCTAGCCCTGTTGGAAATGATTGAGGCATTGGATCTTCAACATTTCCTCTGAAAAAGCAATTCCAAAGGTTGGTGTCAACTTACAGCTTAGTAATGGACTAATACACATTATCCTATATACAACTCTAAATTATAGCCTGCCAGCTGTGATTCTGGAAGTTTGGAATAGGTTCCTTCCCAAGATTCTAAACAGAAATGGCTTTGAATGTTGTGGGCATGAGTCTGTCTCACCCATCTAAAGGCAGCATGAATGCTGTAACATGTCTATTGATTTTTAACATTCAGCTCTCTAAAAAATAGAAAATAGCCAAAATTTGACAAGCACTTTACAAAATGATCTGATCCTTTGTAGATGCAGGGTAAGAGCTATCTTCACAAATGACATTTGTACTTAAACTTGGAACAAACCCTTCTTGTTTCTCTTTTATGTCTCTTTTATTATGCAGAACAGAAATACATTTTACTAGATTTGAAATTATGCTTTAAATGTTATTTTATCCCTTTAGTTTAGTTTTTGTTTTGTTTTTTTTTCATTTAAGTATGTATGGCTCCAAACTCACAAGAGTATACATCCCCAATAAAATAATTTAATAAGTTTAACTTGGTAGATAAACAAATCCATGTTGTACATATTTCATTGTCAAAGACAATGCCTAGGGTTGGCAAAGGTATAAATGAAGATGCTCTCTCCCTCATTGTTATGGGAGATGAAATTGTTATAGTCTTGCTGAAAGGCAGGCAGCCTGGTTATATTTATCAATATAAACCTTAGAACAAGGCACCTACTAAACTCCAGTTTTAGGAATTAATCTTATGGGAAGTAATTAGAGATGAGAGAGAAGATTTAAGCACAAGAATGTTCACTTCAGCTTTGATTATAATATAACAAGAATACCTTAAATCTATTACTAGAGGACTTGTTATTGTTGTTAGTTATTGTGGAGTTGATTTTCACTCATAGCAACCCCATGTATTTAGAGTGTAATTGCTCCATAGGCTTTTCAAGACAGTGACCTTTCAGAAGCAGATCGCCAAGACTGTCGGCTGAGCTGTCTTTGGTTGGGTTCGAACCACCAACCTTTTGGCTAGTCAAGCAAGTAAGTGCTTATACCACTAGGGGAATATTTACATAAATTAAGGTGTATCAATATACTGAAATACTAGTTAGCCTTTTAAAATGGCAATTTATGATGTAATTTTAAACGAAAACAACAGATCACAAAAATAAACAGGTTGTAAAAATGTGCATGAATGTGATTTCATGTTGCTGAAATAATAGCATAGTGGTTACAAATCGGACTGCGAACCTTAAGGTCAGCGGTTCGAAACTACCAGCCGCTCCACGGGAGAAAGATGAAGCTTTCTACTCCAGTAAAGAAACCCTGTACAGGGTCGCTATGGGTCGGAACCGACTCGATGGCACTTAACAACAACAACACATATATGTACAGAAAATCATGAAATTCTTGTATCAGTGTTAAAGGTAGTTATCTCTAAATGTTAAAATTATGTATTTAGGGTGGTAAAATATTTTTACTCCTGTTTGAGATGGTACAATAACTGGCTACGTTGACAGTTTTCTGAACTTTTTTTTTTTTTTAACTTTTTAATGTGAACTAAGTGTAGGCTTACAAACAATACCATCAGTTTCACATTCAACAAATCATACACAACAAATCATTCATCTGAATAATTGCAATCCCCTCCATGAAACAACAGTGTTCCCACATCCTCCCTGTATTTCCTATTTCCATTCCACCTACCTTCCCAAAGTTTTCCTCATCCCTCTATATATGGTTTGTATGACTAACAGGTAAATAAAATTGCAGTAAGGATGAAATGAAGAGTATAAAGGAATTACATTATGATTCAAACTATTCTGTTTAGTAGCAGAGTTGTCTGAAAGCCTTGTTTCTTCTGAAAACACAGTGATCCACCGTCCACCTAGCCCCTCCTGAGACTCTATTTCAATATAGGTGCTGTTAACTGCTCTTGGGTCAGTTGTGAATCATAGAGACCCTGTATAGGGCTTCCAAGACTGTAAATCTTGTGGGAGCAGAAAACTTCATCTTTCTCCTGAAGAGCGACTGAGAGGCTTAAACTACTGCCCTTGTGATTCTCAGTCCAGTGCTTAGCACCATGCTCTCTTCAATATAGATACTTGCCATTATGCCCATATACTATAAATACGATACTCAATGTGTACCAAGATATGAACTTGATCAAAGTACTCTTTCTTTTGTTAAATGTGCTTTGGAATTGTACTCTATTTTCTTATATGCTTATAAAGTTTGACAATACCATGAAATTTTTGTAGGAATATTTCACTAGACTCACTTCATAAGCAGAGTATTGCAGATAAATAGTCCCATTTAAATATTATTTTATATATCATATAAATAAAAAGGGGAAAAAGTATTCATTTTTATAGTGACATCAAAAAAACAAACCTGTTGCTATTGAAGTTTTTAAAACATCTAGTATAAATTAATTAACTATACTGGCATTTATGGAGTCCTGGTGTGGTGCTGTAGGATAAGCACTAAACTGCTAACGGCAAGGTCAATGGTTCAAACCCAACAACTGCTCCTCAGAGTTGGAACTAACTTGACTGTACTTAACAACAACAACAACATTGGCATTTATATTAGTCCTCACAAAAAATACATACATACACACAGACATACAGATACACATTTGGCAATTCATCCAACAGACATTTATCCTGCTTTTAAGAAGCTTGTTGTTGTTAGGTGCAATGGAATTGGTATGACTCAGTGACCCCATGTACAACAGAACGAAATACTACCCGGTCCTGAGCCCACCTCACAATTGTGGTATACCTGAGCCCATCACTCTGCCACTGTGCCAATTCATCTTGTTAGGGGTCTTCCTCTTTTCCTCTGATGCTCCACATTACCAAACATGGTACCCTTCTCCAGTGACTAAAACACAAAACCTCATTGCTCTCTAATCGATTCTGACTCACAGTGATGCTACAGGACAGGATAGAATTGTCCCGTAGGATGTCCAAGACTGTAAATCCTTATGGAAGCCAACTGCCATATCTTTCTCCCATGGAGTAATCGGTGGGTTAAAACCAATGATCTTTTAGTTCTCAGTCAAGCACATTAACCACTGTGCCACCAGGACTGCTTTGCAGTCTAGTAGGGGAAGGAAATGATTACACAGTACAAAGCAGAGCATAATAATGGTTATACAAGAGGCAAATGCCAGTGGTAAAGGAGGGCCACAAAGGGAGAGAGAAGTGTTAGGTATAGGGTCCTGGGAGAGGAGGCATCCACATTGGGTCTGAAGAACATTATTGAGTTAATGGGCAAAATTGAAATGGGAATAATGGATTCATTTAAAATGGGTTTTTTTGTTTTGGTTTGGTTTTTTAATCCAATGCCATTGAGTCTATTTGACACATGGCCACCTTAAAGGACACAGTAGAACTGCCCAGTAGGTTTTCTCTGAAGCTGTAATTTTTACTGAAACAGACCACTGCATCTTTCTCTTGTTGAGTATCTGGGTTTTTTGAACTGCTGAATTTTTAGTTAGCAGCCAAGTGCTTAACCACTGCCCCATCAGGGGTCCTTAAAAATATGATATCCATATTCAATTTACTGAAGTTGTTATAAGTGTTTGCTGTGGACATTGCTGTTTTTCACTGCTGTTATGGTAACCGCCGACTCCTTCCTGGTGATTCATGTTGTGATCCATAGAGTTTTCACTGGAAGGTTTTGGAGCCCATTTAATTAGGAGCATTTTAGGAGATGGGGAAGAAGCAAACGATAAGTGTGACACAATATTAACATTAGATAAATCTGGTCAAAGAACATATGGGTACCCTTTGTTTGTACTTTAGTAGTTTATTTGTTAATTTTTGAAATCCTTTCTGAATTACAAAGTGTTCAAGAAAAACTCAGGCTAATTCTCAGATAAGAAGCAGCAGAGGATTGCTCTCCTTATTTACTGCTGTCTGAAGATCAGAACTGATGCCAGCTGCTTTTTTTATTTCCCAAATGTGGTTCATTTTAGTTATTTGTTGACTTCACCAAACCACTGCATAATTTCACTCAACCCAGGATGGAGGGCAGCGGCATCTGCTTTATAGACACCGAGGCCTGAAATAGCAGGAGGCTGTGTTGTGGCATGGGGTGGAAGCCTGTGCCCTGCCCAGCCGCAGTGGGCCTGGTTTGAGCAGTTTGCTATCAGACCCTACATTGTGGAATAAACATCAGGGCACATAACATGGAGATGCTGACTTACCAAGCACAGCTTCCTGCCTCCCATTTGAATGTTGCCTTGCCTCCCCTGCACAGTGACACATATTTCTGTGAAGGTGTTTTCCAGGTGGAGTCCAGCTACTTCCCTGACATCCTTCTTAAATTGTAGCCCAAGTAAAAGGATGCCAAGCCCTCACTTCTGGGTCTCCCGATAACCTCCTCCAAACAGTTTCTCAATATGGCTCAGACTTGCGTAATTTAATACACTTCACCCCTCAAAGCCACCTCTATTTAAAATGCACATTCACCAAAGTGCTAGAAAAGTTTAGCAATCTACTTCCAGAACATCAGTCATTGAGAATCCTATGTGGCACAGTTCTACTCTGATGCACCTCAGCTCCCCATGAACTAACTCAATTGCAACTGGTAACATACATATTTTAAGGATTCCTCATAGTGTGAGAACTCTAAGAGTGAATTTAGAGAGGAAATTGGCCATATTAGTGTCTGGAGGAATAAGAGACGCAGCCAAAAAGAGGTGTGTTCAGTAATTGAATACCAGAAGAATTGTGGAATACCACTAAGAACAACATACAGGATGAAAGCCAAAGGTTGTTAAGAAAACAGGAAATAAAAATAAAACCAAAATGGAAGTCAGAAGAGACTCTGAAACATGCTTTCCAGCATAGAAATGATAAAGCAAATGAAGATGTCAAAGAGCTGAACAGAACATTTTAAAGGGCAGTGAGAGAAGACAAAGTATTACAAGGAAAAATATGAAAAGACTGTGTAGATCATAACAAGCTATGGATAACATTGTGAAGCATGTGTATTCCATAACACTTAATTGTGCTCAATGAGGAACCTGTACCTGTATGTAGACCAAGCGACAGTCATTAGAACAGAACAAGAGGATACTGAATGTTTTAAAATCAGGAAAGTGTTGCACTCTTTCAACATACTTATTCAACCTGTATGCTGAACAAATAATCTAAGGAACTGGATTATATGAAGAAGAACATGGCAAGATTGGAGGAAGACTCATTAACAACCTGCAACATGCAGATGACACAACCTTCCTTGCTGAAAGTGAAGAGAACTTAAAATACTTACTGATGAAGATCAAAGACCACAGCCTTTAGTATGGATTGCATCTCAGTGTAAAGAAAACAAAAATCTTCACCACTGGACCAATAAATAACAACATGATAAATGGAGAAAAGAAGTGAAGTTGTCAAACATTTAATTTCCCTTGGATCCAGAACCAATGCTTATGTAAGCAGCAATTAAGAAATCAAACAACATATTGCATTAGGCAAATCTTCTTTAAAAGACCTCTTGAAAATGTTCAGTAACAAAAATATCAGTGTGCGGACTAAGGTGCACCTGACCCAAGCCACAGTATTTTCAGTAGCCTCATATGAATGTGTAACTTGGACAATGAATGTAGAAGAACTGATGGATTTGATCTATGGTTTTGGAGAAGAATATTGAAAATACTATGGATTACCAGAAGAACAAACAAATCTGTGTTGGAAGAAGTGCAGCCAGAATGCTCCTTAGAGGCCAGGATGGTGAGACATCATCTCTCATACTTTGGGTATGTTATCAGGAGGGACAAGTCCCTGGAGAGGACATCATGCTTAGTAAAGTGGAGGGTGAATGAAAAAGAGGAAGACCCCTCAAGATGGATTGGCACAATGGCAGCAGCAGTGGACTCAAGTGTAACAACAGTGGTGGTGATGCCACACATGGGACTGCTATGAATCTGTTTCATCTCAATGGCATCTAACAACTAGACTGCCATGCGTATACTATTCCTGGCAAAAAACCTGGCAGATTTGCTGCTCATTAACTTTCATGTTGGGATTGTTGGGTAAATTTTTAGGAACTATACTAAACATACAGAAAAGTACCCAATCAAGTCATTAGAGTAAATATATCCATGCAGTCATCAGATTCCTTCAGAGTCCTGGTGTGGCAGTGTGGATTAATGTGCTGGCAGTTCAAACTCACCAGCCGTTCCTTGAGAACCCTATACAGGATCGCTATGAGCAGGAACCAACTCGGCAGTACTTAACAACAACAACCATCCGACAGATTAAGGATCAGAACATAAGCAGAAACCTGGAAGTCCATCTCATGGTCTCTGCTCCCCCTAAGGATAAACACTATCCTGCCTTCTAACATCACAGAGGAGTTTTGCCTGTTTTTTTTTTTCTTTATGTAATCATACATGATGGACTCTTTGTTGGCAGGCTTCTTTTGTTTAACATTAACTTTGTAAGATTCGTTCATTTTGTTGTGTGTAATTACAATTCATCCATTCCTATGACTGCATAGTATTTTGCTGTGTAGTCATACACCCTTCTTTATTCATTCTATTGCTGATAGACATTGAAGAGTAACTATTTTGTTAACAGAATTGAGAGATTTATGTCTGACTCTTAATAAGCATTTCCCAAGGAACAATTGACAGAAGGTTAACGTCGTGAATGTACAACTCCAAAATAAAACCAAACCCATTTCCATTGAATCCATTCCAATTTGTAGTGATCCTTAGGCTAGAACTGCCTAGTAGGGTTTACAAGGCTGTAAATCTCTAATGAAGCTAACTGTCACATGCTTTAACCACTATACCAATATTCAAAGATAGTCTTAATTTCTCAACTTTTGAAAAGAATAGTGACTCCTAGCATCTTCAGCTGGCAAAATCTTTATTATGCCCCTGGAGTCCTGGTGTGGCATCATAGGAGAAGCACTGGACCACCAGGTCGGTTTGAACTGCAAAGTTGGCAGTTCAAACTCACCAGCCGCTCCTTGGGAACCCTGTACAGAGTCGCTATGTGTGAGACTGACTTAACGTCACTTAACAACAACATTCTGCCATAATCTGACTGGTTGCTAACACAAATAAAAATCAGAGAGCTTTGGGGGGAAATGATGGTACTCCCAGGATTCTGTTTTGCTGTTAAATATTGGCATACAAATATGTAACTAAATCTGTTTCACTAATGACTAGTGGTATTAATTGTAATGACTTGTCAATCTGACATTCTGTTGGTGTCTTCATTTCCAACAGGTCTCAAAACGTTTTTAAAGGATTTAGCTCTCAGTCTTGTAAATCCTTTGTCAATAAATGTTGAAAAAGTTTGGCAGTTTACATTTAAAATGTATTAATAAGAGTTCTAAGGAGCTCTGGTAGCGTAGTGGTTACGAATCGGGCTGCGAACCTTAAGGTCAGCGGTTAGAAACTACCAGCCGCTCCCCGGGAGAAAAATGAGGCTTTCTACTCCCCTAAAGATTTACACCCTCGGAAACCCTGTACAGGGTCGCTATGGGTTGGACCCGACTCGATGGAACTTAACAACAACAACAATAAGAGTTCTGGTGTGACACTATAAGATAAGCACTAGACTGCTAACTGAAAGGTCGGAGGTTCAAACCCACCAGGTGCTCCTCAGAAACCCTTACAGGGTCACTGTGAGTTGGAACCAATTTGATGGCACTTAACAACAACAACAACATTGTATTAATGTGCAGCTGTCTACATGCTGCCCATCACAGAAAAGCTTTTCTGTCCATCTTTTGAAGGTGTTTAAGGTGGAGGGAGATCTGGTTGCTCTGGGTATCTGAAATTTCATGTTTACATTTGAAGAGGTAAGCTGAAACCTTCACTGTTTGGACTCTACCTGAGTGGTTTTCACATTCAGAAGTTACAAGATGGTTATTGGCTATCTCCAGCTTGAGTATGTGGCTGAGCACTGGCAGTTAATTAAAATGAGGCTGGTTTTCAATATCAGAATTATGCTGCCTGTTTTTGTACGATGTCCCTGAAGTCTTCCCTACTCTTGCAGTGTGTTTGTGATGTTAAAAAAAATATGTATATTTTAAAAAGGAAGCATAACATAGGGCAGCTTGTCCTCATTTACAGCAGAGGTAGGGTGCTCGGTAAGCTTTCCAGAGTGGCATTCTGCCCCAGTGTTCTCTGTCTTTTAGCTTTGCAGACTCTGGGCTGTGTGGCTTGAATGTACTTAGGAGAACTGACAGAACAAGAACAAAGCCCTGGAGTTTTCTTAACAGGAAGATTGCTTTATGGAACATAGATTGAGAAGAATTTAGAAGACTTTGTCAAATTAGAGTACTACTACTTTAAATGGCAAGGAGCTCTGGTAGCGTAGTGGTTACGAATCGGGCTGCAACCCTTAAAGTCAGCAGTTCAAAACCACCAGCTGTTGTGTGGGAGAAAGATGAGGCATTCTGCTCCTGTAAAGATTTACTGCCTCAGAAACCCTGTGCAGGGTCGCTATGAATCGGAACCAACTCCACGGCACATCAACACCACCACCACTTTAAATGGTAGATGAAATAGTTTTTTAAATTATTCTCTAAAACATGTTTTTAATTACAAAAGTAATCCATAAATAATTCTTAAAGTAAAAATACATCTAACTATGCAGATAATACCCCTTGACCACTGCTCATTAATTCTGACTTCCTCCCCATATTTAACCCCAACACACAATCACCAAGTTGGTATGTTTTACTCTAGATTGAGCGTTTGGGGACAAAATTCAACCACCACATATTTTTGTAAATAAATGTTTATTCAAATAAAATAACGCCCATTTGTTTACATATTGTCTATGGTAGCTTCTGTGCTGAAATGGGTGAAGTAGTTGTGCAGTTAAAACAGGGAATATACGGCCCACAAAGCATAAAATATTTACTCATTTTCCCTTTATACAAACAGACTGCTGACCCCTGGAGTAGGTATTTTCTTTGCAATCTCATATATTTAAACTAATACATAATACAGGGGAAATGAGGAAGAGCCTTAACAAGATGCTGTAACAATGGGTTCAGTCATGGTGACAATTGTGAGGATGGCACAGAAACAGGTTGTACATGAGGTCACTGTGAGTTGGAACCAATTCGATGACAACTAACAACAACAGCATACTTTTATATGCAATGTTTGTTGTTATTGTTGTTAAGTTGGTTCCGACTCATAGTGGCCCTGAGTAGGATTTCCGAGGAGCAGCTTGTGGGTTTGAACCATTGGCCTTGTGTTTCAAAGTCCAATGTTAATCCTACAGTGCCACACCAGAAGTCCTGTGCAATGTGTTTATAGATTGAAATCTGTTTATTTTTCCATAAATGGCAACATACAATACATATGAAGTCCTGGTGTGGCCCTGTAGGATAAACCCTGGATTGCTGACCATAAAGTCGGTGATTCAAACCACAAGGAACTCTTCCAAAATCCTCTACAGGATTGTTATGAGAAGGAACCAACTCAACAGTACATAATAACAACAGCAGCATGATATATGTTGTTCTATATTTCATATTTTTTCCAGTTAATAATTTTTTTTATGATCTGTCCATATCATTACATTTCAGTATTGAATATGATCATTCCCTAGTGGTAAACATGTAAGTTATTTTCAGTTTTGTGTTACAAAGACTGTAGCAATAAAAGCTGGCAATAAATCTATTTTGCATAATAGCTTTGGAAAATCACATATACAACATTGGACTTGTATAATTAGTCCCAAGAAGGTCACATGATAATCGTGGCTAATGTGAAAAAACAAGGGCTGATTAACTTTTTGCAGGTACTTGAAACATGCAGTGAGCATTATTCAGAACAGAGATTCGATGCTCATGATTCTTTCTTGTTGTTGTTAAGTGTCACTGAGTCAGTTCTGACTTATAGCTGCCCTGTATAGGGTCTCCAAGGTGGGTTTGAACCTCCTAACTTTCAGTTACCAGTCCAGTGCTTATCCTATAAAGCCACACCAGGACCCCTTATGATTGCTAGGCAGTGTCTATCCCGGGAAAAAGTCTGAATAGAATTGAAAATCTCTTTATCTAAAGTAGGGGTGGGGAAATTTTTTTTTTGCCAAAATGTATGACATCATTTGAAGACCATAGAAAATTATAAAAATTAAAAATTGGCCTGCTATATTTGGTCAAACATTTAATTAACTCACTCCTAATGTGATGGCTGTACTTTATTAACTGCACAAAGGCTTTCAATTGTGTGGATCATGACAAGTTATGGACAACATTTTGAAGTATGAGTATTCTTGAACACTTAATTGTGCTCATGAGGAATCTGTACATGGAGCAAGAGGCAGTTGTTGGAACAGAACATGGGAACACAGAATGGTTTAAAATTAATAAAGGTGTACAACAGGGTTGTAATCTTTCACCATACTTATTCAACCTGTATGCTGAGCAAATCATCCAAGAAGTTGGGTTCTATGAAGAAAAACGTGGCATCAGGATTGGAGGAAGACTCATTAACAGCCTGCGATATGCAGATGATACAACCTTGCTTGCTGAAAGTGAAGAGGACTTAAAATACTTATTGATGAAGATCAAAGACCACAGCCTGAGGTATGGATTACATCTCAATGTAAAGAATACAAAAATTCTCACCACTGGACCAATAAACAACATTCTTATCAACGGAGAAAACATTGATGTTGTCAAGGGCTTCATTCCTCTTGGATCAACCGTCAACACTCATGGAAGCAGCAGTCAAGAAATCAGACGACGTATTGCATTAGGCAAATCTGCTGCACAAGACCTTTTTATAGTGTTGAAGAGCAGAGATGTCAGCTTGAGGACTAAGATGTGCCTGACCCAAGCCATGGTATTTTCAATAACTTCATATGCATACAAAAGCTGGACAGTGAATAAGGAAGACCATAGACTAATTGATTCATTTGCATTACAGTGTAGGAGGAGAATATTAAAGGTGCCATGGGCTGCCAAAAGAACCAATAAATCCGTTTTGGAAGAAGTGCAGCCAGAGTTCTCCTTGGAAGCCAAGATGGCCAAACTTTGTCTCTTATACTTTGGACATATTGTCAGGAGGGACCAATCACT
Organism: Chrysochloris asiatica; assembly: GCF_000296735.1. Taxonomy (NCBI): domain Eukaryota; kingdom Metazoa; phylum Chordata; class Mammalia; order Afrosoricida; family Chrysochloridae; genus Chrysochloris; species Chrysochloris asiatica. Next base: position 11,330,637 of record NW_006408528.1, on the reverse strand, counting down.
GGAGAAGGATATCGTGTTTGGTAAAGTTAAGGGTCAGAGATGGAGAGGAAGATGGATTGACAAAGTGGGAGCATCAATGGGCTCAAGTGTGGCAACAATTGTGAGGTTAGCCCAGGACCAGGTAGTGTTTCATTATGTTGTGCATAAGGTCGCTATAAGTTGGTACTGACTCGATGGCACCTAACAACAATGACAATATGATGGCTAGAGTGCTGGCATGGCACTGCGGGTTAATGCACTGTATTGCAAGGTAGAGTTGAACCGCAAGGTTGATGGTTCAAGCTTACTAGTCACTTCTTGGAAACCCTATACAGGGTCGCTATGAGTTGGAACTGACTTGACAGCACTTAACAAATACAACGATAATGTGATGCCTGGAACTGCAGTTGCCTTGGCAAAGCCAAACTAAATGATTTGTCAGGCCCAATATGACCTTCAGGCAGGATGTCCCCCATCCTTGATCTAAAAAACGTATGATGGAATTAGAAATATCCATTAGATATTTAAATTAAAAATATAAAACTTTAGGTAAACTTGAAGTTCCTGGGTAGTGGAAATGATTATGCATTGGGTTGCTAACTGGAAAGTTGAAGGTTAGAGTTCACCTGGATGTGCCTCTGAATAAAGACTTGATGATGTATTTCTTTAATTTTTTTTTTTTAATCCCTATGGAGTACAGTCATGCTCTTATGCTCTATGCTCATACACCCATGAGGTCTACATGAGTCAGAATCAACTCAACAGCAACTAGAAACTGGTTAGGGAGGATAAACTCACCCGTACTTGGACTACTGTTAGTTGAACTGTAGCCTGGGAAAATGTCAAGATTTCAGTATAAGGGAGTGTGTAATTGTTGTTGTTGTTATGTGCCATGGAGTCGGTTCTGACTCATAGCGACCCTATACAGGGTTTCTGAGGCTGTAAATCTTTACGGGAGCAGAAAGCCTCATCTTTCTCCCGCGGACGGGAGTGTGTTATAAACAGGAAAATATTGAATGTTAGCTTCCAGGTGTCTTCATGGTTATCATTGAATGCCTTCAGTTTTCAGATGGGGAAACTTAGTCATATAAAGGTTCAGAGATAAAGTAAAATTTGCCAAAGCCAGAACTTGTGTAAGGCAATAACCTGCCAGAGAACTCAAAATACTTTTTCATGAATACAGAATGGTAGAAAAGTGGTAAAGTACACCCTATTAATGATGGAAAACTTGTAAAACCTAGAAAAACACAGCAGTCCCATCAAGTTTTGGCTCTCTCAGGTTTCACTGTAAGCGGGCACTTCAAAAAGTTTTCAAAACATGGAATGAAAAGATAATGGCAGTTTTCCAGGAACTTTTTGAAGGACCCTCATATAATCAAGATCACAGCAGAATTTGATCAGAATTTAACTTATCCATCAATTGCATCTATACTGAGCTTGAGTTGAAAGAGCAGATTTTTCCAATTTAAATGGAGTAAGACTTCAATAATGTATCATTTAAAAGCTTTACAGTTTGTGAGAATTTGTTTCTGTTGACATTTTAAATATATGATTTAGGAGCAGTTTTCTTTATGTAAAAAAATAGCTGGTGCCTTCTCCCCAGGAATCAAAACAACGAAAATCGAAATTGATCAATGACTTAAGCAATTTGAAACTCCTTCCTGACTGCATCAGGCCGTTTGTTCATGTGCCCTAAAGTATCAATTGGACAAGAAATAGGCCATCTCACTAACACCATTTTAACACACTGAAGTGACTCAGAATGTTAATCCAGTATCAAAGCATAGTATTTCCTATGGTTGTAATGAAATATATTTGCTTCTAATGATGCAAACTAATAATTAATATTTTGGGAAGGTTCTGGTAGCTTAGAAATAACGCCGACAGTTTTCAAGACTGACATTTCCATAAAGCAATGCCTTTTACAGTTGTTAAAATTTTTATTCGCTGGTAGCGTAGTGGTTACAAATGGGGCTGCAAGCCTCAAGGTCAGCAGTTCAAAACTACCAGCTGTTCACGCGAGAAAGATGAGGCTTTCTGCTCCTGTAAAGATTTACAACCTCGGAAACCTTGTGCAGGGTCGCTGTGAGTCAGAACTGGCTCCATGGCACATAACCAACAACACACATTTTAATCCAAATTCTTGCAGCGCTGACATGAAGGTGCACTGAGGGTAGTGTGACATGTTCTTTTAAAAACTACAAATATAATCCTGTAAACATTTAATGTTAATGTAATTCCTACCTTTAAGTTGCTTTTACTGTGCCTCCCACAGGCTTCTCTGTTAGCTAGATTCATCTTGAGCCTGGTGGTAGTGAAAGAATCGCATAAAATTAGACCCAACACTCAAAACTACTTCTTTTTTAATTCCTAACATTCAGTCTGGGGCCACTCATTGGTGCCAATGAAGGATTTGTCTAGAAAACAATTACAGTCCATATTCTTAACAGTAGATTTTTGATACTGATAATTGTCTTTTTGTAAGTGCCAGCGATAATTACCTTGTGGTCGTGGAACAGAAAAAGAGGGAATTGACTGGAGCAGGCTCTGCTATTCTTGGTTTCTTGTTCCAGAAAACCATGCGGAGACAGAAAGCCTAAAAACAACCCACCATAGCTGGTCTTAGAGACAGAAAAATGAAACAATGTAGGACGATTTGTCAGATTAATAGATAGTTGCTGGAGTTCCTGTAAAATGCACAGGTACTTTACAAAGCATTAGGGGTATTTTATACTAATATTAAATTATAGAAAAGAGCTCAGTTCCTCCAAATTATAGCCCTCACTAGGAAAAGCAAGGCAAACAAACTTTGATCAACACCCAGGCTGAATTTCTTCTTAGTAGTTCTAAAAACAACTTTTAAGATTTCATTATTTTAAACTATGTCTGAATATGTAAGATGCTAAAATAGTTTATTGATAATCAGTTATGTATCCACAGATAAAATAATTTGGTAAATATTTCTTTCTTATGAATGCGTTTATGTTGTTCTCTCAGCTTCATGAAGACAAAGAATGAAAGTATTATATAAAACACCAGTGTCATTAAAAAAGAACTCCCTTAAGAAACATTAGGTTATCTAGTAAAATGGCCCTTTAAGAGATGGAAAAAAAGAAAATGCAGAAAAAAAGAAAGTTTATAAGCAAGCATAAATGCAACTCCTCCCAGACACTATAAACATGTTGGTGGTGTTTGTGTGTGTGTATGATATTCATAATATATATCTTGTGCTTATAATACATGATATATACATTCATACGTAGCAAACACATCATGTATATATACACACAATCACTACATAGTTTTTCTTTTAGTACTATAAAGGTAATATATTTTTACACTTAAAATATTAACATTATATTGTCATTCTAATGGTGTGCATGAACTCTTAATGTATAGTACCCATCATCTACTGCGAACAGTGTTAATGCTCATTATTATTATTTGAGTACATCTCTTCTTCCTTGTGCCTGAGTCTCACCTCGTTGTTGTTGTTAAGTGCTGTAGAGTCAATTATGACCCATACTGACCCTGTTTCTGAGGGTTTCCGAGGAGTGGCTGGTGAGTTTGAACTGCCGACCTTGAAGTTCAAAATGCTTATCCTACACCACCACACCAGGACTCCTGAGGCTCACCTTTGTTGTTAAGTGTCATCAAGTTGATTCAGACCCATAGTGGCCCTGTATAGGGTTTCCAAGGAGCAGCTGGTGGGCTTGAACCACCGACCTTGCAGTTCAAACGACTTTGCAGTCTGATGCATTAGCCTACAGCACTATACCAGGACTCAAGACTCACCTGCTGTGTGCATACATTGGAGTGCTTCTTAATTCCCTCTTGGTGAGACCTTAGCAGTTTGTTATGTTTTCTTATCCATTCTGTCAATGCCATTTTTGTCTCGTTTACATTAGTCCAGAAGGGCAAAGAACATGTTTATCTAGATGGGGAAATCTTACACTTAACAAATTGGTTGCATATCTCTGTTCACTGATACTTGATTTAACAGGCTAATCTGATAAACTACTTTTTTCTCAAGTTATAATAACACTGATGAGAGAGGTGAACCTGATAAAGTTTTCGAGTCTCCAAAGACAGAAGCAAATTGCTTGCAGCTAAATTGCACTGTAGCTAATGCAATAAAAGGTTGTTTTTCATATTGAAAAGTTTAAGATTAGGGGTGGGGAATACTTAGCCTGCTAGGGAAAATGCAAAATAATCACATATGACAAGATGGTGGAGTATGCAGAAACTCTACACAGATCCTCTGCAACAGAATACAGAAGACTAAATGAAACAGAGACAGACGACAGGCTTGAACTTCAGAGGAAGGGATAGAGAAGTAGATTTAATGCTTACTAGGAGAAAGAACTGAACAGATGTGGCAGAAAAAAAGGAGACAGACAGGTGAACTGAGTCAGTCCACCAGACAGTGAGTGACTTTTGTAAGTGGCTTTGGAAGCAGATGGTGGTTTGGCAGAGGCATACCAGAGACTGGTGGCAAGTAAAGCCAGACATGGAGCAGCTGTAATGAACTTTTGTGAGTGGCTTTGGAAGCAGACTGGTGCTTGGCAGCACAGAGGCCTATCAGTGACTGGAAGCAAGAAATCAACTATGCCCTTATAACCAGCAATGATCTTATACTCTGTGGTTCCACCCACTGGGCAAGAACCAGTAACAACTTATATACATCTGATGAATGAAAACAACCATCAGTCAAACTCATTTTAAACTGAGCTGCACAAACGGTAAATGAAGAACTGAACACACACTTCCATTTTCTAATCATACCCACCAGAAAACAGTTGTTGAATGACTAACAACACAGTAACATACAATCATAAATTAAGTACAAATACAATGACACCACAATATCTTTGGGAAAACAGAAATTTCTGTTGATAAGAAAAAACAAGACAGGGTGACTCAAACAAGTGACCAAGATGCAGAGTTAGAAAACATTTTTGAGGAAGAAAAGACATTGGAACTATCTGAAAAAGAATTATATGTAGATCCTTTCAACAGATTGAGAAAAAGGCCAAAGAAAGCAAGGAAGAATTCAGGAAAACAATACAGGAAAAAAAAGAACAAAACAGATGAAAGACTAAAGATAAAATTCTGCAAATAGAAATACAGAAGATTAATACCAAGATTTTAGAACTGGATAACATATTGAAAGGACACAGAAATAGATTTCAATCAAGGAAAACCTGTATTAGTGAGCTTTAAGGTAAATCTCTCAATATTAGTATGCTAGAAGAACAACCAGAAAAAAAGAAGGAAAAAAAAATCTGAAAAAGCCTAAATTTTGTGTGGGACACCATGAAAAGGAATATCTTACAGATTACTGGAATTCCAGAACAGGAAGAGACAAAGAAAATCTCACAAAAAACTGTCAAAGTGTTGTTGGAAGAAAACTTCTCTAACATCATGAAAGCTGTGAAGACAAATTCAAAGCAGAGCAAAACCCATAAAGGACAGACCCCAAAAGAAAATCATCAAGACATATAATAATCAAATTCTCAAAAATCAAAGAAAAGAATCCTGAGAGCAGCTCTAATAAAGTGATAACTTAGCTGCCAAAGAGAACCAGTAAGACTAAACACTGACTTATCAGCAGAAACTATGCACAGAAGTAAAGAAGTTGGTTCTTTGAAAGGATTAGCAAACCACTGGCAAATCTAACAAAAGAAAAGGAGATGCAAATGACATGAATAATGAATAATATGGATGACATCACAACAGAATCTAAAGAAAGAAAAAGGATAATAACAGAATGCTGTGAAGAATAGTACTACAACAAAATTTTTAATCTAGAGAAAATGGTCACATTTCTAGAAAAACACTACCAACCTAAATTAACAGATTGAGGTAGAAAATTTGAACAGACCTATAACAAAAGAAAAAAATTAATCAGTTCATTAAAAAAACTTATAATAAGTAAAGTCTGGTCTCAGATGGCTTTACTGGAGCAAAATTAAAGACCTATGCAAAGAAAACTTAAAAACATGACTACAAGAAATGAAAAGAGACTTACAAAAGTGTAATTCATGCTCATGATATTGTAATATCATGCTCATGGATAGGAAGACTTAACATTGTGAAAATGTCAACACTACCCAAAACAAATTGTAGATATAATGCAATCCCAATCCAGACTCCAATGTCATTCTTTAAAGAGATGGAAAAACTGACCACTAACTTTATATGGAAAAGAAAGAGACCCAGGTAAGCAAAGCATTACTTAAGAAGAAGAGGAACAAAGTAGGAGGCCTTTCACTTCCTAATCTCAAAACCAACTACACAGCCAGAGTGATCAAAACAGCCTGGTACTGTTACAGTGAAAGACACATAGATCAATGGAATAGAATTGAGGACCCAGAAGTAAATCCATCTACATATGGCCAACTGTTCTTTGACAAAGGACCCAAACACATTAAATATGGAAGAGACAGTCTCTTCAACAAATGGTGCTGACAAAACTAGAAATCTATGTGCAGAAAAATGAAACAAGACCCATATCTCACACTATATATAAAAAGAGATTGAAGACCTAAATATAAAACATAGAACTATAAAGACCATCAGTAAAAAACTAAGGACAAACTTAGGGGCTCTGATACATGTCATAAATACACTATCAAACATAAATGAAAACACACAAACCACTTAAGACAAAATAGATGATTGGGACCTCATAAAAATTATACATCCATGTATACCAAAATATTTCACCAAAAGAGAAAAAAGAGACCCCACAGACTGAGAAAAAAATATTTTTGTAATGACATATCAGACAAAGAACTAATCTCTAAAATTTATAGAAATTGTCGGCTCCTTTACAAGAAAAAGGCAACTATTCAATTTAAAAATGGGAAGAAGATATGAATATACACTTCACCAAAGAAGGCATTCAGATGACCAACAAACATATGAAGAAATGTTCATGATTATTAGCCATTAGAGAAATAAAAATCAAAACAGCAATGATATATCAGCTTTCTCACCCAAGCATGAATGTTGTTATTAAGTGCCATCAAGTTGGTTCCAACTCAAAACATCCCTATACAGGTTTACTAAGGAGTGGCTGGTGGATTTGAACCACTAACCTTGATATTAGCTGCCCAGTGCTTATCCTCCAGCACCACAATAACAAAGTTAAAAGCAACAACAACAAACAAACAAAAAACAGTAAATGCTGGTGATGGTATTATGGAGAGACTGGGACCCTCCTACGTTCCTGGTGTTGTTTCTGTTAAGTGCCATTGAGTATGTTATGACTCATAGTGACCCTTTGTACAATATCACCCAATCCCATGCCATCCTCACAATTGCTGCTACACTTGAGGCCACTGTTGCTGCTTCTATGCCAATGCATCTCATTGGGAGTCTCCTTTCCCTCCACTTTATCAAGTGATGTCCTTCTCTAAGGATTGATCCCTCCTGATAATATGTCCAAAGTACAAGAGACAAAGTCTAGTCATCTTGTCATCTAAGGTGCATTCTGGTTGTACTTCTTTCAACACAGATTTTTTTTTGTTCTTCTGGAAGTCCATGGTACTTTCAATATTCTTCTTCAACACCATAATTCAAATGCATCAATTCTTCTACAGTTTTCCTTACTCATTGTCCAACTTTCACATGCATATGAGACTATAAAAAATGCCACCAATTCAGCAATTCTTTAATAGCAGATGGACAGTTACCCTAGTGCCTTTGCCAGATTTATAGAGTGATTATGTTACTTCACTTTATTTTTCTGTTATTTATTTTTCAGTGATAAAATCCTCTGGGTGCAGGTTGAATTTTTCTGTATTTACTTCTCTACTTTGTGTGGGAGGAAGAGTAGATGATGATGATAATGATGAAAGTTGGTGAAAACTTGGACTGGTAGGGAAATAAAGGAGGTCTGAGGTTGGGAAAGTAGCTAGAGATGTAAACAGTTAACACACTGCTGACTGGAAGATTGGCAGTTTGCGTGTACCAGAGGCACCTTGGAAGAAAAGCTTGGTGGACTCCAAAAAGGAGTCATCAAAAACCCTGTGGAGTATAATTCTACTCTAACTCATGTTCAATCACCATGGCGTAAAGTAACTCGATGGAGACTAGGTATTTTGGGCTGAAAGTAGAGAATACTAGAAAGATGTTTGCCTTTGTTTTAGTGCCTATGAAAAGGCATTTAACTGTGTTGATCATACCAAATTATAGATACCATGTTGAAGAATAGCAATTTCAGAACACTTAATTGTGCATACAGACCTTCTGCATTGACCAAGAGGCAGTCATTCAAAAAGAATGAGGAAATATTGCATGGTTAAAGTCAGGTAAGTACACATCAGGTTTGTATTCTTTCACCATACTTATTTAATCTGTATGCTGAACAAATAAGCCGAGAAACTAGACTATATGAAGACGAATACAGCATCAGGAAGATTTGTTATAGCCAGCAATACGTGGATGACACAACCTTGGATACTGAAGGCGAAGAGTACATAAAGCTCTTAGCGATGAAGATCAAAGACTGTGGCCTTCAGTATGGATTACACCTCAACATAAAAGACACAAAATTCTCACAACTGGATCAGTATCATGAGAAATGTACAAAACACTGATGTAGTCAAGGATTTCATTTTACTGATCTATATTAAACACCTATGGAAGCAACAGCCAAGAAATCAAAGGATATACAGCACTGGGCAGTTCTGTTGCAAAAGACTTCTTGAAACTGTTAAAAAGCAAAGGTGTCACATTGAGGTCTAACATGTGCATGACCCAAGTCATGGTATTTTCAAGTTGTCAAGGACTTCATTCTTCTTGGATCAACTATCAACACTCATGGAAGCAGCAGTCAATAAATCAAAGGATTTTTTGTATTGCATTAGGCAAATCTGATGCACAAGACCGTTTTAAAAGTATTGAAGAGCAAAGATATCAGCTTGAGGACTAAGGTGTGATTGACTCAAGCCATGGTATTTTCAATAACCTCATATGCACATGAAGGCTGGACAGTGAATGAGGAAGACCGTAGAAGAATTGATGCTTTTGAGTTATGGTGTTGGAGGAGAATATTGAAAGTGCCATGGACTGCCCAATGAGCCAATAGATCTGTTTTGGAAGAAGTGCAGCCAGAGTGCTCCTCCAAGATGGCCAAACTTCGTCTCTCATACTTTGGACATATTGTCAAGAGGGACCAGTCACTGGAAAAGGATATCAAGTTTGGTAAGGTGGAGGGTCAGACAAAAAGAGGAAGACCCCAGTGAGTTGGATTGGCCAAGGGACAGCATCGATGGACTCAAGTGTGGCAACAGTAATGAGGTTAGCCCAGGATCGGGCAGTGTTTTGTACTGCTGTGCATAAGGTCGCTATGAGTCGATACCGACTTGATGGCACCTAACAACACGTATGCATGGAAAAATGGACAGTGAATAAGGAACCCTGAAGAAGAATTGATGCCCTTCAATTATTGTGTTGGCAAACAATATTAAACATATCATGGATTGACAGAAGAATGAGCGAATATATCTCGAAAGAAATACAATCAGAATGCTCATTAAGAGTGAGAATGGCAGAACTTCATCTCATGTTATTTGAACATTTTTTTAAGGAGGGACCAGTTCTTGGAGAAAAGGAGCTCTGGTAGCGTAGTGGTTATGAAATGGGCTGCTAACCTCAAGGTCAGCAGTTCAAAACTCTCAGCCATTCTGTGAGAGAAAGATGAGGCTTTCTGTCCCATAAAGATTTACAGTCTCAGAAACCCTATACAGGGTCACTATGAGTTGGAACCGACTCCATGGCACAAAACCACCACCACCATTTCTTGGAGAAGGACATCGTGCTTGGTAAAGTAAAGGGTCAGTGAAAAAGAGGAAGCCCCTCAATGAGATGGATTAGCACCGTAGCTGAAACAATGGACTCAAACACAATCATGATCATGAAGATGACAGGACCGTGCAGTGTTTATTTTGTTGTACATAGATTAGTTCTGAGTCATAACTCAGAACTGACTCCACAGCACCTTACAATAGCAATAAGAGGTAAAATGTCAAACTGAGACAAGCAAAATGGGAGTGTGGGTAAGGTAAGAGAGTTAATATTAAGTGCAAGTGTTATATGTGCACTTAGAAAACTTAGTTCTGGAGATCCATTCCAGGGTCTAGTCTTTCGGTGTGCTTGTAAATTCCTTTTAGAATTTGGGCAATCACCCTTACAAGTGCACTAATCCTTCAGAATGCCAAGCCACCCATTTCTGTGCCTCAGTGAGGAGTGGAGGAAAATCATGCATAATTCACCTTTTAGAAACTCCAATTTGGGGGTGGGGGGGAGTTCATTTATTGCACATTCGAATCTTTGACTCTCATTGATCGTTAACCTGACTTGCCAGAGTAGCTGACCCTTAATGCAGAATTGCGTTCCTGCAAGAGAAATTCTTGGGATTGTTGGAAAAGGAAAAAGTAAATCCAAGGGTATTGTTAGAACTAGTAGATGAGGCCTGTTCATTCACCTAGCTGGATTTCCTTTAAACGCTAAGATGAAAGTCATATTGCATGGAACACTCAGCAGTGGGGATTTAAGAGTTTTTGTTCTTGTCCTTTACTACTGCCAGGAAATATAATTAACACGTAAATGTATGAGATGAAGATATATTTTTTCCATCTGATTTCAAGATCTCCCCCATCCTTAAATCCGGCATCCATCATAACCAAAGTGAGTCTGAATGTGGAAATCCAAATGGACAAAGGTGTTTTAAGAACCCATAAAAGCAGTGCACTGTTAGTTTGCTTTCAACATGAATATTAATAATGAGTTTTGGATTAATTTACCATTAGTCTTATCTTTCATATGATTTTAAGTAATTTAGTCCATAAAATGTTTTAAAATGATATACTAGAAGTATTTGATTTTTAGGTATTTCACTTAGAAATCTTTCCTTTTTCCCTTGGTAAATGCACAAGGGGACTTCAAAAAGTTCATGGAAAACTTACACTATCTTTTCATTCATTTTTCTATGAGCTTTTTCCCTTCCTATTTCATACTTCTGGACCATAGGAAGTTTCTTTATAGAAAGAAGTGTCCCATAAAGAAATTGGAGAAAATGATTGAAAGCTTAAGAGTTTGTGAGACTCATAATTCTAAAAAAAGAATTCTATTGAAAACATATGACAGTGATAAATGCTGGTCAACCTTTGACTATGAAAGTGCCACTGTTCATCATTCTTCAGATATATTCTTGGCACTTTTGTTTTGCTTTGGGTTACATTTTTCTTTGGCTAGCTAGTTCATTTGGCTAGTTAGTTTGTTTGTTCTGGTGTTTTGGGTTTGTTTGTTTTTGTTTTGCTTTCTTGCATGTTAGTGGATTCCCATGAACTCACCCATATCCACTTGTTCCCCCTTTTGATCTCAGTCTGGGATAATCACTGAAAAAGTTTACTAGGTATCTATTCAATGAGTGCCATTGGGTTTTATGAGGAAAACATGTACATATAATCAAGTAGGTATATTACCAGTAAAGAATAATGAATCTTGATTTTCCATTATCATTGTCCTGTTTGAACAGTAGCAACTTTTATGGAGAGGTTGGTAAAACTGAATTCAGAGTTATAGCTAAAGAGTGAATAGGTCAGATCCAGTCCAAGAGACAAGGGAAAGATTGAAAAGCAATATCATAGCCAGTTGGAAGTAGAGAAATTGTTACCATATTTATCAAACAGAAGTGAAAACCATGACAAAGATCAGCCAGGAAATACAACAAAAATTCACCAATGAAATATCTACAAAGATTATAAAATTTAAACAAATACAGGATAATCGTGGAAGTCCTGATGTGAAATTGTAGGATAAGTACTGTACCACAAGGTTGTGGTTCAAACTCACCAGCCACTCCTTGGAAACTCTACACAGTGTCACTATGGGTCAGAAATGACTCGATGGTACTTACTACCAACAGGATAATCATGACACAATAGAGTTTTGAACTGCTTCTATATCCAAAAACCCAATCAACCCAACCCAACCCATTGCCACTGACTCAATCTAGACCCATAGTGACCCAATGGGTTTCCAAGGTTGTAAAACCCTCAACAGGATGGACCGACACCGTGGGTACAACAATGGGCTCAAATATAACAACAATTGTGCAGATGGCACAGAACCAGACAGTGTTTCATTCTGTTGTACATAGGGTAACTATGAGTTGGAACTGACTCAACAGAATCTAATAACAGCAACAACCATCTTTACAGAAGCAGACTACCGCATCTTTCTGCTGTGGAGCATCTGGTGTATTTAAACTGCTGACATTTTGTTTAGGAGTGAATTCTTAACCACTTTGTCACCAGATCTCCTTCCTCTCTCTAAGGGTCTGAGAAAAGACACTGACCTGTTTCAAGACCATTTTCTTTAGTTTTTCTCTCCTGAGACCAGTCTCATAACTCTTCAAACTTAAATGATTTGTTGAGCTAAGAATGAACAGAGGTAAAACAGATTAATGTATTTTGCTGATACTGATTATACCTTTTAGAGTTTTCATAAATTTTTTTGGAAAATTTTTTGTTGTTTTTTATATCTAAAGATAATGTCTTTACTCTGATCACTTTCGGCTCATCAGACAGTACCAAGCGTTTTGTGATATAATGGCACTTGATTTTTTTTTTTTTTTAACTAAGCAGCACGTTTGATATTTTTTCAGTGAGGGTCTAACCCTCCTCCCCACACCTATTCCCAAATCTGTAATGAAGAAAACACGACTTTACTCCACCACACCCTTCATATATCACAGCCTTCCATCTCAATAAGACCTTTATGGCTCAAAAGATCATGGGCAGTATTTACGAAGAATGGAATGCACAGCCCCAAGAGGTAGAGATAAAAGTATGTATGTTTTCCATGTTGTTGTTATTATTATTGTGTGCCGTCGAGCTGATGTCGACTCATAGTGACCCTATAGGTCAAGGTAGAACTGCCCCCACAGGGTTTTCAAGGCTGTAATCTTTACAGGGGAGCCTGGTGACGTCTGGTGTGGCTCTGTAGGATACGCACCCAACTGCTAACCACAAGGCTTACAGTCTACACTCACCAGCCACTCCTCTGAAACCCTTTACAAATTGCTATGAGTCAGAACCAACTTGACAACACTTAACAACAACAGCAATCTTTACCAAAGCAGATCTCTAGGTCTTTTCATCTGTGGAGCCACTGGTGGGTTTGAACCTCCAACCTTTCAGCTAACAGCCAAGCACCTAAACACTGCACCATCAGGGCTCCTATATATTTATTTTCTATACTTATGATAAAACTGTAAGTCAATTCGAGGTTGTCTTACTAGAATTTGATTTTCAAAAGTTTGCTTGGGACCTGGGAGGACTTTCTTTTCTTTATTAACAATGGTTGTCTTTTTTTTTTTTTTTTAAGTTTTTATTGTGAATTGAGTGAAATTTTACAGGTCAGATAATCAGTTTTACAAAAAAAAAAAAAAAAAAAATCACACACCTTGTTTCGTTACAATGATTATAATCCCCTCCATGTACCATCAGTTAACTGTGGTGATAGTGGTGGTGGTGTGCCATGGAGTGGGTTCCGTGGCTGTACAGGGTTTCCGAGGCTGTAAATCTTTATGGGAGCAGAAAACCTCATCTTTGTCCCATGGTAGTTTCGAACTGCTGACCCTAAGGTTAGCATCCTGATTCGTAGCCATTTACGCTACCAGAGCTCCTTCTCACTATTCATTTTAGCTCTCTCTCTCTCTCTCTCTCTTTTTTAACACTCAAAACCACCAAACCACCAAAGAGCACATTCTGCAAGTCTGCCTTCTGGTCACCAGCTTTCAGTCCCTCTCTTCCCATGAATCTAGAGTCCTCAGCTGCTCCTTCTTTCCATGTCCCCACCTCTGCCGCCATCTCTAGTGTTGCTGCTTCTCTGGATAGGGCCCCGCATTCCACTTGTGCTCTTCTTCCTTGATGGTCCTAGGGTTTTCTGTTCCTGAAATGTAAGCTTAACTGCTCCCCCCTTTATGTTACAAAGCCTCTACCATTACAGTTTTTTTTTGTAATGTTTTATTGTAAATTATATGATAGTTTACATGGAAGAACATTAGTTTTACATTCATTCTATTGTATATCATTTCATTACCATGGTTACAATTCCCTCCATGCATCATCAACCAACCAAAGGGTATACCCTGCAAGCCTGCCCCCTACACTATCCCCTCTCCCCCAGTCTTCAGCACACAGTCGCTCTCCCTCTCTGGATCTAAAGTCCCCAGCTGCTCCATTGCTCCACGTCATCATCTCTGCCTCCATCTCAGACATCACTGCTTCTTTGGGTAGGGTCCCTACCTTTACAGTTTTGACAGTCTCAATTAGTCATAATAGCAATTGCTCACTATTGAATCATAAACATCTTATCCCCATCTCTTTTCACCAGACCCATCTAGACAAGATGAAAACTATTCAATGGGGACTCTATCTTCCCCTGCACACTCTTAAACTAAACTCCCTCTTGAAAACTTGTAAGCCCAGTTACTTTGTGCCTTTATTGCGTGCTCATTTTAGGTAGCCAATGTTTAAGTTGCCCATCTCTATCTACCCTGTATACAGAGAGGTGAAGACTTGTATACCCTGTATACAGAGAGGTGAAACTTGATGTGAAGACTCCTTCCCTGTCTGTTGGTATTTAGAACTACTACTTCCATGAATATAGGTCAAGTTTATCAAATTGAGTTTATCAAAGGATCTCTGGTAGCGTAGTGATTACGAATTGAGCTGCTAACCTCAGGGTCGTCAGTTCGAAACTACCAGCTGTACTGCGGGAGAAAGATAAGGCTTTCTGCTCAAGTAAAGATTTGCAGCCTTGGAAACCCTGTGCATGGTCACTATGAGTCGGAACCGTCTCCACAGTACTTAACAACAACAACAACAAACCCTCATTTCCTTTATCAAAAATTGTTTGTTTATCATCCTCTAGTTGAGTTCTGATTATCAAACCCTCGTTGTTGTTGTGTTGTTAGGTGTGATTGAGTCGGTACCGACCCATAGCGACCTTATGCACAGCAGAACGAAACACTGCCCAATCCTGGGCCAACCTCACTACTGTTGCCACGCTTGAGTCCATCAATGCTGCCACTTGGCCAATCCATCTCATTGAGGGTTTTCCTCTTTTTCTCTGACCCGCTACCTTGCCAAACATGATATCCTTCTCCAGCGACTTGTCTCTCCTGACAATATGTCTGAAGTATGAGAGATGAAGTTTGACCATCTTGGTCTCTAAGGAGCACTCTGGCTGCATTTCTTCCAAAATGATCTATTGGTTCTTTTGACAGCCCATGGCACTTTCAATATTCTTCTCCAACACCATAACTCAAAAGCATCAATTCTTCTATGGTCTTCCTTATTCACTGTCCAGCTTTTGCATGCATATGAGGTTATTGAAAACTCCAAGATTTGGGTCAGGTGCACCTTAGTCCTCAAACCTCCTCAAAGTAGAGTTGACTGTGATAATGTGAATGGATCAAGCCATCAAGGCTAGGTCAAATGGGAACTATCTGCAAGTTTGGATTTTCTTGTACATCTCCCCTCACTTCATATCAGCTGGATGCTTCACTCTCAGCTCTAGCCTTCTGTGGCTGCATCCTCGTCCATGAGCTCAGGTGTCCCCAGGTCTCACCACACTTTGGACCAACAATGATTGTCTTTTATAGCTTGAAACAATATATACTTTTATTGGAGAAGTGAAGATTAAGCTATCTTTTCTTATGGCACAATCGTAAGTTCACCCTTTCCTCACTTTTTAATTGCTTCCAGTTCACAAAATGAGAATGGAAATCTTTCCATGACACGATGGTATCACCATCCTTTTAGAAATGAGAGGACTACACACTTACGCAGCAGATTTCTTCTGTGTTGTGTTACTCATGCAGCAAAGAGCCATACTTCTAAAGGGTTTCGTGGAGAAGCGCTTTCATGCTTCTCACCTTGGAGACTTCACCCAGCCTCCCAGCCAAGTCCAGGTCAGGAAGTTCCCTACCCTGACTCGGGTTTTTTTCCTTTTTTTTCCTCTGTGGTTCTCCACAGCTTCATGGAATATATTCTTTTCAATCTTCCTCAGAATCATTTATTTTTCATTATTTGCAGATGGAAAACAAAATCAACAAACAGTGAAGGATCTTTTTATTTAAGTCTCTGATGGCCTGGTTAAATAACTATTCTGAAATGTATGCTCAGGTCTCCAACTGAACATGAATACGTCTGATAATAGAATATAAGAATCTGTCTTACTCCTTCCTCCCATCTGTTTGTTTTTCCTTAATTTTGCTTTCCTTCCTTATTATTTACTCTTGGTTAATTCCAGGTTTCCCCCCAGATTATCCACATACATTTTTGCCTCACCATGGAATCTTTTGTCTGACGCTGAGCTTTGTTTCAAAATGTTGTTAATGCATTTATCACTTCTGACATAAGGTAGTAGATTTTTTTTTGTAGCTTATATTTTCCTCCCCTTTACAACTCTCTTCCCTCACTAATGGCAGAAAGTGACAACCAATGATTACAGGAACCTTGAAAATGTCACTGGAAACTCAGCGACAATAGGTACTTCAAGTCTAAGATGTACATTCAAGATCTGATCCCCAGCTGTTCTCGCCCAATCTTTTTATCCCCACTTTACTAGCAAAACCTCAGTAACTTCTTTCTATTTCCTGACCTTGGGGTCCCAGTCCAGCCGAACAGTATACACTGCAGGAGTGTGCTGACCACATCAGGTGACACTGTCAGAGGGGTAACACCAAAATAACTGTCTATAAAATATTTGTACAGTGTTTTAGCAGAAAGTTATTTTTTTGGTGAAAATATCTTATAGTTAGTTAGAACAAAAAAACATGTTTTGTAAGTCCAGTTTATTGTTGTGTGCCATTGAGTTGGGTCCAACTCATAGCCATCCTATATATGATTTCTGAGAGCAGCTGGTGGGTTTGAACTGTGGACCTTTCAATTGCCAGTCTAGTGCTTATCTCGCAATGTCATACCAGGCATGTATCAATATATCTGCAAGGTTAAAACTTTGCTGATTTACTTGTTGAACCTTACAATGCAATGTTCAAAAAGTGTATGGTATGGTGCTGTAGGATGAGCACTGGACCCCAAAGTCAGTTTGAACAACGGAGTCAGTAGTTCAAACTCACCAGCTGCTCCTTGGAAACCCTATACAGGGTTGTATGGGTTGGAACCAACTCAAGGACATTTAACAACAATGCATTCTAATGGAATCCTCATGTGGCACTATAGGATAAGCACCGGATCACAAGGTTTTTGAACTGCAAGGTCAGCAGTTCAAATCTACCAGCCGCTTCTCAGAATGCCTATACAGGATTGCTATGAGTCAGAACCGACTTGACAGCACTTAATAACAACAACAGAGCAATTTGGTCAGAGCTGTCATTATTACCCAATTACAGTGACACTTTGAACCACGTGGTTTTGTCTGCACATGCTACAAACATGCACGATTGTTTTTGTTGATGCCAGTATTTTTATAGCTGCTCATTTTCTCAAATTTTCTAGTGCTTTAGCTACAAAATGAATTTGTATTTGTAAACTTATATCAATAAGGTTTTTTTCAGAATGTAGTAGTAATTAAAGGAAAAGGGGAAATCAAAAAGCTTCTGCTAAGTTACTCATAGTATTGTAACTAATATGTTGTAATTCAACGTAGAAAGATTCTGTACAATAATTTCATTGTTAGTATTAATATCATCTAAGAAATACTACATTTAAGCAATTCACAGCTGTGCTTATCACATTATTCTATAATTAATATGGATAACAAACATGACAAAGGCCTCTGTCACATCTGGTATGGGAGGAGGTTCCTGGTGAGGTGGAAAGGCGAGAAACACGTGAGGTACCACAGGGGTGACAATGCTAGTGAAGTCTCTGCTACCCACGGGCTCTTTTGAAGTGAATGCTATCTTATTTATGTACCCAGCAAAAAACCTTTTTGTGTAAATGGAGATAAAAATTGATAGGTGTTAAATAGTCAGCTAAAAGAAAGAAACAAACATTTCTATGTATTTTCTACTATACAATCCTGTTTCTCTCCCTTTTGTGCATGCTTCCTCCTTCCTTCTTTTATTCAAAATGCTGCCCTTTTGTTTCTTCCTATTCTTCATTTTTGGCTTAGTCAGGTTGATGGCTGAGTTCCAAGTGGATCGCAACTTCAGGGTTTGCTTGTCCAGCAGAGCTCAACTAAAAGCCAGATCATAAGACTCCATGGTCTCTATGGAGCAGTATTATATTGGACAAAACAGTCGATGGCCTTTATTAAGCATAATTATGAATTAAAACAGCAGGTCCATAGCTTAACAAGTTTATGCATTCATTTGGTATATACTTGTTTTGCACCTACTTGAAACCCTGGTGGCACCGTGGTTAAAGAGCTTGACTGCTAACCAGAAGTTCAATGGCCAGAACCCACCAGCTGTTTCATGGGAGAAAAATGTGGCAGTCTGCTTCCATAAAGATTTACAGTCTTAAAAACCCTATGGGACTGTTCAACTCCATTCTATAGGTTTACTATGAGTCAGAATCAACTTGTCGACAGTGGGTTTATTTTCTTGGTTATGTCCCTGACTATTGTAGCTCTGAGGATGCTGCAGAGAACAACACAGGCAAGCGTTCCTTCAAATACACAGCTCAGAATACTGTTTTATATCTTAAGTAATGACCGTTTAGGCAACGAATAATAGCAGTTTTAACATATTTTGAAATTAAGGCCCATGAAATTTTAATAACTATAAGCATCTTATGTTTTATGTGTCTTTTTTTTTTTTTTTTTTTTAAGCATCTTATGTTTTATGTGTCTTTTTTTTTTTTTTTTTTTAAGGAACAGATGCTACAAAACAAAAGTGAAATGTTCTTTGGTTTTTGATTATTATTTTGGGGGACCCTTTTGTGTGCATTTGGAGCATCCTTTTGCAAGAAATGCTTACTTTCTCTGATCCCCATTCCCTTGCCCCTTACCAAAAAAATACCCCCCAAAAAACCAGAAACATGCTTGGGGTTTCACCACCTGGTTATGGTTAGTTCTTTATTTTAAAATCGCTTTCAAATCAGATCAGACATTACACTGTTAAAAACAATTTTCACTGTAGGTATTGAATATCATACTGTGCTTGTAGTAATAACTGATAGATATCTAGAATCATCTTCAATATGGGCTGAGACTATAAAGAACTGTCAATCACTGAGTCTAACTTTAAACACAGATGATTTGAATTCATGTTAGCAGCGTGAGGAAGGCAAGAAGATGGAATAGTGGTGGTTGGAGGAAAGATGATGAAATTACCTCTGCAGTTTGCCTTTCTCGCTGGTTGTTTGAGTCACTAAATCAAGGCAAAGTTTATGAAAAGCCTGTGGCTGGGGTCTCCAACTCTTCGTTCCTGCTGAGATTTTCCTATTATAAATCTGCTGTCAGAAATAAGTGCTTTACTTGTGACTTAATTCTATGCAGGCACAAACACCTTGGTTCAACACTTTGGCCAGACAGCCTTGACTTTCTTGAAAGCAACAGAGATCTCATTAACTTGGGCTGTTACAAGGAAAAGGGGTTCACATACTCTCTGGTCGTCATTCACTGCTCTGGCAGCAGCCCTGTGCATGTTGAAAGAAAACATGAGCTCCAGCTTGACAACAGGATCAGAGCATTGGAGGCTGGGAGGACGTAGCCGGTTAGGGACAGGTTTGGGTTTATGGATTTAAAAACATTAT
Source organism: Chrysochloris asiatica (assembly GCF_000296735.1). Lineage (NCBI taxonomy): Eukaryota > Metazoa > Chordata > Mammalia > Afrosoricida > Chrysochloridae > Chrysochloris > Chrysochloris asiatica. The sequence goes on along the minus strand of NW_006408528.1, from coordinate 11,310,910 downwards.
CCTTCTAAGAAAAAGGCAATTCCACATTTCAATATTGTCCATGCCACCTCTTTTAAAAAACTGGTTATTTCAAAAGATTTTTGCTACTATAATTTGCAGAAGCCACTAGCCTTATTTCAAGTGTTTGGTAGCCACATAAAGCTTGTGGCTATTGTATTGGACAATGCAGCTAGAGCATGTCTTAAGTCTTAGAAAGTTCTATTGGACAGTACTCGTATAGACCATGTTTATCGAATGTCTCTTGGTCTTTGACCACTCTGGAACTTTGCCTTTAAAGAGTTTAGGTGTTTAGTTCTGAATGCTAAAACTTAAGCATTTGTTTATTTTGAACACTCTCACAGTTATATCAGTATCTTTTCCCTGTTATAGATATATAGATGATTACTTACTTTGCTTTCTTTTAAAATATCTGCTCAAAGTATACTCCCCAGACACAGGTCAGTCCTCAAACTGTTAGTTATTTGTCTATAATAAAATGTAAATACATTGAGAGTAAGAATTTAGACATGTTTATAGGAGTTTGACACTGTTTGTGATTTTTGTTTGGTTGTATATTACAAAAGAATCAGTCTACAAAAAAGATTGGAAATAGAAAAGAGAGAGAGAGGAAGGAAGAAAGGGAGGGAGGGAGGAACAAAGATATGAAGATATAAAGGAAGGAGCTGGCCTCTCAGCACATAAAGTTGAGAAGCAAAGATGTATGAAAATTTGTACCATTAAAATCACATTAGCCAACTCACCTAAAATTTCAAATAAGACAAGTGTTTGAAAGAAACAAAAGCTAAATTCAAAGTTTTTTTTTTAAATAGATTTTTAATTATTTGACATAGTGTGAACATAGTCTATAATAGTTTTCTCATTTATTCCTCAGTGTATATTAAAGATGTTAATGTCTGGGATTCTGTTCTATAAAACTAAACTCCACACTTGTATGTAGCATTCTGTATCTCAGGAACCTTAGACCAGAGTAGGACAAATAGGACGGATATCTGTTAATTAGCTAAAGTAATGTAGCTTTTGTTTGTTATACTTGGCCAAGTTTGGGAAGATTGCAATTTAGCTAATAAAAGTAGCTACTCTGGTAGCGTAGTGGTTACAAATCCGGCTGCTAACCTCATGGTCAGCAGTTCAAAACTACCAGCTGTTCCACAGGAGAAAGATGAGACTTTCTGCTCCCCTAAAGATTTACAGCCTCGGAAACCATGTACAGTGTTGCTATGAGTTGGAACTGACTCCACGGCACATAACAACAACAACAACTACATGAAAAGTCTTATAATATTTGAATTGGAAAATCATATGTTTTACTGGATCTCAACAGAAGAGAGATGTGACCGGATGCCCCATAACAGGAGTCTGCTTAGCATTCTTTCAATTTCATCCTGGGTACCCGGCTGCGTTTTCATATGCTTGGTCCACAGAAGCCACGGTGTATATGGCAGATGCATGTTGAGTTGCGAAGTGAATATTCTGTGATATTCATTCCTTACATGTCAGCTTTTCTGACTAAACGTTGAAATCTCCAAAGGAAGAGACTGTTATTTAGCATCTACCTTGGCTTGCACAGTAGATGATCAATAAATCTCTTATGTTCATTGGCAATGAGAAGTACAAAATGCTATTAAAAACAAACATTTAATCATGAAGGTAGTCACTCAATTCATTCAACAAGATGACAGATCATTTATTTTGACATCTTGCTTTATCTGGTTTTTCTATTGTCCTAGATGTGTTTAATTTAAACTCCAGCTTTGTCGGTGGTTGTAGAAATCAGAAAACCCTTAGATTCTGAGTTATTCCTACTCCTTTAACTCTAAAAAGATAATATTGGAGTGACATCAGCAAAATGACAGGCAGGCAGCTTCAAACTCCCATCCCTCACAGAAACATTAAAAAAAAAAAAAGGAAGAAAGTGTTGAGTATCATTTTATAAGAACTCTGGAAAACATTCAAAGGTTTATCGCAACCAAATTAAGGTTGAATTAAGAAAATGACGATTTTAAAAGGGAAGAAGGCTTTGTAGTGCTTCTACTTGCCCTTGTTCCACTTCCTCCCTGACTTGGCACAGTCTTGAAGACAGCAGCCTATATTCTCAGTCTGGGTCCCTGGGTATAGCAGAAGCAGCACATACTTTTCCTTCAAATGATTGTGTATGTCTGCTCCAACCTGTCTAGGCACTAACAGAAAGGCAGATGCAGACCACTTATCTCTGCTTCTCTGAACTCAGAACTCACACAGACTGGAAACAAGGCAGTCATTGCTCAAAAACATTCCAAGGCTAATCACCCACAGATGCCTGGAAGGAACCCTGGTGGCACCTTGATTAACTTCAAGGTCAGCAGTTTGAACTCACCAGCTGCTCCATGGGAGAAAGATGAAGATTTACAGGTTTGGAAACCCTCAGGGTCATTTCTACTCTGTCCTATAAGGTGGCAATGTGTCAGAATTGACTCAATGGCACTGGCCATTTGGGTTAGATGCCTGGGGGAAAAGATTAATTAGTACACACAACTGACTACAAAAAGTATGGGAGAAATAGTAGGTTGAGTTACTTTGCGGTGCTAGGATTTCAGAAGTATCAATGTACATGGCAGAATTTAGAAAGTTTCTCAAATGTCCAAGGTAAGACACATATTCAGAAAAGATTGGAGAAGACCCTCATCTTTCACTTCACCGTTGAAGCACATACCCAAACTACAAACATTGAAGAAGGTGAGTTTCTCTATCTCTCTCTCTTAGCTTTTAGCATTGAAGGAAATCTTTGGCTAAACATTAACTTAACAAAGCCCAATGACCATGAACAACAGGGAATATAGTCTTTGCAAAAATAATAGTTTGCAAAAGTCACTAAACAAACATTACTATGTTGCTGTTGTTGTTATATGCCGTGGAGTCGATTCTGACTCATAGCGACCCTGTACAGGGTTTCCTAGGCTGTAAATCTTTACAGGAGCAAAAAGCCTCATCTTTCTCCCACAGAACAGCTGGTAGTTTCGAACTGCTGACCTTGTGGTTTGCAGCCTGATTCGTAACCACTATGCTACACTCCTTAAACATTACTATAGCCTTCAACAATAAGACCCGGTCCTGGGTGAACGTCACAATTGTTGCCATGCTTGAGCCCATTGATGCTGCCACTTTGCCAATCCATCTCACTGGGGTCCTCCTCTTTCTCTCTGACCCTCCACCATACCAAACATGAAATCCTTCTCCAATGACTGGTCCCTCCTGACAATATGTCCCAAGAATGAAAGACGAAGTTTGGCCATCCTGACCTCCAAAGAACACTCTGGCTTGTACGTGTTCCAACACAGATCTGTTGATTCTTTTGGAATCCCATGTTACTTTCAATATTCTTCTCCAACACAATAACTCAAAAGCATCAATTCTTCTATGGTCTTCCTTACTCACTGTCCAGCTTTTACATGCATATGAGGTTATTGAAAATACCATGGCTTGGGTCAGGCCACCTTAGTCCTCAAGCTGACATCTCTGCACTTCAATATTTTAAAACGGTCTTGTGCAACAGATTTGCTTAATGCAATATATCATTTGACTTCTTGACTGCTACCATAAATTTTGATGGTTGATCCAAGAAGAATGAAGTCCTTGACAACTTCAGTCTTTTCTCCATTAATAAGAATGTTGCTTATTGGTCCAGTGGTGAGGATTTTTGTTTTCTTTACATAGAGATGCACTGCATACTGAAGGCTGTGGTCTTAGATTCTTAAAATGGTTAAAAATAAAAGGAGGGGAAAATTATTCCATGAAAATAGTAACCAAAATAAGACTATACTAATAACAACAGACCAAATATTAAAAAAAAAAACAAAAAAAAACTGTCATGAGACTTGAAGACATAATATACTGATGAAGAGGTCAATTCATCAAAAAGACATAAGGACTTTAAACATATATGATGGGGCTTCAAAACGTTTATAGAATTATCATTTAATTTCATTTTTTCCACTAACTTTTTGAAGTCCTCTCATACACACCAAAAATCAGAGCCCCAAATATATGAAGCAAACATTGACAGAATTGATGGAAGAAATAAACACTTTTATAGCAATAAAAATTACTGTCTTCCATATGCCACTTTCAATAATGGATAAAATATCTAGACAGGAAATCAGTATGGAAAATCCTATAGCACTACAAATGAACGCCTCACACATCTGTCAGTTTACAATATTGTGGTGGTTTGCTTGTTGCTGTGATGCTGGAAACTCTGTCCCCAATGTTTCAAATGCCACCAGGGTCACTCGCAGTAAACAGGTTTCAGCAGAGCTTGCAGACTAAGATAGACTAGCAAGAAGGAATATGTTTGCTTCTGAGGACTCCGCCCCTGAAAACCTTTTGAGAACCAGTGAAACATTGTCTGTTATAGTGATAGAAATTGAAAGACATTCAAAACACAGCTAAGGAAGAGCTGCCTCTTCAAAGTAAAATCAACCCTTAATGATATGGATGGAGCAAAGCTTTGATGATGGGGCACAACTCAAAATGAGAAGATACAGCTGCAAACATCCATTAGTAATCAGAACCTGGAATGTACAAAGTATGAATCTAGGAAAATTAAAAGTTGTCAAAAATGAAATGGAACACATAAAAACAATATCCTAGGCATTAGTGAACTGAAATGGACTGGTATTGGCCATTTTGAATCAGACAATCACATGGTTTGCTATGTGGGGAATGCTAAATTGAAGAGGAATGGCATCATATTAATTAATTGTCAGAAATAATATTTAAACTCTGTCTTGAAATACAATGCTATCTGTGAAAGGACAATATTCATACATGCCAGGAAGATGACTTATAAAACTATTATTCAAATTTACATAGCAACCACCAAAGCCAGTGATGAATAATTTGAAAAATTCTACAAACTTCTTCATTCTGGAAACTATCAAACATACAATCAGTATGCATTAATAATTATTGGTGATTGGAATGCAAATATCAGAAACAAAAAGTAAGTAGTTGGAAAATAATGACATTAGTGATAGAAAAGATGCTGGAATCACATGACAGAATTTTGCAACCAGCAGCTTCTTCATTGCGAATGCCTTTCTTCAACAGCATAAACAGTGACTATGCACATGGGCCTCACCAGATGGAATACATAGGAATGAAATTGAGGACATCTGTGGGAAGAGATGATGGAGAAACTCAATTATCATCAGTTAATACCAGTCCGTTTCAGCTCACCAGTGTCTAGAATAAAAATCTTTATACTTTCACTTCATTTTTCACTACTTCCAATTTTCCTAAATTCATATTTTGTACATTCCAACTTCTAATTATTAATGGGTATTTGAAACTGCTTCTTCTCACTTTGAGTTGTGCTGTATCAGCAAATGAAGGTCCTAAAAGCTTTGCTCCATCGGTATCATTAAGGTCAACTCTACTTTGAGGAGGCAGCTCTTCTCCAGTCTTGTAAGTGCCTACTAATATGAGTGGTTCATCTTCCAGAACTATATGTTCCACTGCTAGTCATAAGGTTTTTCAGGTCTAACCTTTCAGCAGTAATCTACTTCTGCTTCTTCCTAATTTATCTTAGTATGGAAGTTCCACTGAAGTCTGTCATGTGGGTGATCCTGCTGGTATTAAAATCTTGGTCGGTTTGCTTCCAGATCACAGTAACACACAAGCCACCACAATACATCAAAAAGACAGATGAATGGTAGGCATGGAAATTAGTATCTCTGTTTTACAGATGAGAAAATAAAACTTAAAGGAGTTAAGGTACTTGCCTTCTACATTCTATAAAACAAAAAGGTAATTAATAACACCATGTTTTTCCAGTTATGTCTGGAGAAAAAAAAATATACTGCAAAATTTATGGTGTGAAAACTGTCCTCCTGGGCCATGGCAGTGCTAAGTACCTAAAGAACCTTTACATCTGAATTGGACATCAATTGAATTTCATGTGATTTATAAACTGGAAAGTTAAGGACTGATTGTTTTTTTAATCTAGTTATTATACTCTTGACAGTAATTATTGGTATAAATTCTTGCATATTAATTTTTATGTTGGCTTATGTTTCTAAGGAGTTCTGGTGTGGTATTGAAGGATAAGAACTGGACTGCTAACCATAAGGTCAACAGTTCAAACCGCGAGTTACTTCTAGGAAACCACATACAGGTTTGCTATGAGGCGGGTCTGACATGAAAGCACTTAACAATAACAGCAACAATAAATATTTCCAAAGGCATGTAGTTGTTTACCAAAATTTTATTAATTTAAAAATATATGAAAGAAGGCAAAGTGCATTACAACGATAGGCTCAATACAGATTTGTAATTTGAATTGTTCTCATTCTTATCAATTTCTACTCATTTTTGGTTTTTGACAGACTGCTGAGAAATACATATGAAATGAAGTGCTACTAAGTTCATGTCACTCTTCTGATAAAAAAAAAAATTCAATTACTCCCTTAAATTAGGTTAAGGAAGCCTAGTGGAAAAACGGTTAAGCACTCTGCTGCTAACTGAAAGTTTGGTGGCTTGAATTCAGCAGGGCTCTGTGGGAGAAAAGACCTGGCAATATGGTCCTATAAAGATCACAGCCTTAAAAACCCTCTGGGGAAGTTTTCCTTTGCGTTGGGCCACTATAAGTTGAGATAGACTCAATAGTATCTAACAACACCTTTAGTTAGGATGCAATCGATCATAAATAGCACAAAACTCAACAAGTTCTGAGGTAGGTCTACGTTTAAAACAAAGCTTGATGCAGTGGCAAAACTAGTGGTATTCTCTTTTTCCATTTCTCAACTTAGTTTTTTAGTCTTGTCTTTATTCTTCCTTTGTCTAACAAGCGCCTAAACTTCAGTATGGTTGAACTAACATGTCTCATCTGATCATCCCTAATCCACTCATGAGGAAGAGTGAGATTTATACTGCATGCTTAGATATGAGCCATGCATCTTACCTCCAGAGTCAGAGGTTTAGCCAACTGCCCTCATGTCCACATACTGCAAGGAGAAGAGTAGATATCTAACCAAAATTTGTGATCTGGTTACCAAGAAAAGGGATGTCATAGCTGAAGGGATCAAATAGCAAATATGTATGGCTTTCCTTTTCTTGATGTTTAAAGCCTTAGCACTGAACTGTAAGGTCGGCAGTTCAACTCACTATGAATCGGAACTGACTCAACAGCACTTAACAACAACAATTGCTTCCTTTCCACTCCCTCTACATATATTTTCTTTGCTATGTACTTGTCAATGTCCTCTTCTTGGGACAATACCCTGCATGCCTATCTCTGCATGCTTTCCTAGATCCTCTCATCTCATCAGATCCAATTCCAATTAAACTCCATCATAAATCTGCTTCCCTTTCTTTTAGACTATCTATCTACATCCCAGTATTTGAATTTCTACAGCTCATTCTCAAGCATCATCCTTTCTGATACTTATATGCAGTTGTCACTTCTTTGCCCAGATGCCAAACTCAAGCATCAAATTCAAACATCTCCCTCAATTCAACTTTGTGTCTTCCATAATACTTATCCTAGGCCTTGTACATAACAGACCCTCAAGAATATATGTCCAATTATAATGCATAGAAGAATTATTATTAAAAGAGAATAATTCAGGGGGTGGGGTGAATAGAGGAAGAGGGAAGTGGAACATAGGATAGGGAATAGACAGAGAATAGTTTAGGTGCTGGGAAGGAGGCCAATACACAAGAAGTGGGAAGGGAATGGAAGAAGAAGGCAAATAGAACAGTTAGGCAGATTTGCATGGACTAAGTGGGACAAAAGTAAATAATGAGGTATGCACAACCTTGGAACAACAAGGCTCTGGGATACAGGGATTGAGGCATGGTTTGAATTGGTAAAGGGGGTGGAAATAATGTTAAGATATGGAGTCCTGGTGTGGAGCTGTGGGTTAATGCCTCAGACTGCAAAGCCATTTGAACTGCAAGGTCGATAGTTCAAGCTCACCAGCTGTTCATCAGAAACCCTAAACAGGGTTGCTATGGTTCAGAATCGACTCGGTGGCACTTAACAACAACAATGTTAAGATGCTTGGCTGTCTTTTGAATCTTGGTTTCCCTTGCCATTGTATGGTTATTTTACCATTGTAAAATAAACACTTGAGGGGGAGAGAAAGGAGTAGCCAGAAATATCACCATAGAAAGCTTGTAAGTCCATCTTCTACCTATAACTGATGGGAATACCTAAAATGGGGTTACAGTGTGCCCAGTGAAGGAGGCTTCCTGTGGAGCCTTTGCATTGCATAAGACCAAAGGTGGAATCCTGAACCCCATCCAGAATCTTCTGAGGTGGGAAATTTCCACTTGAAAGGACAAGCAGACCAGCCTGGAGCAGCCAGAACAGAAGATACCTCTTGAAAGAAAGACCAATGGGAAAAATACAAAACACTATAGGCAGACTGACTGACTACTACAAGAACAAACAAGTTGCTTGCCCAGGAGACATCAAGGCAAGTGGTGGGGTCCCCTCAGGGCAAATCCCCTTCCAATACTAAGACTCAAAGGGAATACACAAGCAGACATGCCCTCTGACTGGTGAACACGTTGGTCACTGATAAGAGGAAGTGAAGGAAAAACAGCAATGAAGATGCGAGCTAATCCTACCATGTTCAATCGACTCCTGTGAACCCGGGTGGAGACCTGGTTGGCCAGTAGTATGGCAAGACTTGGAGACTCCTGGGCCCAGAGTCAGTTACATAGCCACAGAGGACTAGAGTGGAGAGTGAAGTGTGTCCAGCTGATAAGAAGAGAGGGCATATGCACAAGAACTTCCACACTTGCAGATAGTACTTACTTGACCTGGCTTCAATGACTACATGATCAGAACAAAACTAGAAGACGAAAAAAGATGAAAAAAAGAGTAATCTGATACAATTTGATGAACTTGACCTACACCTATGGATGCAGTAGCTCAAAAGAGGGAACAAATCTTTACAACGAGGATCATTCCTACCCCCTCGATACACAGGGTAGACAGGGATGGGCAACTTGGACATTGGCTACCCAAAATGGGAGCACTACAAAGACAAGAAATGACTGGCTTACAAGCTTTCAAAAAGGAGCCTAGATCCAGAGGCTGTGGAGGAAGGTAGAATCTTCACTGAATAGTATCCAATCTGTCTGAGTGGGGCTGATGAAAGGAGCTGGATATAGGACTCTTGTGGTACAATTGTGAATAATTACTATCAGGACTGATTGTGAGGGTTGGAAACATAAAAGTAGCCATTTTTTTTAACATAAGGAGAGGAATGGTTGACTTTCAGTCCAGAAGCGGATGTCCCTGGAACCATCAAGGGAGAAAAGCAGAGTGCAGGACCCCACCCAGAGAAACAGTGACATCAGAGTTGGAGGCAGAGATGATGACGTGGAGACATGGAGTGGCTGAGGACTCTAGACCCAGAGAGGGAGAAGGGCTGTGTGAGGACTGAGGAGACGGCTTGCGGCCTTTGGTTGTTTGATGATGCATGGAGGGGATTGTAATCATGGCAATGAAACAATATACCATAGGATGAATGTAAAGCTAATATTCTACCATGTAAACGATCACATAATTCACAATAAAACATTAAAATAAAATAAAAAGAGAGAGAGAAGATAATTCAGTTTGGGTGAGGACACCTAGCATGAAAATAAAATAGGTAAGACTGCATTCTCTAATCATCAGGCTATTTTTCCAGTCCCAAAAGGACAATGTTGTTGTTGTTGTTGTTGTTAAGTGCCGTCGAGTCGGTTCCGACCCATAGCGACCCTGTACAGGGTTTCCAAGGGTGTAAATCTTTACGGGAGTAGAAAGCCTCATCTTTCTCCCGCGGAGCGGCTGGTAGTTTCGAACCACTGACCTTAAGGTTCGCAGCCCGATTCGTAACCACTACGCTATAGTACCCAATATTTTTATTGTTATAGTTTCAGTCTTACACTTTCACTGAGCCTTTGAAGTCAAATCTGTATTCACATCACTAAGGTTGTTCATCTGTTGGGAAGGGCAGATATTCAATGCAAAGTTATGACATTTTTGGTGAAGTGCTTCTAAACTTTTTTCTCCAGTGATTCAAATACTTTTCACCAACCTGGAGTTTCAATAGCTTAAAAATAAAGCAAAAAACCATGTATGTCTAGACTGACCAAAATGTAAAAACAAGGGGCACTTTGAAATCTGTGAATCTTACCACAACTGAGAGTTGTACGTAGTCCAAGTAACTGGAAAATCAGTTTCTTGGATTAGACAAATGCTTCCCTTAAGACTCTCAAACTGCTAGCTTTCTTCTTCTATAATTAATAGAAAATTATTACATTGACAGACAAGGGACTTTATATTTAGGTCGTTGGGAAAACTTGACATGAAAACTGGGGGAAATAATGTAGCCACAAAAAGAGTTGTTAATGCCAGGATAAAAACAAACAAATGTGCTAATGATCTTCCCTGAGTATCGGACTGTGATGGATTTCCACGTATTCCCAGATGGAAAATAAATCAATTCTCTCTATGCAAGGGATTGGATGTTAAAATAATAAAATACTTAAATGGAAGTCAGCAAAATGAATCAGAAGATCTTGTTTCCATTTTCTGCAGAATAAGAGTGCTAAAGAACAGATAATTTCTCTTTTCAAGAAACCAGATCTCTGGTGGTGTTATGTTCTGTAATGAGGTGGGGGGTTCTGATTTTCATCACAGACTGCAGTCACTCACCTGACTTGTGGGCTTTGCAGAAGGTGGAGAGGATGGAGAGGTGGCTTCAAGATGTAGGGGTGGCCTTGATGATCTGTCTTTTGTACATTCAGTTATTTTACCATCCAACAGCATTTATTGTCTCCAATATATGCCCAGAGAAAGATTGTGAATACGGTCATTCTCTGGGTTATGACCATTTGACTTGTGGAAAACTCCTATTTGCCCTTTAATGTTATGTAAATCTGCCTCACTTTGAACCAACTGAAGCAATCCCTACTATAAAAACCCTTCCTTGCTGCACTTGAAGCTTTTAAATCATTGAAAATGCTTTGTATCTTTTCTTACAAGTAAGGCAAAATAAGACTCTTATGCATCTGCCCAACTCACCTAAAAATTCCACTTAAAGACACATGAGCAGGTCTCATTCATATCCTGAGGACTGGTTGTATTTGCAAAAACAGCAACAAAAATGTCCTAAACAGAGGGAATAACTAGTGCAAGACCCTGGAAGTGTATTATTGGCAAGATCAAGAAACAGCTAAGAAGCTAGCTTGGTTTCGCATCCCTGAGACGGGAGACGAAAGGGTCCATCAAAGAACAATAGTAGCACTGTTGTTCCAAGGAGTAGAGTGGTGGGATTTGAATGTCCAAAACCACCAATGTACATTAGAGTTCTCTTTTCCCCCTTCTTACAACTTGAAGCAATTTGGACCATAAATTGAGGGAGTTTGGGAGTTGGGAAAACCTGAGTTTGAATCTTGGCTCTGCTGCTTCTTTTAGTTCTGTAAACTTAGACAAATCATCTCCCTTTTAAGTTCCAATTCCCTTATGTATAAAAAGAACTACTAGTATCTGCCTCCATGAGTTATTATGAGCATTAACTAGGTTAATGTACATCACACATTTACCACAAAGCTTGGCATATATTTTTATGTCTCATTTAATAAATTATATTGTTTTTCACAGTGCCTGCAATAAATCTGAGCACAGAGAAGATGGTCAATAACACACAGCAGCCAATGACGAGGATGTTGTTGTTGTTGTTGTTATGTGCCATGGAGTCAGTTCCGACTCAGAGCGACCCTTTACAAGGTTTCCGAGGCTGTAAATCTTTACAGGAGCAGAAAGCCTCATCTTTCTCTTGTGGAACAGCTGGTAGTTTTGAACTGCTGACCTTAAGGTTTGCAGCCTGATTTGTAACCACTATGCTATGACGAGGATAGGAAGTCATATTAAAGCCCATAAACCTCACATTTAGTGTGAGAGTCTCTGTGTGAGTTTGCACAAGTGCTGCTCTTGATGATGGCATGACCAAGTGATTAAGGAAAAGATCCTTAAAAGTTTGAAATTGAGTCAGGATACTTGTGATCCCAATGAAATTTAGGGGAGTGACTGAGATAATGTACTTTCTAGAACTTTGGGGATGATAAAAGATTATTAAAAATTGTTCCAAAATATTTATTAAACACACACATTGGGATGTACACATATGAATAATAGGAAATAGGAGCCCTGTTGGCAAAGTGATTAGGTACTCAGCTGCTAACTGAAAGGTCAGCAGTTTGAACCCACTAGCTGATCCATGGGAGAAAGATGTAGGTAGCAGTCAGTCTCTTGTACTGGTTTACAGCCTTGTAAACCCTATGCTGTCTACCTTATGGAGTCTCTAAAAGTCAGAATCAATTTGATGAAAGTGGGTTTCAATCCCAAGAAACTTAGAATCTGATGGGGAAGAAAAATCATAAATATACAAGGGGGCTTCAAAAAATTAGTGGGAAAATGGAATGAAGAGATAATGGAATTTTTCCATAAACGTTTTTTGAAGCCGCCTTTTACATAGATATCGTCTACTTACAATTAATAGGTAGTACCCAAAGTAGAGATTGGTACATCTTAAACACCCCTCTTCATTTGAAGAACAAGAAGCCTCTTTTGAAGTCCTCTTTCAAGAACGGAAGACATTGTGGAAACTGAGGGTTATTTGAATCAGCCCTTTAAACATATCTGGATTTGTCACTTCCAGACACATTTCAAGGCCTGATAAGTTTCAAGGAAGAGAAAAAGGCATTTGAGACCTTCAAAACTCTAGGCCTAATCTTGACATAGGACCTTGGCTTTTGTGCTTCCTATACTTTGAATTCTTTTCCCCAGATATCAACATGGCTTGATCCCTTACTTCTTGAGCCATTTTTCCAAACTCCACCTTCTCAACAAGGTCCTCCCTGACCACCTATATGACAACTCAGTGTTTATTGCTAGTTCCTTACTTTTTTTTCTCTCTTTAGCACTTGCCAATTCTTCTATATATTTTACTTGTGTATTCTGCTAATTACCCCTTTCCTTCCCCCATTAAATGAAAACTCCATGAGCAGGAATTCCTGACCGTTTTTGCTTACTGTTGTATGCTCAGCACCTAGAATAGTGTCTGACACATAGCATCAAAGCCACTGCCATTGAGTAAGGTCTGACCATAACAACCCTGTGGAGGATTTCTGAGACTTACTCTTTACAAGAGAAGAAAGCGTCCTCAATCTCCCAGTGATCAGCTGGTGGATTTGAACTGCTGACCTTGCAGTCAGCAGTCCGGTGCCTATCCTACAGCCCCACCAAGCCTCCTTATTAGGAGCTCAAATATTGTAAAAGAAGGGAAGGAGAGAAGCGAGAGGAGAAAACACAGTGAATCACGATCAAATGGAAAGTACAAGTTTGTGCAACAAGCATAGTGTCAGTGCAGGCAGATTAGAGTGTGCGGGTTTGGGTGAGAGGGTGGTGAATAGGGTAAAGAAGATTCAGAGAGCACATGTGGGGACACTTCTTAAAGTACTTGAAGACTAAACCAAGGAATTCTACTTTAATTTATCATATAATGGGAACAATCGAAGATTTTCAACTAAGAAATTGGTATGAACAAAGTCATGTTTTTAAAAGCATTAATATAGCTATTATTTGTACAAGGGTACACATAGAAAAATGTCAAAAGTATGAAAACCGTGTACCAGACCATGGTAGTAAGCTATGTAAGAGACTTGTTGTTGTTGTTGTTAGGTGCCATCGAGTCGGGACCGACCCACAGTGACCCTATACACAGCAGAATGAAACACTGCCCAATCCTGGGCCAACCTCACTATCGTTGCCACGCTTGAGCCCATTGATGCTGCCACTTTGCCAATCCATCTCATTGGGGGTCTTCCTCTTTTTCTCTGACCCTCCACGCTACCAAACATGATATCCTTCTCCAGCGACAAGTCCCTCCTGACAATATGTCCAAAGTATGAGAGACGAAGTTTGGTCATCCTGGACTCCAAGGAGCACTCTGGCTGCACTTCTTGCAACACAGATCTGTTGGTTCTTTTGGCAGCCCATGGCACGTTCAATATTCTCCTCCAACATCATAACTCAAAAGCATCAATTCTTCTATGGTCTTCCTTATTCACCGTCCAGCTTTCACATGCACATGAGGTTATTGAAAATACCACGGCTTGGGTCAGGCGCACCTTAGTCTTCAAGCTGACATCCTTGCTCTTCAACACTTAAAAAAGGTCTTGTGCAGCAGATTTGCCTAATGCATTACGTCATTTGACTTCTTGACTTCTGCTTCCATGAGTGTTGATAGTTGATCCAAGAAGAATAAAGTCCTTGACAACTTCAATCTTTTCTCCATTGATAAGAATGTTGTTTATTGATCAAGTGGTGAGGATTTTTGTTTTCTTTGCATTGAGATGCAATCCATACTGAAGGCTGTGCTCTTTGATCTTCAGCACTAAATATTTTAAGTCTTCTTTACTTTCAAAAAGCAAGGTTGTATCATCTGCATATCGCAGGTTGTTAATGACTCTTCCTCCAATCCTGGTGCCACGTTTTTCTTTATAGAACCCAGCTTCCCGGATTATTTGCTCAGCATACAGGTTGAATAAGTATGGTGAAAGAATACAACCTTGTGGCACAACTTTCTTAATTTTAAATCTTTCAGTGTTCCCATGTTCTGTGCGAACATGGTCCATGTACAGATTCCTCATGAACACAATTAAGTACTCTGGAATACTCATATTTCTCAATGTTGTCCATAGCTTGTCATGATCCACACAATTGAAGGATTTTGCATAGTCAACAAAGCACACGTAAACATTTTTCTGATATTCTCTGCTTTCAGCCAAGATCCTTCAGACATCAGCAATGATATCGTTTGTTCCATGGCCTCTTCTGAATCCAGCTTGAAGTTCTCTGTCAATGCATGATTGTAGCCATTTCTGATTTACTGTTAGTAAAGTTTTACTCGTATGGGATATCAAAGATATTGTCCAATGATTTCCGCATTCCCTTGGGTGACCTCTCTTTGGAATGGGCACATATTTGTATCTCTTCCAATCAGCCAGATAGTTGTCTTCCAAATTTCTTGGCAGAGATGAGTGAGTGCCTCCTCACTTTCTTGAAAGATTTCAATTTTTATTCCATCAATTCCTGGTGCCTTGTTCTTTGCCAATTCCTTCAATACACCTTGGACTTCTTCCTTCAATATCATTGGTTCTTGATCATATGCTATCTCTTGAAATGGTTGAACATCAACCATTTCCTTTTGGTACAGCAAGTATGTATTCCTTCCATCTTCTCTTGATGCATTCTCCATCATTCACTAATTTGCCAAGAGAATCTTTCAATAACAAAAGTAGAGGCTTGAATTTTTTCTTCAGTTCCCCCAGCTTGAGAAATGCTGAGTATGTTATTCCTTTTTAGTTTTCTGACTCCAGACCTTTGCACATTTTGTTGTAATATTTGACTTTATCTTCTCGAGCTGATCTTTGAAATTTTCTGTCCAACTCTTTTACCTCCTCATTTCTTCCATTTGCTTTAGCATCTCTACAGCAAGTTTCAGTGTCTTTTCTGACATCCATTTTGACCTTTTCCTTCTTTCTTGTCTTCTTAATGACTTTTTACTTTCTATCTGTATAGTGTTCTTGATGTCATCCCACAACTCTTCTGGTCTTCAGTCTTTAGTGTTTAATGTATCAAATCTGTTCTTCAGATGATCTCTAAATTCATGTGAGATATATTCAAGGTCATAGTTTGGCTCTCATGGACTTGTTTTCATTTTCTTCAGCTTCAGTTTGAATTTACATATAAGCAATTGATGGTCTGTTCTACAATCTGCCCCTGGCCTTGTTTTGACTGATGGTATGGAGCTTTACCATAGGTCTTTCCAAAGATGTAGTCAATTTGATTTCTAGGTATTCCATCTGGTGATGTCCAAGTGTATAGTCGTCTTATCACAGACAGCGTTATACTCATGACTGATCTGGATATATTCTTTTTGACAATGAATGCAACACCATTCCTCTTCAATTTGTTATTCCCAGAATAGTAAACAATGTGGTTGTCAGATTCAAAATGGCCAATACCAGTCCATTTCAGCTCACTAATGCCTAAGATATTAATGTTTATGTGTTCCATTTCATTTTTGACAATTTCTAATTTTCCCAGATTCATACTTTGTACATTTCATGTTCTGATTTTTCAATGGATGTTTACAGCTGTTTCTCTTCATTTTCAGTTGTGCCCCATCAACAAATGAAGGTCCCAAGGGCTTTACTCCCACAGGCTTTACTCCATTCGCATCATCATGGTCAAGTCTACTTTGAGGAGGCAGCTCTCCCCCAGTCACATTTTGAGTGCCTTCCATCCTTGAGGGACTCATTTTTGGGCACTATATCTGACAGTGTTTCTCTGCTATCCATAAGGTTTTCAGTGACTAAATATTGGGAAGTAGTTTGTCACTTCTTTCTAGTCTGTCTTCATCTGGAAGCTCGTCTGAAACCTGTCCACCATGGGTGACCCTGCTGGTATTTAAAATACCAGTGGCATAGCTTTCAGAATCACAGCAACTCACAAACCACCACAGTATGACAAACTGACAGACGAGTGGTGGATGTAAGAGACTATGACAGTCTTAAAACTAAAGAGAAAGTACTAGAGGGTGGAGAAGTTAAAGAGTAATGCTTAATAAAGGCACATGCAAAGAGAGATTTGATACGATTGAATCCTACAATAAAATGAGTGTTGGAGAGTGTGCAGTAATGGATGTCCTATATGTACATTCATTGATGTAGCTATTGCTCAAATGATAATAGTCAGAGCTGTCACTTCTTAGAGATGGAAATATTGCCTTACTCCTTAGAAGCAGTTGTTTTTACAGGGGAAAAATCTAAATTGTTGTTATTTATTTTCCACTTGGTTATGAGTCGGGCTGCCAATATGAACGCCAGCAGTTCAAAACTACCAGCAGTTCCAAGGGAGAATCTGCTCCCATAAAGATTTACAGCCTCAGAAACCCTGTGCAGGGTCACTATGAGCTGAAACCAACTCCATGGTACTTAACAACAACGACAACCATAACACAACAATCATTTTCATATATGGAGACCCTGAGACTTTCTGATCTCTGCTGATGTCTTTGTCCCTGTGACCCAGTTCAATTTCACAATCAATAGTCCCATGTTGTTGCTGTTAGGTGCTGTCCTGTCAGTTCTGACTCATAGCGATCCACAAGGAAGCACTGCCCAGTGTTGCATCAACATCACAATCATTGTTACTCTTGAGACCATTGCACTTGCCACTTTGCCAGCCTATCTCCTCGGGATCTTCCTCTTTTTTGCTGACCCTCCACTTTATCAAGTATGATATCCTTCTCTAGGGATTGGTCCCTCCTGATAATATGTCTGACGTATGAGACAAGAAGCCTTGCCATCCTGGCTTTTAAGAATCATTCTCGTTGTACTTCTTCCCGCACAGATTTGTTTGTTCTTCTGGCAGTTCATGGTACTTTTAATATTATTCTACAACACCATAAATCAAATACTTCAATTCTTATACCATCTTATTTATTCCTTGTCCAACTTTCAACTTTCATATACATGTGAGGCTATTGAAAATACCATGACTTGGGTCGGGCATGCCTTAATCCTCAAACTGACATCTTTACTTTTAAGCACTTTAAAGCAGTTTTGTGCAGCACATTTGCCTAATGCAATATCATTTGGTTTCTTGACTACTGTTTCCATGAACATTGATTGTGGATCAAAGCAAAATGATGTATTTGACAACTTCAGTCTTTTCTCCATTTATCATGATGTTATTTATTGATTCGGATATGAGAATTCTTGTTTTCTTTACATTGTAAAATGTATTGCCCAGGTTATATACTCATATGTGTGTTAATGTTTGTGTATGTGTATAAACAGTCATAGAAATAGGATGCTGGTGGTGGTGGTTATGTCTGTGTAGTCAGTTCCAACTCAGCAACAGGTTACCAAGGCTATAAATCTTTATGTAGCAGAAAGCCTCAGCTTTCTCCCAAGGAGCAGCTGGTAGCTTCAAACTGCTGACCTTAAGGTTATCAGCCCATTCATAACCACTATGCTACCAGAGGTCCTTAGAAATAGGATAGCCAAGTATATACAACTCAAGGAGATTCCATCTGTATCTACCACAATTATTGTTAAGTGCCATCGGGTTGGCTTCCCACTCATAGCATCCCTATATAGAATATCCAAGCAGTGGCTGGTGCAAAGACTTAGGAAAAATGGGGAGTAATTTGTGACAACATACTTGGGCTATTTTATGCACAGTTCAACCAAGGGCTGCTCTGTTTTGAACAGTACTGGAGAATTAAGTTGAATACAGTAGTGGTAGAGCTTAGATGCTGGGCTAATCTAAGAAATGGAAGGCATTGATGGTTATAAAGGAAGGAATATATGAAAATACAATTCGATCAAATTTTCCCACCCTCAACATCAATCACTGAGGTTTTCCACCCAGTCCTGCCTGGACTTCTTTGAGAAAGATATTGCTCTCTTCCTTGTCTCTGTCCTCCCTTCTTGCTGACTAATTCGCATTGACCCCATCCAGTACATCTTTACTCCATATATATACACAAGTTCATCTACGAGTTTCAAAACAGCTGTTAAAAAAATACTATTCTCTGGCTTCCTCTCTCATATTGAATATTTTCTTTCATTTCCTCCCATTTGCAATGCTTTGGGTGCCATTCCTTCAGGAAGTAAACTTTCCAAGTAGTGTCATGTTAGAGCCTTAGGAGAGAACTGATGTGGCCTGGAGTGTTAACAGGCGTGCTCTGTATGATGAGAAATGTATGTTTTCTTTACTCTGGCCAGATTTTTCTAGACCAGAAAGTGAAGGTTTTTTTTTTTTTTTTTTTTTAATATTAACATGTAGTATATTTAACAAAGTGCTTACTGAAAATCCCACAAAATATGTCTTTCCTGCATATTTTTAAAGCACAGAGGCGCTCACCTTGGTTTGTGTAAGCATTCAGTGGCGTATGTTATACTTTATTTTGGCTGCTGGGATATATATTGGGAGGGTGACTCTCTTCGGACTCCCGGCAAAGTTGGCAAGCTGCACGCAAGGTTGGTCAAAGGATAGAGTGACTCGAGTGAGCTCTGGGCGACAACCCTCACTGTCTGCTGTATAAACACAAGTCTAAATTCACAGTCCAATTCATCACACCCACTAGCAACTAGACTCTACTAGGCCAAGTCTCATCATCTTGCTTGGAATATGGTGATAGCCTACCTACATTCCAACTGGCTCCATGGCTCCAGTCTTGTCCACACCTCTCCAGCCTCTTCAGTTGAAAGCAACATGTTAACCAAAAAAGTATCTTTTGTATCTCTCCAGGTTTGCTCACTTACAGTAGAAAGCTTACTTTAAAACACTCCTTGCTATGCCTTTTATTAGACATTGAATAATGAAGACCATAGAAGAATTGATGCATTTGAGTTATAGTGTTAGAGACAAAAATTTTAGAGGTATCAAGGAATTTTTAAAAGTATCAAAGAACAAACAAATTTGTGTTGAAAGAAGTAACAACCAGAATGCTCCTTAGAAACCCAAAGGACCAGACTTGTCGCTCATACTTGGGACATATTATCAGGAGGGACTAATCCCTGGAGAAGGACACCATGCTTAGTGAAATAGGGGGTCAACAAAATGAGATGGATTGGCATAGTGGCAGCAACAATGGGCTCAAGCATAGCAGCAATGGTAAGGATGGAGAGGGACTGTTGTACATAGGGTTGCTATGTGTCGGCAATGACTGCACAGCACCTACCAACAACAACAACAATAGCATGCCTTTTATGTTTTGGAAGCCACTATTCATTCCATCATTTCTACCATTTACTCCCCCACCATTTACAATATTGTACATTATAATTGATGATGTGTTATCATTTAATTAGCAGTACTACTTATCATTCTTGGTGGAGTCCTCATGTGGCTCTGTGGGTTAATGTGGTTGACTGCAAAGTCACCACATTAGATCTGCAAGGCTGATGGTTCAAGCTTATCAGCCGTTCCTTGGGAACCCTATACAGGGTCGCTCTGAGTCAGAACCGACTCAACGGCACTTAACAACAACAACAATATCGTTATTCTGGATGACATATAAAGTGAATATGCATCTTACAATCAATGGTATGTAAGATTCTTAGTCATTTGATATTTATTTTGTGTCTCCCTCTTTGAGAAGCAGCAAGATGTCCTTTGGAGTTAAAAAGGTTGTGGGAAAATGGTCTGCTCTGCTCCTTGACTACATTTTCCATCTGATCTAAACTCTGGCACAAGGTGGCAGATGGAGGGTCATAGTCCTAGTGAAAAGCCAAGAGTCAGACAGCAATGATTCTGGCTTTCTCCCAGGCTCTCTTATGCCAGGATTTTGCAAGCCCTGAGGGAACAGAAAAGTGAGACCACAGAGATCTTATAAAACACCAACTCCTTTCTTCACAGAAGACTGTCCTGCATTGCTCAGCGTTCTGGTGGCAATCAGCAGACACCACCTGTGCTGAAATGTATGGAAAGGAAATCTGGTGCTCACAGAGTCAACAGGAGGCAGGAGGAATAGGTGATAAAAGGGCAGAAACCAAGGGAATCCAGGCAGTGAGCTTCTGGAACAATCTGGTCAAGATGGTGGCTACTGCAGTTGCTACTGCCCAAAATGAATCCTGACTGTCCCCAGCTTTGCCTCCCAGTTGAGAACATCTAGTCCCAGAGATTCACATCTGGTTGCCAGGAAATGAAGAGGAAGAAAATGCTTCTCCTTGAGCTTAGGGTCTAACATTTGACCAAATCAGCATTACTAAAAAGGAGACTATCCCCTGGAAAGAATGGATTGTGAAACAATGACAAATGTCCCACTGTATTCCCTTTTAAATGACACATTTGGGAGGACATCTGAACAGATCAACAATCAGAGGACTGTGGCATTTTTAAATTGGCTACATTGACTTTATCCTGAACTAGGAATTGGGAGACAAAGCACACCAAGAGCTTATGCAAAAGGTCAAGCCTTGTGCAGGTGTGTTACATGACTGAAGCATGACATGCCATAATTCTTTCTTGAGCCTTCAGAAAATCTCAGGTAGAAGGACGTTGGTTACCAAAAATTTGTCCAGGGAGGAGGACAAGAGCAGCAACTGGAGTCGGTAGAATTTGGGTGCTAAATAAAATAATGGGTCTAAAAACTGCCATTGTTTGAAATGAGCTCCTTTGGACTGACAGGTAATTGAATTCTACCACCAGTTTAATTTCTTACGTGGACCTTGGTATAAGAAACCATACATGGGTGGTAATTTTTTTCTCTATGTAATTGCAGAGGAAATGTAACTGGGTATAAACTAGTAGCACAAGTCATATATCAGAAGCTTGTAGTGGGTCTACATAAATCCTTTTTTTTTTTTAAGTTATTTAACTGTTTTGAAAATGGTTTCAACAGAAGCAATTCCAACTGCACCAGAAAGGAAACCAGAGTCTTAAAGAAAAATATACTCTTTGCTGAGCAAGGCAAACATATCAGTATGCAGAGAAACAAACCAGTCTTTTGTGTTTTATTTCCTTAACAAATCCACTGAAACACTTATTTTATGTCTTAAATGACTGAGAGACAAAGAATTCTGTGACCACTAAAAATTAATGCCTGCAACAGGTTTGTAACCGCTTTTAAAGGACAGGTCCATTGTCTTTCTTTCAATTGGTTTCTCACTTAATCCGCAGTATCTTACCACATGACTTTGAATACGTTATGCTCACAATAAATAGTTGTTGATTATAAGAATGTTTGCAAGCAAATTCTTTGGGGACTTGCTTTCAATTTAAAGAATTAGATAACCTATCATTTTTCCTCAGAATTCTATGCATAAAATAACACATGGCTGTTACAAACACTAGCCCTTTTTATAGTTAAGCACTTGCTAGAATTATTATTTTTCCAATAAACTGTGACATTTTCTGTCATGATGTTGCTTGTTTGCCTTAACATAAAAACCTTTACATTATAGATTGAATTGTGTCCACCAAAATATGAGTCGCAAAGTCTAACCTCTATGCCTGTGGGTATAGTCCCATTTGGGAATGAACTGTTTTGGTGAGTTAATGAGGTAAGGTGAGTGTAGGGTGTGTCTCGAGTATCTGCTCTGATTTCAGACTTTTAGTCTCCTAAACTGTAAGAAAATAAATATCTGCTTGTTAAAGCCACCCAGTTGTGGTATTTCTGTTATGTTGCTAAGTGCCGTCGAGTCGGTTCCGACCCATAGCGACCCTGTACAGGGTTTCCGAGGCTGTAAATCTTTACGGGAGCAGAACGCCTCATCTTTCTCCCGCAGAGCAGCTGGTAGTTTCGAACTGCTGGCCTTAAGGTTCGCAGCCCGATTCGTAACCACTAAGCTACACTAGATAATTAAAACACCTTATATTTGCAAAAGGTGTGAATTTGATACTAGTTCTTGTTTTGGTTGCTAAGTGCCATAGAGTCAGTTTAGACTCATTGTTGTTGTTAGGTGCCATCGAGTTGGTACTGACTCATAGTGACCTTATGCACAACAGAATGAAACACTGCCTGATCCTGGGCCAACCTCACAATTGTTGCCACTCTTGAGCCCATTGATGCTGCCACTTTGCCAATCCATCGTGCTGGGGGTCTTCCTCTTTTTCTCTGATCCACCATCTTACCAAGCATGATATCCTTCTCCAGCAACTGGTCCCTCCTGACAACATGTCCAAAGTATGAGAGACAAAATTTGGTTATCCTGACTCATAGTGGCCCTGAATAGGGTGTCAGAGTTGCAGCTGGTGGGTTTGAACTATCCTGCTCTCTATTAGCACTCCAATGCTTATTCTACAGTGCCATTAATATTACTTGTTCCTGTTGTTGTTAATTGCTGTCGAGTCCATTCCAATTTATAGTGACCCTGTATAGGATTTCCAAGGAGCAATTGGTGGGTTTGAATCACTTACCTTGTGATTTACAGTCCATTGCTTATCCTACAGCACCAACCAGGACTCCATGAATGCTACCTAATGCTAATCAATTCAAAGACATTTGGTGAAATCACCTTCAGTTATGAAAATTGATGAAGAAGCTGCATCAAGTCTAGATGGCTGTTCTGTTAATCTTGTAAGCAGGTTTATTGTGGATTATGTTATTGTTATTATTAAGTACTGTTGAGTCAGTTCTGACTCATAGCAACCCTATATAGGATTTCCAAAGAACAGTTGGTGGGTTTGAACTGCCAGCCCTGTAGTTTGCAGTCTAGTACTATAGTAGTTATATATTTACATATAAATAAGGACTTAGATGTATTGTTTATAGCAACATTTTAAAGGTGTCTTTGTCTAGAAATGATGATAAATCAGTGTTCTCTCAGAAATTTAAATGAAAAAAATTTATCTCATATATGTGACTTCTTATTCTTTCATATATGTATATTTCACATTCTTTCTCACATGTGTATATTTGGTTTATAAAGACATGTGTTTGGTTCTACAATTTATAAACACATATAGAGGAAATTTGTACTGCATAGGGTTCTGTATCAACTCAACTAAGCCAGTATTTCCAGAGATTTAGCAGTTGAGATGTGCTTATTCATATGGTGATGAAATTGAATACAAGCATAGTTAGCTCTATGATGAGCAGCTATGAGTAGCCAATCATTTGAAGGGATGCTTCCTTAGGGGTGTGGCCTCCTAACAATATAATGGACATGTGGGAAGGATGCTGTCTCTTTCTCCCTCTGGGGACCTGGGACTGCAATTGTAAGCTATTTGCTTGATAATAAACTTCTCTTTATATACATACATTTATTTATGCTTCACTGGTTTTGCTTCTCTAGAAAACCTAGCCTGAGACAAAGTTTATGTTTTAAAATTTTTTAATATCGATGACTTCTAGCCAGACGGTAGACTAGGCAAACCCATTAATGGACCCTTTACAACAAAGATACGAGAAACAAAATAAAATATAGCAGACATAGATGAAAATTCTTCCACCCTGAACTTCAAAAGTAAGGTTAGAGAGGTGGATGGAGTGCTTACTGGGGGAAGAGACTGAGCAAGGACAGCAAGAGAGGGAAACTGACTGTTGAACACCCAGCCAGATGCAGCTCGACTGTCTTCTGAACAGCTTTGGCAGTGGAGACCTGGCATACTCAGGGGAGATTACTTCTTTTCCCCCACACTCTGCTGGTGAGCAGAAGTGTGACCAGCTACCATTCTCCTCCACTCCCAGTGCAGACCCTGCTCTCCAGGAGTTACGTGCTACATGGATGGGAGCCATGTCAGCGTGAGTGGGGGGCCAGCTGCTCCACTTTGGTGCCTGGAGGCTTATCTCTAGACCTACAAAACACACAGAGCCAACAGGTCACTTTTAACCAGTCACCCTGCCTAGCTTCACTGTGAGTCTAAAAGACACTGAAACCAGCTCCATCAAGGGCCCCTACAAACTACTTCCAGATTGAGTGCCCTGAACATAGGTAACACCAAGGCCAATAAGAACTCCATCTAGGGCCATGAACTCTATTGTCACATCCCTTCCACAAGCACCTCCTGTGCTCCTTGAATTGCAGAAGCTTCTCCCAGAGATTTCTCCCATATGGATCTAACAACTGCATTGTTTGTTTTTACAACTACAACAATCTCACAATGTCCCAGAGACAACAGAACACATGAAGAAACAAGAGAAAATGGTTCACACAAATGACCAAGATGCAGATCCAAAAGACTTTTGTGAGGAAGAAAATGTAATAAAACTAACTGAAAAAAAATTCAAAAGAATAATAATTAGGTACCTTCAAAGGATCAATTGAAAGATCCAGGAAAGCAAAAGAACACAATGAAAACTTTAGAAGAATTCAGGGAAACACTACTAGAACAAACAGACAGAATAAATGCAAATTTTGAAACAACACAAAACCTGCAATTAGAAATCCAGAAGATTAATAGAAAGTTCTCAGAAATGGACAGTACACTGAAAGGTCAAAGGAATAGATGTGAAACAATGGAAGCCTGAATTGGTGAGTTTGGACTGAGAACCAATACCAACAGACCTCAACCTGAGATTACCATTCATGGCAACAACACCCAGAACTCAATTCAGTTGTAGAAGTATTTAAAGTTAAACAAACCTACAAGATTGAAAATAGGGAACCAGAGATGTCAATATATAATGAAGTCAACTACAAAGCAAAAGGATGGAATAGTGTAGATTCAGAACTTCCAAATGAAGTCAGGTAGGTTTCAAGATAAAAAAGACTGTTTTAAGCAGGGAAAAATATTCATAAATTACAGGGTAATGTCAAAGAAAAATAATACACTTGCACTTCAAAATAGAAAAAGAAGAAATCAGAAAAATGTAGTAAACATTAACACAACAGCAATGAAGAAATGGGCTGAGTTCAACCACATTCCATAGACCCCCATTGACCTGGAGATGACAGAGAGAAGAGGAAGGGTTGGTTGGTCCAAAGTGTGGTGAGACCTGGGGACACCTGAGCCCATGGACAAGGACATAGCCATGTAGGGCTAGAACTGAAAGGAAGCATTTATCTGATATGAAGTGAGGGGAGATGCACAAGAACACCCAAATTTGTAGATAGTACCCTTTTGACCTAGGCTCGATGGCTTGATAATCAGAACTCAACTAGAGGAAGATAAAAAAAACAATTTTTGATAAAGGAAATAAGTGTAAATTGAACTTGACCTATACTTATGGATGCAGTAGCTCAAAATACCAACAGAGAGGGAAGGAGTCTTCACATCAAGTGTCAACCCTATCCCCTCTGTATACAGGGTAGATAGGGATGGGCAACTTAGATATATGCTACCTGAAATGAGGGAGCAATTAAGGTACAAAGTGACTGGCTTACAAGTTTTCAAGAGGGAGTTTAATTTAAGAGTGTGCGGAGAAAGATAGAGTCCCCACTGAATAGTTTTCATCTTGTCTAGATGGGTCTGGTAAAAAAAGATGGAGATTAGATTCTTATGATTCAATAGTGAGTAATTGTTATCATGACTAATTGCAACTGTC
>NW_006408528.1:11283919-11284437 GCF_000296735.1 Chrysochloris asiatica | reverse complement strand
AAAAAAAAAAAAAAAAAAAAATGAACTCAGCATAGCAAATCACGTGCAACAAAGATCAAGCAGCACACCAAAAAACACACAGAAAAAGATCAATAATTACACTGAATGTAAATGGATTAAATGTATCAGTCAAGAGACACAGGGAGAGAAGAGGGATGTGGGACCTTACTCAGTGAAGCAGTGACACCAGAGATGGAGGCAGAGATGATGACATGGAGAGATGGAGTGGCTGGGGACTCTAGACCCAGAGAGGGAGAGGGGCTGTCTGCTGGCGACCAGGGGGAAGGCTTGCAGGGTATACACCCTTTGGTTGGTTGATGATGCATGAGGCGATTGTAACCATGGCAATGAAATGATATACGATAGGATGAATGTAAAGCTAATGTTCTCCCATGTACACTAAACTATCACATAATCCACAATAAAACATTGTTGTTGTTGTTAAGTGCCATCGAGTCGGTTCTGACCCATAGCGACCCTGTACAGGGTTTCCGAGGGTGTAAATCTTTACGGGAGTA
>NW_006408528.1:11188830-11283724 GCF_000296735.1 Chrysochloris asiatica | reverse complement strand
GGAAGACACAGGGAGCAGAATGGTTTCAAAAACAGGATCCTTCAATATGCTGTCTACAAAAGACATAATGGAGACAGCCTAAGTGCTCATCAACAGAAGAATAGTTAAACCAACTTTGGAACATACATGCAATGGAGTACTACAAAATGTTGAAGAATAATGATGAGTCTGTGAAAAACCTCACAACATGGTTGAACCTGGAGGACATTATGTTGAGTGAATTTAGTCTATCACAAAGGGACAAACATTGTATGAGACCAGTGTTGTAAAAAGTTTTTTAAAAAGTTTTCTTGATAAAAGAAACAATTTATGATGGTTATGGGGGTGGGGATGGGGATTGAGGAAGGGGGAGGGAGAATTATGCATGGGCTAGAGGGTAGACACATGTTAACATAGATGGCAGAGCAGGCAACATACAACAAGAGGGAGATTAACAGAGGGAAGATGAAAGTAGCGGAGACACAGGGAGGAATGCAATAGATTAACTGAGTAGAGATAAATGCTGTTAACTCTTGGTACATGAAGGGGATGCAACCATGTAATGAAGCAAAGTATATGATTTGGTGAATGCAAAACTGATGATCTGCTCTGTAAACCTTCACTCAATTCACAACAAAAAGTTGATTTAAAAAATTTAATATCTAAATTGTGATGCTCTACTTTACATATCCATATGTCTAAAGTCCATATTCCTTCCACTAATCACTTGCCTAATACAGCCAGAATTTTTGGATTGCTTTTCAGACTTTAAATATTTATTTTGGCATTTAAGTATGGGTTTATACTATATTCTTTAAGTCATTGGTACTGCAATTTGAGTTGATATAAATCTCAGGAATTATTGTGTTGGGAATGGGACCATCCATAGAGCCTGGGATCTTAGAAGGTCTGTAAATAGTTTTTGAATTAATGCATATTTGAATAAATGTATGAGATGAAAACAGTGAGTTACTTCTTTTAAACTCCATTTGAACTAATGAAATCAGTAACCTCCAGTGTATATACTCATAATACATGAGAGGGAAGGCACTTTTGTAAAAGAAAGGAACTGTGGAAGCAAATTTTTATTCCTCATTTCATATTTGTTTTCTATAAGTTTGATTTTCTTAGGACTCTCTTCTCCATCTTGCACGCTGTGACGGATGATTTCAAGTGGTCTATAATGAAATGGAGGTTGAGAGAAGGGAGAATGAGCACACCATTTGCAGAGGGCAGGAAGGGCACTCTAACATCTGGCCACTGGGTCCATTTGTTAGTGCTCATTAAATTCGCATTAATGCATAAACTTCTTTGAATGTGTAAATGCCATTTGGGGTTGGTTGCTTTCTCCCAGGCCAATGGCATTGTCTTGAGAGACTCTCCCCTTGTTGTTTATTTGCCAGTGGCATTTGACCTGGGGTGAGCCCTGTATTTAATCCTTTCCTGTAGGTCAAAAGCAAGTTAATTTGGTGAGGATTAAATTGGAAATGAGTAGTCTGTGCAGCAGGTGTTCTCCATGGAGAATGTGCTCCAGGTGGAAACGTTTTAAGATCTGCTCTTGGGCCATCTCAGAAGAAGCTCCAGAGGTCAGAGAGGCAATTCCAAGACATCACATCTGGGGAGGCCCTGGAGATGGAGGTAGCAGGTGCCCACTCAGGGAAGTTTCCTTAGCAGCTTGAAGGAACTTTCAAAGAGGCCCCTTTGGAGATAATTTATTCATATATTCATGAACATATATCTTGGGCATTCATTGTGAATTGATTTACTTAGAAGTTGCCCTAAATGATTGGAACTTTGCCCTTTACCCTTACCTCCCACCATCAACCAAAGACTTTGATTTGAAGGAAAGAAAATATTGCATTTTTCTCTTTCTTTTTTCTAGAGGATGAGGAAGATGATGAAATGGTGGAGCCTAAAGTTGGCCATGATTCAGAACTTGAGAATCAAGACAAAAAACAGGCAATAAAGGAAGGTATGGTATGGAAGATAAGTTAACTAATAATTTTGTTTTGTTTTACCAAAATAAAGGAAGCTATGGGTAAGTAAAAATTAAATATATACCCTAGAGAAGCTTTTCTATGATTGTTCAACTCAATTGACCAGTATAAATCATAATATCCAAAGCTGATGTTATCTATTTCTTGACTGATAGAAGCAAATAAAATGCAAACCATGCAATCATAGTTCCAGTAAAATTATTATTAAATAGTGATATTATGTTAGCTAGTTCATTCTACCATCTATTCCAATGATAACAGTAAAGGAAAACAGAAGATAAAAATATTTTGTCAGTCAATTTTGAAGTTTTATAAGGTGATCTATGTAGAAACATTAACAGTAACCAATACTGTTACTTGAACTGTTAAAAATTTTTCTTCTACAACTCTGCTCATATAAACAGGAACAACCTCTTACATGTTTGAGTGATGAAATTATTAATGTTTATGTGCTTTCACAGTATCATTATGATTATTCCTGTCTTATAGATATAAAAATAGGAAGAGTCAGGTTTAGAAACGTAACTAAAGAATAATCATTTACAGTGTATGAGTCAGGATTTGTAGTGGAATCCATAGTCTGTGTGTCTCACTATGATGCCACAATACTTGCACTGGATGGATGGATGGATGGGTGGGTGGGTGGGTGGAAGGATGACAAAGGAAATAAAGAAAAAGAAGGAAGGAAAGAAAGTTCTACAGATGATGCAAAGGGCTTCAAATAGGAAACATAAAATCAAAAGAATTAAAATCTCCATGAACGTTTGTTGAAGTCCTCTTGCATTTCCTTAAAGATCTATAAACTGTGCCCATTCCAAAGAAAGGTGAGCCAACAGAATGAACAATCTCATTAATATCTCATGCAAGTAAAATTTTGCTGAAGATAATTTTAAAATGGTTGCAAAAGTACATTGAAAAAGAGTTGCCAGAAATTCCAACTGGATCCAAATGAAGCTGTGGAATAAGGAATATCATTGCTGACATTAGAAGGATCTTGGCTGAAAGCTAAAAGCAGATAATACTAGAAGGATGCTTACTGGTGCTTTATTGACTATGCAAAGGTTTCCAACTGTGTAAATCATGACAGACTATGGGTAACATTTAGAAGAACGGGTATTTCAGAACATGTGCTCATAAGGAACCGGTACGTAGACCAAGAGGCAGTCACTCAAACAGAACAAAGGGATACTGAATGGTTTAAAATCAGGAAAGGTGTGTACCAGAGTTGTAACAATTCACTATAGTTATTCAATCTGTATGCTGAACAAATAATCCAAAAATTTGGAATATATGAGGAAGAATATGGCATCAGGGTTGGAGGAAGACTCATTAACACACTATGATATGCAGATGACACAACCTTGCTTGCCCGAAGTAAAAAGGACTTGAAATATTTACTGATGAAGATCAAAGACTACAGCCTTTAGTATGGATTACACCTCATTGTGGAGAAAATGAAAAGGCTGACAGCTGGGCCAATCAACAACATCATAGTGAATGGATAAAAGACTAAAATTGTCTAAGATTTTATTTTGCTTGAATCTACAGGCAATGTTCATGGAAGCAGCAATCAGGAAATCAAAGGATGAATTGCATTAGGCAAATCTGCTGCAGAAGACCTTTTTAAATTGTTAAAGAGAAAAAAAAAATGTCACTTTAAGGACTAAGGTGCACCTGATCCAAGCCAAAGTATTTTTAGTTGCCTCATATATATGTGAATGCTGGACAGTGAATAAGGAAGACCTTAGAAGAATCAATGCATTTGAATTACAGTATAGCAGAAGTATATTGAAAGTACCATGGACTGCCAGAAGAACCAACGAAATCTGTCTTGGAAGAAGTACAGCAAGAATGCTCTTTAGAAAGTAGGATGGTGACATTCATCTCTTGTACTCTGGGCATGTTAGGAGAGACCAGTGCCTGGAGAAGGACATTATGCTTGGAAAAGTGGATGGTCAGTGAAAAAGAGGGAAGAATAAAAAGAAATGGATTGGCATAGTGACAACTGCAACGGATTCAAACAGCCATTCTTAGGATGGCATAGAACTGGGCAGTGTTTCATTCTGTTGTGTATAGGATCACTATGCTTTGGAATTAACGTGACAGTACCAAATGACAATAACATGGGAACAGCAAAGACCTTTAAGGTCCTAGTTTCGTAACTGTGCCTGGTATCATGCATTGAGCAAGGCTAACTGCTATCAAGTTCTAGAGTGTGACGAGGGCAAAGAGGAGATTCAACATCTTTGACAGTAGCGACAGAGAAGACTCAAGGATTGCTTATTTTGAGAGACTAAGTAAATTTGATGGAAGAGACTTTTATATTTAATTTTCTACTAAAAATGTCCTTTTTAAGAACTGACAAACTGAATATTATTATCATTGGTGTAACAAGACACACTAAAAAGTGGGGGGGGGGGGCATGTAATGATCTGTTAAGATACTACTTTTTTTTTTCCTTCTACAAAATACTCTTAAAACATGCTGTCTGATAAAAAGAGCCAGGATAGTTTATGTGTGTGTCTTGGCACTGAGCCCCACCCCTAACCCTAATCTCCAAATCATCTTCTCTGGCGAAGCAATGAAACCCCCTTCTTAAGTTCTGAGCAAAAACACCCTCCAATTTTAACTGTTATATGTGCTTCATGGATTTGATTAAAGTCATGTTAAAAGTCAAAAAGAAGTTTGAAAGAACATTTCCTGTTACCCCTGCACCATGTGCCTTATTCTCCATTAATGGCTTTTCTGCAAATTAGCACATAATGGGTTAAAAGCATGTTTATGTTGGCATCAAACTCTCTCTGGCTTTTTTTTTTTTTTTTTTCTCCTTAAGCAAGACAGTATTTTGCAAACTTTTTCAAGAATACTTAGCAGATATAATCGTGGCGCCATTCACAAGACTGCACAGTGGTTAGGACTGTGTCAGCATTTCCATTATGAACCCTGCATTTCAGGGATTTATTACTTAGCCATAAAAATTGGCTCTGGGCTGAAACTTGACATACACAGTTTCAAACCAGGGAGCACATTTTTAAGAAATCTGGCCTTTAGGGGAGGTTTTTTTGCTTTGTTTTTGTTTGTTTGTTTGTTTTAATGGCAAGAGGGAGATATGAAAAAACAGTATTCATTAGTTTTTGACAGTTTTGCCCATGTGCCATCAAAATGCAATAGACATGAAAGAAGTGGAAGTTTTATTTATTACCATTTTCTCTCTTTTTGGTCACAACATAGAAAGAATTGTTGTTATTAAATGCTGTTGAGTCTGTTCTGACTCATAGCGATCTTATATAAGGTTTCTGGGGAGCGACTGGTAAGTTTGAACTGCCGAACTTGTGGTTCAAACAGACCTTGTGGTCCAGCGCTTATCTTACAGCACCACACCAGGACTCCTGTAGAAAGAATAGTAGGTACATTTTAGCTTTAAACCAAACTTATATAATATCTGCACACGAGCAATGTGGTCTCTGCTGTCGTTTAAATCTTTGTGTTTAAATATTCAAAGCAACAGAGTTAGAAATCTAACTCTTATAAACACAAATTAATTCATAAATCTCACATTGACTTCAGAGATAATATCCTGCCTTGTTAGTTTGGTTTGGTTATGGTTCTTGAAAACTGATTTCACCTTAAAGTTTTCATAAAGCAACTTCTCTATTTAATCTGGTATCTTTCCTGGATTTAGGAGTTTATTTATATCTTTCAGCATAGTCTTTAAAAATATTTTTTAAGTATGCAATTTTTTTAAATTGAAATTTAAAGCTACATGATTGAAGCAAGTTAGGACATTACTGAAGTGAATATTTTTAAAATAAATTTTAACCTACCAATTATGTTAAAATATTCAATGTAAATTGTAAGCTTCATTGTCAACTTTTTATTTTTATATGTGCAATAACAAACAACAAAAATCCCAAGAACCCTAGCAACTGAAATATATGGTAAACAGTAAACCAAATGTACTTTTTTAAAACCTGACATTCACATTAAGTTTACTAAGAAAACTTAAGAAAATTTTTGAAATGCATAAGAGTATTTTATATGTAAACCCAAAGAAATAAACATTTTATAATAAAAAGATCCAAAATATAAAATTTAAACTAGATGTTAATTTTGTAGGCCATGACTTGATACAATTAGGCAGTATTCTAAATTTTTAATTTCAGAATTCCCGGACATATATTTTTTTCTTGTTTCTCAAGACAAGTGTAACTGGGTAAATTTAGAAATTGGCCTATCATTTGGATCCTATGGAAGTCATATCCACATATTCTGTTTTTCATAAAGAATTTTTATTTATTTATTTTTAAAAGGCTCAGTTTAAGTGAATAATTTACTGTTAGCTTTTAATTCTTGTCAGAAGTACTCCATGCTCTGTGTTGCTATAACAAACACAAAATCACTACAATTGCATTTTTTGCTTCACTAGTAAGAAAAATCAGGTTAATGCCTACCTTGTGTTCTGGTATGCATTTTGCTATTAACATTGGCCATTTTCATGCTATAAGCTTGTTAAAAATAGTACATTACATTACTGAGATAGGGCCAAGCTATACAAAGATATTTCAGGAAAAATTTAGAATCTATCGTGCAGTAAGCAATTCTAATTTTAATTTTTTATGCTTATACTTTGGATCTTGTGGGTTTAATTCATATACTAACTACTTTGCATGAACTATGATGTCTGGAAATGTTTCATCTCTAAATAGCGCTTTTTGATTGAGCTTCCTGAATATTCCATTATATTTGCATTGCATTGTAATAACACATTAATTTAAACTCGTTGTTTTGTTTTTTAATTTGGAAGGCTGTTTTAATCAAAAATTACTATGGGCCTACTTAATTTCTCAATCAAATATTGTTTATTACATTAAAAAAATAAATAACTCATCTACACATGTATCTTCTAGTTTTATGCTAGCAAATCATGTCATTTGATCCCTATTAGACATCAAAGCTTAATATAAAATATATCCTTTGTCTTTCTCCAGTAGTAATTTAATTTTGAGCCAAATATTGTATTGTCAAACATAATATCTAGAGAGGTTACTGCTTCACCTACCTGAACTTAGCCTTTGCAATTACACTTTGATCAGCCATTTATGTTTCTCTTAGAGAAGAAGTCATGTATCTTGAAAGCTAAGATCAAAGTGACAATAAGCTACAAGGAAGAAAAAATTACAGAAAATTACATAGATGCTTTTTTTTTTTTTTTTAATTCAAGGTAATGGACCTGTAAGGAAAGATCCCGGTGAAATAGAAATGACTCAAAAATACAAACAGAGAGTGGAAAGATTTTTATGTTGTTAATAATAAAGGAATAAAGGGGGAAAGTTCCTACTTCTCTGCTTAATTTCATGTGTCTCTAGTTCTCCACTAACCATGACCAAGATTTAAGGAGTCTTTAAATAAAGCATTCTTGTTGGCCTTACGATATCTTTATGCAGTGAAGCTTGGTTAACCATTTATGTAGTAGTACTAACCCAAACAAAATGGACCTAACATATTTTAAATGTGGCCAAGGAGAGATCTGTCATGGAAATGTTCGAAAAGCCCTGTAGCTGATTCCACCCGGGATCACACCTGGGATGTAATGTACTTATGTAGGTGAGCGCTATAGGAGTTTCTACTGAAAAAGTGATCAAGTGCTTATTGAAGGCATTCTATATCAAGAGTCCAGCTGGGGTTCCTGAAGAACCACAAAGATTCAGCTGGCAGTTTCTGCTCTTGATCTGGGGGAAATCTACAGTTTTATGAACAAGCAGCTACAGAAGGAAGACTTTATGTAACTTAATCATGATTGAGGTGAGCAAATTTTCCAAGTTATTTTGAATCTTCAAATTCGGTTTGAAAAGATAAATCGTGTTAGAAAAATGTAGAATAAAATCAATTGTGAGGTGTTTTACAGAGGCATTTATTTATTCTATGTGTCACCTTAAAGCAAAAGTTATCTAGAATGAAGAAGGTGTGGAAGGACATGTTTTAGCTTTAGAATGGAAACCATCTAAAATAAAATTAATTTAACCAGTAGATAAAGAAAAGGTAAAGTGCTAACTAGATCTTATTATTGATCATTTTTAATGATTTACTAGGCACAGCTTTATAATAGTATCTAATACACCTAGTTTTATAAACTTGTCTATTATGTACTATTTGAAAATTTTCAGTTACATTTTAAAGAAACTAACTTTCAGAACTGACTACTAAAATCTGAACACATCAAGTGTCATTTGTAGTTTTGTTTTTTGTTTTTTTTCCTTCTCCATCTCATCACAACAGTAATTAGGCCAAATAGGAAATCTTTTCTATAAATGTGACAGTGGAGACATCAGCAAAAACCGTGTGTTGTGACTTAGGAGATCATTTAGGATCTCTATTAACTCTCAATGGTTTGTTATTTTACTGTATCTTATCACTCCTTTGATAAGCTTTTACATTCAGTCTCTTTGAAGAGTTGACTTCCTCTTGAAATGTTTTAATTGTCACTCCTCTTTCCTAACAATCTCTTGTTTACATTACCAGCCCCTCCAAGAGAGCTGACAGAGGAAGAAAAACAGCAGATCCTTCATTCAGAGGAATTCCTCATCTTTTTTGATCGTACAATAAGAGTAATTGAACGAGCGTTGGCAGAAGACTCTGACATCTTTTTTGACTACAGTGGTCGAGAATTAGAGGAAAAAGATGGGTTAGTTTTTTGAATGCATTAAAAAAATAGTGTTATCATTTATGCATTGATTCTAAATTCATTTATGGATTGAACAGGCAAATTTCAAATCTAGCAAATCAAAGGAGGATAACATTTCAGGATTGATCTTGCTGAACAGTTTTCACTAAGGACTTTGGTGAAATGACTCTTGTTTACAGTGAAATGCTTGTGAATTTGATATCTGGGGACTGGTCCAGGGGGTAAAGCCATATGTACATCTTTTTCCTTGGCACAGTCCTATACATTGCCTCCCAGAGAAAACATGTCTATAAGCAGCAAAAGGAGGTTTACATTGTATCTACTAGATTTATTGTTTATATCTAGCAAACAGGAAGCTGAAGAAAACAAACGAGACTTGAGAGATTTTAATGTAGGAAACAGCAAGCAAAGAATGGAAAATTTCTTCTCGCTAGCTTTAAGATGATGTTTATGCCTTTTAGAAAACTCATGTGCAAGGGTATATTTATAGATTTTTTGAAAACTAATCATAAAAGTGAATGGCCCAAGTGACTTCCTCTGTGAATGTAACATATGTATTCTCAAGGCAGTAGCTGTTGACTATCTCCAGGGGCATAAGCAGAGTCATTTTATGAGCCTTATAAAAAAATAGATTCAGCTGCTTTTTAGTCACTCATCTAGTTTGGCTAAGAACAACATGCTAAGGTGAGATCATTTGCTCTTTTATCAGACTTGACTTTTTACTGTTTCTAAAATCCAAATACATCCAATAAGGCAAAGTTGTGTCATCATTGAAGATGCTCAAAAGAATGTAACAGAGGCTCTGAAAATAGTTGCAAAAGAAGTTCTGAAAAATGTTCCCAACACTTGGCATTGTCTTTAGATTAATATGAAGAGACATTTCTGCAATGTTTGTTTTATTTTGAAGAGGTTCTGTACTCCCTCTATGGTTGTTGATTTTCTGGGCCCTACTTCCCTCTGGAAAGGAGCTCTGGTAGCGTAGTGGTTACGAATCGGGCTGCGAACCTTAAGGTCAGCGGTTCGAAACTACCAGCCGCTCCGCGGGAGAAAGATGAGGCTTTCTACTCCCGTAAGGATTTACACCCTCGGAAACCCTGTACAGGGTCGCTATGGGTCGGAACCGACTCGACGGCACTTAACAACAACAACAACTTCCCTCTGGAAGGAGCTCTGGTAGCAAAGTGGTTACGAGTCGGACTGCTAACCTCAGAGTCAGCAGTGCAAAACTACGAGCTGTTCCACAGGGTAAAGATGAGAATTTCTGCTCCTGTAAAGATTTACAGCCTCAGAAACCCAGTACAAGGTTGCTCTGAATCGAAATCGACTCCACGACACACCACCACCAGTTCCCTCTAGATACCTGGCCAAGTGCTATCCTGGGTTCCTCATAGGACTTGGATGCAT
Organism: Chrysochloris asiatica; assembly: GCF_000296735.1. Classification (NCBI taxonomy): domain Eukaryota; kingdom Metazoa; phylum Chordata; class Mammalia; order Afrosoricida; family Chrysochloridae; genus Chrysochloris; species Chrysochloris asiatica. The sequence goes on along the minus strand of NW_006408528.1, from coordinate 11,273,662 downwards.
GTCTTTCCTGCCTACATTTGCAACATTGAAGCTGAGGAATGTTGAAGCAGTGCAGGAGGGTGGGGGTGGGGGGTTGACTTGAGCGAGAGTAGTAATGTATCCGCTAGTTGGAAACCAAGTAAATATTCTGAAACCAGGTTATACAGTCTGAACAAGAGCTATATATATAGCCAAGTGATGACAGCATTCAGGCAGGAAACGAGGAAAGACCTAACTGAACAGAAGAAAGGTGAGCACAGAGGAATTCCTGAAGTGGATCCCAAGCATTTTAGGTAGATTTGTATACAGACTGAGAGCTGCCAGCACTTTTCAAGCAGTATTCTTTGTAAAACACTCAGCTGGTGTGGGGTAAGACTAGTGCAAAGTACTCAGAAGTTAGTGTGATGGGCAGTTGAACATCAGTCACGCAATACTGGCCAAAGTGTAATCCTCCTAGATGGAAACACTTTTAGTCTATGGCAGGAAAGGCAAGCATCTGGAGTGTGTTGGTACCTCCACCATTTCCATATCTGTTTTATGGTAGAAATCATAGCTTGCCTTTGACCCAGTAAGCAACCACTGCAGTCAATCATAATTTGCAGATCAATTGTTGTTGTTGTTAAGTGCCATTGAGTCATTTCTGACTCATAGATACCCTATATAGATAAGATTTCCAAAGAGCAGCTGGTGGGTTTGAACCACCGACTTTTTTATTAGTAAACTAGTGCTTATTCTACAGCAGGTAAATAGAGACATGCATATCATCTCTGGGCTAAGGTCAAATGAGGCACTATGGAGATCAAAAGACACCCCAAGGGTGCATTTCTTGTTCCCATAGATGTGAGATTTCTAGTATACCCTGATTTAGACTAGAGCGTATTGTTGTTAAGTACTGTCGACTCCTGGTGTGGTGCTGTAGGATCAGCACTGCACTGTGAACCACAAGGTTGGTGATTCAAACTCACCAGCTGCTCCTCAGAAATACTATCTATACAGGGGTCACTATGAGTTGGAAACAACTCAACAGCACTTAACAAACAATGTAGGGTTTCCAAGGACACCCTATTGGAGGTAGAAAATGGTCAAGAGAGAAGCTGAAACAAATTTGGCATTTCGTGCCAGAATTGGAACAACACATAGAAAGAACACAGGTTAGAGAGCTTTCCATAAGATGTAAAGGAGACCATCTGTAGACTGTAAAGACTATCTTTATGATCAGAGTTTGCTGCCTGAATCAATGTTTCCATCTCAGAGAAGTACTATTTAGCCATTTCACTGTTTGATTACGAGTGTCATAGTGATAAAGCTCCATTCTGAAGCATCACTTTTGTCTCTGATGTTTAACCCCTTTCAGGGATGTTCAAGCTGGAGCCAACCTTTCTTTCAATCGTCAATTTTATGATGAACATTGGTCCAAGCATCGAGTGGTCACTTGCATGGACTGGTCTCTTCAGGTAAGCATGATTGCTGGGATGGTATAAACTGGGCTTTTGGATAACTCAGTTGCTGAATATAAAAAGAAGAGAGATTTGCTCCCCACTTTGCATATGTTCACTAACCTACAAGTCTTCTCTAAATCTTTTTTTTTTTTTTTGTCATTTTACTTGGTTTCAGTTTATGTTTTCCACTCAGCTATTTGTACCTTTGATGTGGTAGGTAACTAACAAGGAAATAGACCTTCTCTCTGCTCTCATTAAAGTTGCCAGTGGTTTCCTAGTTGCCAAATCCAGTGTGTATTTAAAGTCTTTGTCTTCCTTGGCCACTCCATCATCCAGATTCATTGGCTTCCCTGTATTTCTAGAAACAATGTCCTCACATTGAGTTTTAAACACCCCCTCCCCCGCTTCTCTGACAGTTCCTTTTCCTCTGTCACTCTCTGTACTAGAGAATCCAGGTCATGTTCTAACCTCTGCTTGGCTCCCAGTGTCCTTTCCTGGGACGTCCCCTTCACCTGCATGGATTCAACTACTGTATTTACAGCTTGTTTATAATATTCAATCTCCCTCTTGATTTCCGCCTTTGTACACCAGGCAGACCCACTCAACTGTTCCATAGACTCTCAAACTAATTGTGTCAAAAACTTAACTTATTAGTTCCACATACCCCAAATCTTTTCTCTCGTATTATATTCTCTCTGTGTTAAGAGTACTACAGTACACCCAAGGGCCTAAAGTAGAATTCCCACAATTAACTCTACCAACTTTCACTCTCTTATCTCCCATATTCAGTCTGTCACCAAGACTGTTTCTGTGCTCACACATTTCTCAAATTCTTTCCTTGCCAACACCTCCCATACCAACTTAATTTAAGGCCTCATTATCTTACACATGTATATAATATTGCTAACCTCCTAATTGGCCTCTCTACCTCCACATGTGTCCATCTATAGTATTTCCTTTGGACATCTACCCAAATAATCTTTCTGAAATGCAAATGCATTGTTTCTAAATTTAAATCCAAATCTGATGATTTCACTCATGAATGCATTAGACTGAAAAGTTGGTTTGAACCGCAACCTCAGAGGTTCAAATTCACCAGCTGCTCTTCAGAAACCCTATACAGGATCACTATAGGTAGGAATTGATTCAACAGCATTTAACAACAACCACAACAACAACAATTGCCATATCTAAGGAGCCCTGGTAGTATAATGGTTACACGCTGGGCTGCTAACCTCAAGGTCAACAGTTCAAATCTACCAGAAAGATGAGGCTTTCTACTCCTGTAAAGATTTACTGCCTCAGAAACTGTATGCATGGTTGCTGTGAGCCAGAACCCACTCAACAGCACACCACCACCACCATTGCTGTGCCTATGGAGTCCTGGTGTGAGATGGAATTGATTCTATGGCACTTAACAACATCAGCAACAACATTGTTATATCTCCTTAATGTGGCACTCAGAATGAACGCAGGCATATTGGCTGAACGGCCAACTCAACCAGTGGATGATTTATGTGGTGCTATGACAAGCACTAAGGAGCTCTGGTAGCGTAGTGGTTACGAATCGGGCTGAGAACCTCAAGGTCAGCAGTTTGAAACTATCAGCTGTTCTGCGGGAGAAAGATGACGCTTCCTGCTCCCATAAAGATTTACAGCCTCGGAAACCCTGTGCAGGGTCACTATGAATCGGAACCTACTCCACGGTACCTACGAACAATAACAACAACATGACAAGCACAAAAGGAGCTCTGGTAGCATAGTGGTTACAAGACAGGTTGCCAACCTCAAGGTCATCAGTTCGAAACTACCAGTGGTTCTGCAGGAGAAAGATGAGGCGTTCTGCTCCCCTAAAGATTTACAGCCTCAGAAACCCTGTGCAGGGTCACTATGAGTCGGAACCGACTCTATGGTACTTAATAACAACAACAACATGACAAACAATGGAGGATCTGCCTCTGGTCATACAGGACTTCTCAGAGGGCATTTAAGGCATGGGTGACATGTTCCTGGAGAAGAACATCATGCTTGGTAAAGTAGAGAGTCAGTGAAAAAGAAGAAAACCTTCAACAACATAGATTGACCCAGAGGCTAACAATGGACTAAAACATAGGAACAATTGTGAGAATAGCGCAGGACCAGGAAGCATTGCCTTCTGTTGTACATGGGGTTGCTGTAAGGAGGCGCCCACTTGAAAGCACTAGCAACAACAGGGCGAAATGAAGAGCCTTATTTAATCCGGCTAGAGAACAGATACATTGAAAAGGAGTGTAATACCACACATTGTCAAATGGGTGAGCATCCTGTGCTCTTGAATCCCTTTGTACATCGACACAGCCAAGCTTATAGTGCATGACCTCAGCCTGCCGTGACTTCTGCCAGCCAGTTCAATCCACCTTTCCTGCCAGTGTGTGGGTGGTCTGTGAGTGCGCAAGTGTATACACAGAAATCAGACCCAAGCCTGAGGAAACACTTAGCTCAGACACTTCACTTATTCAGAGTATGGAAATTACACAGGAGTCTTATTGGTCACATTCCTCAAAGATAACTTTTACTGTGTTTCCCAGTGTGCTAATAAAGTTCCCTGAGGAGGCTATATAGGGCAGGTGCACAGTGGGGCTGGTCCCTGCTGCACCTCAGCACGTGGTCGGCCCTATTGACCATGGATTTATTTCAACACAGGATTCTGTGCAGTGGTTCTGCTACAGGTAGTGAAATTGAAAAGGGCAGAAATATCATCATGGAGAGAACACATTTAATTTATTTTTTCCGTCCTGCCCACCCACCCTGTGGGAAAGAGGTTTGCAATTCTGAAAAATGTGTTTAGAATGGGGCATGAGACAAAGGAATTGGAGTCCTCAGATTCTACATCACAACGCTCTTGTGAGAGGTTCAAAATTCCCAGTTTACATACTTATGGGGAAAAAAAGATTTTCTGAATGTAGCCTTATGATATTAAGAACGAAGTATAGAAGGTCAATCATGGAGGTAACGTGAAGAGGTATAAAAGGAGAACAGGCTAGATATGCCTTGGCAATGAGTTTCTATAGAGTACAGCATGTTAGTATTGACTTTCTTATCTCATATTTCACCTGGCATGGTGCTCTACATATCCCTGATAGGCACTGGACACATCCACAGTGGGTACCTGACATGTGTAACGGAGGACTGGAAAGGATGTGGCCTTTGAACTCAAACAGAATTCCAGCAGATTTCTCACTTGCTTACTTATTAGCAACATAACCTTGAACAAATTACTTAACCAGAGACTCTTGCCTACTTCAGCGGGTTGCACGGACCAAGTGAGCCAACATATCACTCAGATCAGTGTCTGGTACATAAATGAGCACTAAAATATATTGGTAGCTTTTCCTTCTCCTCCCCAAAAAGCTAGATTGTGTGTCTGTTTAAAAAACAAAGTGGACTTGAGAGCAGATCTAGAAATTTCCAGGTAAAATTTTCTTGTGTTAATTCAGCCTATAAATTTCATAATTATTTGTGGTCTTAAGATCATGATTTTTCACAACTTTATGGTTTAAATCATTGTCAGTGATATTTCATTGGAGAGTTAAAAAAAAAAAGGTGGCTGAATCACGTTGATAAAAAAAAAACAATGCAAAAAGATACACTAGAGGAGACTTTGAAATCATAAAGACTTGCATGAAATAGGATTTAAATCAGTATTTGAGGTCTTAAGATCCTAATTATAGAAAGTACCCCAAAGGTGTTTCATTGATAATCCTGCTAAATTGCTCCCCATTTTCTAAAAAAGCTTTAGAGTCAAATAAGTTAAATATTCTGAAAATGGAAGAAAAAAAGCTGCAAGGCGGGGTGCCAAAGATGAGACCCAGATGTGAAGCTGTGGGACATTATGCCAGATACAACGAGCTGTGTCAATGTGATAGAGTTGCCTTTTTCACATGTGACATAGTTAAACTTCAGATGGACAGTCTGGAGACTACTGTGTTTATCTGGATGTTCATTTCTTTGAATGGGCTTTGAATCAAAGGACTCTCATAATAGGCCTTTGATTCATCCTCTGAGAAGTGTTTTCTAATAAAGAATGATTACTTCCCCTGGTGACCACATACATGTGTATGATTGTATGCTTATACTTCCTCTCCACCAACCAGCAAGTTGTTAACTGTCTGCAGCTTTCTTAAACTGAAGGCACTGAAAGAATGACTAAAGTCACATAGAAGATGTAGCTTTAATTATTTTTTATTAAAATGTCAGTTTTCAAATTTATATGGACAATTGCCTAGCAAATATATAGAAAACATGGTGAGGGGGAGGAAAAATTATATAATCTATGAAAAGACAGTGATAGAGTCTGCTTTCATCCTGATGTTTTCAGTAATGGGGCTCACTTGTGTGAATCCCAGGTAGGAATGTGTTTTCGTGAAATGTGCTCTTATTCCTTAATGCTTCTCCAAGATTCATCCTCAGCTCATTTAGTAACTCTGAGACAGAGTTCATGTAGGGTTAGCAGATTTTTCTAACACCTAGCCTCACTGTTTCACCATTTGTGTTTCTTGAATTTAAGCCTTTAATTACTGGCATTTGTTCAACAACAAGTGATTAAATATAAAGCCATCACCTTGAGCATGAAGTTATTGAAATAAAATGGAGCATCTGTACCTAAATTTGTTGTTGTTGTTGTTGTTATGCACCATTGAGTCAGTTCCGACTCATAGTGACCCATATAGGATTTCTGAGAAGCAGCTGGTGCATTTGAACTGCCAACGTTTTGGTTCAAAGTCCAGTGCTGGTCCTACAGCACCACACCTGAATTTAGAAGTTAAAAAAAAAAAAAAAAAATCCCTATAATCTAAAATTTGGCAAATGCTTATTAAGGAGATGCTCAAAATATTAATGCAACCTAGAAGGTATAAGGGAGTGTGGTTGGGTAGTTAGGATTTTCGGCCTGCATTGAGTCTTAAATGATGAATTTAGCTTTGGCAAACAGCATAGGGAATAATAAGAGTATCAGACTCATGTAGAGAGTTGCAAGGCCTGGCTACCTTGCAACTTTCCCAGTTAAGTTGGGACATACGGGCAGAGGGTGGGGCAGGATGTAAAAGATTAAGTAGAGGAAGTAGAAAATGACGAATTTTGAAGGACACTGTATCACCTTGGTTTTGTCTTAAAAGTGATGCAGAATCATTAAAGTATTTTAAGCAGGAAAGTAACCTAGCCAAGCGTATATTTTGTGAAGTCACACTAACAAAAGAAGAAAAGTGCAGGAGGAAGAGTCTGCTGTGCTTATAAGCAAGAAGCCATTTAGGAGTCCTGGTGTGATGCTGTAGGATAAGCACTGGACTGCTAACCACAAGGTCGGTGGTTCAAACCCACCAGCAGCTCCTCAGAAACCCTATACAGGGTCACTATGAGTTGGAACTGACTTGACAGCACTTAACCAAAACCTTCATCCAGAGCAGCAGTACATTTAGGAGAGAAGACATGCATGTGAAAAGTACTGAGGAAGTAGTGAAACGCAGTATGTGGGGATAAAAGAAAGGAAGGAATAGTAATAATATGGGGTGTCTGGCATGGACAGCTAAATGAATGTTAGTGGTGGTGGTTGTTAAGTGCTGTGGAGTCAGTTCTGGCTCATGGGGTTTCTGAGGAGCAACTGGTGGGTTTGAACTGCCGACCTTGTGGTTCGCAGTCCAGTGCTAATCTACAGGGCCACACCAGAAGTCCAGTGCAAGGCACTAAAACAGAGGAAACTGGAAGAACAGCATGTTTTCTGTGGGATGTGTGCTCATTTTTCCTGTGCTGTATCTGATATGTCTATGGGCAGAGACACATTTGTGTGTCTATGAGAAATCTGCAATAGAATGTATAACTGAGAGAGAAATCAAACCTACAAATGTAGATTGGAAATTGATCAACATGCTAATGCTTATGAAACCATTGGAGTAGATGAGGTCACCCAAGGAGAATGTGCAGAGGCCAAAAAAAAGGTGTGTCGGCGGGAGGGGACTGAGAACAGCCCCTGTGAAATGCTGCAACTAAGAAGAGTGATCAGGGCAGAGTATCAGGAGGGAGGGAGACGTACTAGGAGCAAAGCTAGGAGAAAGGAGAGGGAAACCCCAATGGTAGGTAGTTAAGCAAGGTTAAGCAGTGTTTGCAGTTACTGGTGACCATAGCAAGCACAAGTAGAGTTGTTGTTGTTGTTAAGTGCCATTGAGTCGGTTCTGACCCATAGCGACCCTGTATAGGGTTTCCAAGGAGTGACTGGTCAGCTTGAACCATCGACCTTGTAGTTCAAACGGCTTTGCAGTCTGGCGCATTAACCCACAGTGCCAAACCAGGACTCCACAAGTAGAGTACTGGAGACTAATCCAAATTGCAATAGATTGAGGCAGTAAATGGTATTCAGCATGCTACAACTTAAAAAGAAAGTACTATTTAAAGGTATGTTATATAACTTGTGTGCGTAAGAATAAGCAAGTTTTTCTTTTGTTGTCTATCTTCTTGTCATGCTCTAGCCTGTGTTCTCTTCCATATAGTACCCTGAGCTGATGGTTGCTTCCTACAACAACAATGAAGATGCTCCCCACGAACCAGATGGAGTGGCCTTGGTTTGGAACATGAAGTTTAAGAAAACCACACCAGAATACGTCTTTCACTGTCAGGTAGGAGTCAGCATAGTAAAAATAACTTACATCGCCTCCAAGGCTAAATATAGCTTATGCGGCATGACATCTGTCTCATGGTGAGAGGAAGAACCAAGTTTAAAAATGGAATTGTTGACAATTTAGGAAAAATCCCCCAGAGTAACCTAATGTTTTGAAAAAGTGGCAACGCTCCCCAAACAGTGAGGAAGCCTAGCTGGGGACTGTGTGTCATCTTTATATTTAAAACAGTTCCCATGAGGATGCGTTTATAAAGACCTCACACTTATGAAGAAATCGTGGTATACCACTTCCTCAGCTTAGCAGCAACATATGCTTGCCCACCCATGTGGACATCCTCACGGCACTACGCTTCAAGCTTCTTCTTTCTCTCCTTGAAATGCAGTTCAGTGCAAGTTCTCCAATTTTAAGTTTTGGATGCATCGTGCTTTGCAGATAATATATTATTTGGTAGATCGTGTGGGGGAAGGCTTACCACCAATATTTTTTGAATTGTTGAGAAAGGAAGATGCTATTCCTACTTTTCAAGTGCACAGCTAATTTTAAATAGTTTGGGTTATTTCACTCCTTGTGTCTGCTGGCACATTTGCCTGGATGGTACAGACTGAAATTACGTTGCTCTTGTACACACTCAGCTTGACTCCGTTACCATGGCTCTGCCTAAATAATAGGCCTCAGCATTGGCCAATACACCAACCCCTTTATTAATGCCCCCATCTGGTGATTATGCACAGGAAAATGAAAAGCAAACCTTCAGTTCAAAAGTTTCAGGTCCTCAAATATTACAATTCAGATTTATTGGCTGGCAGATTACTCTGAATGCAAAACATCATTTGAAGAATGAATAGACTGGTTGATATTTGGACACTTAGTGCCATTTTATATCTAAGAACTGAGTACCTTTTTGAACTAAAATATGTTTAGACTTTACAACATTATCAGATATAACTTGGAGAACAAAAGCTGCTGGAATAAAAGTGCTGGCTTCAACCTGATTGAGTAACCTTTAACTCCTGCCATGTTTTTCTAATTTGCTATCTCAAAAACAACTTAACAAGACGTCTGGGTCTGCAGAATAAACAACCTTTATTTCTGAACCTTTGAAATAAGAACACTTTTTCTTTTTTTAAAAAAGATTATCAATTTGCCAGTCTGAAATGCTTATTCTGCAAATATAGAAACACAAAATCCTCATTTTGTTCAGATTTTTAAGAGGGTTGCTGAGTTACCAGGAAGCTTTGAGTTTTGTGGGATAACAAGGAGCATGTTTTTTGAAAAACCGTGCTTTTAAATCTATTTTGATATCACATGAAGCATATCTTGAATTTAAAAAATCTAAGAATTAACATAGTACATTTACCATCAGTGTAGATAGTATTTGTCATCATGTTAGCTAATAAGTTTTTGAACTGTATTAGCTAACAACAGGTGACAAAAACTGTTTGCTATGTGCTTAGTTTTGACAACACTGTATAATAAACAAGTCAGAAGGAGCATGAGTATGCTGAGGGAACAAGCAAATCCCAAAGGTCATTGAAATTTCCTGAAATGTAAAAATTGCCTGTTCAAATATGATAATTGTATTGATTAACGAGGGTACCCTTTCTTTCCTCTACTGCTGTCTGTAGGATCATTTACTAAAGATTTCAACAATCCATTTCATATCATCTTTGTTGTTGTTAAGTACCATAGAGTCTGTTCTGACTCATAGTGACCCTGCATAGGGTTTCTAAGTACCAACGGGTGGGTTTGAACCACTGATCTTGTGGCTCACAGTCCAGTACTTTTCTCTACAAAGCCACACCAAGAGTCTTTAAAAATCCCATGTAGATATTCTACAAGAAAATCTATTCCTGCTTTAATAATATTTTTGAAGCCAGATGTATACTAAATATCTAAACAGATTTACCACAAGATGCTAACTAAAATCTCAGTCATCCAAACTCCTATCTTATCTTCATTTCATTTGGTGACAAGAAGCAAGTGGGAAAAGTAAGAATGAGAATATTTTCTAATCATAAGTTTAGTCAAGAGAATAAGCAGAAGACCACAAAGACCAAAGACATTAGTTATCAAATAAAAGCTACTCAAATTAATCATGCACATGCTTAAAAATATTGAAAATCATGACTATGTTGCTGTTGTTGTTACTATATGCCATAAAGTCAGTTCTGAGTCTTAGTGGTCCTATATAACAGGGGTGGGGAATATCCAGCCCGAGGGCCATATAAGGCCCATGTAAATATCCACTGTAAGGCCTATGTAAACATTCGTTCTGGCCCTGCCCACACTTCCAGCCATCACATTTGTTGTAGTTGTTATTAATGACATTGAGTCATCTCCGACTCATAGTGACCCTGTATAGGGTTTCCTAGGAGCTGCTGGTGTGTTTGTGGTCCAGTGCACATTGTTGTTATTGTTAAATGCCAACTAGTTGGTTCTGACCCATAGGTATAGTTTTTCCGAGGAACAACTGGTGAGCTTGAACTTGCAGTTTAAACCAACTTTTCGGTCTAGCGCATTAACCCACAGCACCACACCAGGACTCTTTTCTTGTTGTTATGTGCTGTGGAGTCGGTTCCGACTCATAGCAACCCTGTACAGGGTTTCTGAGGTTGTAAATCTTTATGAGAGCAGAACGCCTCATCTTTCTCCTGTGGAACAGCTGGTAGTTTTGAACTGCTGACTGTGAGGTTAGCAGCCAGATTAGTAACCACTACGCTACCAGATTCATTAGGGGTGAGTTAATGAAATGTTTGACCAGATATAGCAGGCTAGTTTTTATGTTGGTAATTTTGTATGGCCTACGAATGATGTTATAAATTTTGTCAGAAAAAAGGTTCCCCACTCCTTTTGTATAGGTTTTCCAAGGAGTGACTGGTGGGCTTGAATTGCCAACCTTGCAGTTAGTAGTCCAGTGCTTATCCTACAGTGCCACACCAAGACTCCATGATTATTCTACTAAAGTATAAATGATAGGTGATTCTTATAAATGACCTTTAGCAGTTATGAAAGTTACATTTTGAAAAATGTGTAAAAGCACACATTGCTGAGTATCACTGAAGTAAATTAGTTTCTGCATTAACCACAGGGTCAAAATGTATGACGAACTATGGAGCAATGACAAGGCAAAGAGCTTTGATCCCTCGCCAGAGAGGAGAAAGGGGACTGTTCCAGAAGCCCTGGATTTCACCCCACGATAACACAGACAACCAATATCTCTTCCACAACTTTTGAACCCACTGTTTGCTAGTCAATTTCAATTCATAGTGACCTGAGAGGGCAAAGTAGATCTACTCCATAAGATTTCGGAGACTATAAATCTTTATGGAAGTAGAAAGTCTCATCTTTCTTCCAAGGAGCAGTTGGTGAGTTTGAACAGCCAATTTTGTGATTAGCAGTCCCAGTATCTGCTGCTGTTGTTGTTGTTAGGTGCCGTTGAGTTGGTTTTGACTCATAGCAAGCCTGTATAGTGCTTCTGAGGCTTTACAGGACCAGAAAGCCTCATCTTTCTCCTGCAGAGCAGCTGCTGGGTTTGAACTGCAACTTTGTAGTTAGCAATCAAGTACTTAGCCTATAACTCCACCAGCGCTAGTCCAACTAATGCCAGATCTCTTTGAACTAATAAGCAAATGGAGTGACTAACTTTACTTGGGAAATTATTAGACATCCAGTGAATGGGAACTTTGCTAAGAGGTTATGGAAAATGCTCATTTGTGGCAAAGGAAGTGTCTGTGACATGGGCTCTATAAAGGATTGGACTTACATGTATTGAGAATCTACTCTTTCCATTCAATCTACTCTTTACATTTCTCACTTCAAGATGAGAAACCATGACTCAGAGAAGTCACAAAACCAGGGGATGTGCCTGTGAGTGGCAGAGCCAGCTTGAAAGTCAGCCCATTTTTACTCCAAAGTCCTTGTTCTTCCCATTGCCTCATTAGGAAGGGTAATGCATGTGTGTGTGATGGGAAGAAGAAACGGAATAGCGTTGTTTAGCCACCTTAGCGGATCACTGAAACCACCAGGGCAACTTTAAAAAAATATTTATATTTGGGTACTACCAATAGACATTCTGATTTAATGAATCTAGAATATGGCCTGGAAACTTACAAAAGCTCCCCAAGTGATTTAAATATGCAGTAACATTTGAGAATGACTGGAATAAATAAATGTATGTAGAAGAGAGATGAAGCAAAGAGCTGGGAAGAGGCCAAAAATAGTTGACTTCTTTAGTTGGAAGTACAAGGTTTCCCTTCTCACCCTCATGAGACTTCTTTTCTCCTTGACCCCAATTAGAGTGGCATTTCTTTCCTTTTTGGCTCTGATGCTCATTTCCTATCTGATCCCATTTGAAAAATAGTCTACCTGATGACCCCTGTCCACCCTCTTCCTCATCCCCCCACACACTCTCTTCTTGAGGTCACCTGTTGCTGGGACTTGGAGCCCAAGACCACATTGAATATGACATGGGGACCTTGTGCATCAGAGGAGTGCCGTTTGTGTCAGGGCAGTGTGGGTGGATATATGTACATTGGCATAGTTGATAGCCATAATATTGGAATAAAAGCAGGTAACTATCACTGATGCCAAAATAAAACACAATCATTTTAATACTGAATGGGTTTGAGTTGTAATAGACCAAATCAGAAATCCTTTTACACTCAAAGGTTGTGCCGGGGTCTGAACTTGACATAGTTGTGTTGTTCACGAGTGTTTGGTTCATGAGGAGGGGAGATCCAGCGGTGATAGGGATAGCAAAAGAATACACAGACAAACAGAAGGAGGGAGAGAATGAGGCACCCCAAAGCCAGGGTGGATACATCACTGGTGGGCAGGCTTGGGACTACAGGCATCATGGCCTCTGCAGGCAGCGACTCACTGCCCTGCAATCTTTACTGCATGCCTTCCAACCAGTAATGCACAGCAATCTTTACTCCAAGCCTTCCAACCAGTAATGCACACCTGGGGAGGCTCGGGCCTCTGCTTTATTCAGGGGAGGAGCTTCACACCAAGTGGGGAGGGATCTTTACAGAAGAAGAATGGTATTATTCAGACAAGACAATCTTTAAGATAAGTTAAGCCAGTAAACCTTACTTAAACCAATATTCCTTTCTTCCTTACTGGGTTTAACCTTCACTTGGATCAAACTGATTGAACCCAGGGTGGTCCGAGGACATTGCCCCCATTGTCCTTAATCCCGTATTCACAGAATTTACTGCTCCACCCCAAGTGAATATACCCCAGGCAGTTCCTCTCCAGAGCCTCCCTGCTTAATCCCAGTAAACCTGTCCTTGTTCGTCCTCTGAGGAAGTTTTACTGCCTTGGTTCTAGGGGGAAAATCTTGACCTTAGAAACTTAGGGGAATATTGCATTTCTCTGTGGACATCCAGGGCTCATGTTTGGAATTAAATAAATATAACTGAACACTAAGATGAAAAACAATTTGCTATTAACTGCCAAGTGGCTAGATCTGTTACACTCGGGCCTACAGGGCCTCAAACCTCTGCACGGTCTGCAACAAGGTTGGAAATGAAATCATCAATTAATTTGTGGGTGAAAGTAAAGCTGTTGTTGTTAAGAGCTTTTGAGTTGGTTACAACTCATAGTGATCCTGTATAGGGTTTTCGAGGAGCAGATGGTGAGTTCGAACTGCCGACCTTGTGGTTCACAGTCCAGTGTGCTGATCCTACAGCACCAAACCAGGATTCCGAAAATGAAGTGGAGGGGTAAAAAATAAAGAGTTTAGATACAATGCAACAGGTATAGTGATATATTCCAACACTTTTGTTTACTTGATCCCATTGACCCTTACTACAGAGGGTAGAAAAGATGTTATTATTTTCCTTTTTTATAGTTGTGAGGGTTCACAAGTTAAGAGTGACCTAGCTTGTGAAAAGTACAGTCAATACTAAGATTCTCTAGCTTCACACAGTACTCGTTTTACCACCTCCATCTTGCCATCTTCCAGGCCGGATTCTAAAGGGCTGGAGTACCTTGGGAGTTTATAACAAATACTGTGCCATTCATTTAAGGTCTATCTTTTGGCAACCTTTATAAGGTCATTTATAAGATTTGGCTTAGATGAAGGAAAAAATAAAAATAAAAATAGAAAGAAAGAAGGAAGGAAAGAAAGAAAACTAGGGTAATCCAAGAAGCTTGTTTAAAGAAAAAAAAAAAAAAAAATGGGGGTTTTAGACCCCAGGTGGCCTAAGTGTGCTGTCTTTGGTTGGTGGTGGTCGTATGCCACTGAGTTGGTTCCAACTCACAGCTGTATAGGATTTCCGAGACTTAATATTTATGGAAGCAAGAAGCCTCATCTTTTGCCCTCATAGCAACTGGTAGATTTGAACTGCTGACCTTGCAGTTAGCAGCCCAGTTTGTAATCCACCATGTTACCAGGGCTCCTATATTTGCTATCTTTTGTTGTTGTTGTTAAGTGCCTTCAAGTCGATTCCGACCCATAGTGACCCTGTATAGGGTTTCCAAGGAGCAGCTGTTGAGCTTGAACCACTGACCTTGCAGTTCAAATGACTTTGCAGTCTGATGCATTGCTATCTTTGTTGTTGTTGCTATGTGCTGTGGAGTCAGTTCTGACTCATAGCAACCCTGCACAGGGTTTCTGAGGCTGTAAATCTTTACGGGAGCAGAAAGCCTCATCTTTCTCCCACGGAACAGCTGGTGGTTCTGAACTGCCAACCATGAGATTAGCAGCCCTATTCGTAACCACTACGCTACCAGAGCTCCTTATTGCTTTCTTTAGCACCTGCTAAACATAAAGAGGAATTTAAAGAGGCATCACAATTAAAATTAACATGAGAAAAATGAAAATTTCTACTCACTGGCCTATAACTTCACTTCTATATAATTTGTGATCTTTGGGGAAAATCCTTTCTAGACATTTAATCAAAGAATTTGGTACTGTTTGAAATTTCATTTGCTTTTCCGTTGTCCTGTAATGTTTCAATAATGTAAAAGGTTAGAGAGTATATTTACTTAACAGGAAAGAAGACTGGGGATAGATAGAAGCAAGGGTGTCTTATGTGGATTGTATTATATATTTTCAGAATAATTGTATAACTGCCCATTAATCCCACTAAACCTGACTGATTCTTCAATATTGTTCAGAAGTGTATAATTGTAAACAAATCCAAAGGCTCAGAAAAATGTCAGTAGTTCACCATCCTTTCAGGCATTAGAAAGTAAATGCACAAGAAATAGATCAGATCAGTGTTCCTTTGCCGAGATTGACAGGCTTTTAGCCTAGTCATAAAAAGATTTCTATCTGAAGGTTAGTGTCTCTCTGTTATGAAGAGCAAAGACAAATACTTCTACTTGCATGGGCAGTTTCATATCTTTAGTCAACTAAATATTTAGTGTGGGCTCTGGTCCCACATTTTCTATTTTAATTTCAATAAAAAAAAAAAACTGTCCATTCTTGGAAAATATCAGTGGACGGGGATAGAAACCAGCCAGTCAGTGCCACCACACAATCTGGCAGAGGTCCCGCCTCCTTCTTGTAGTGGCTTCCACACACTATCATTAGATTATGTGTCTGACCACCCTGCATTGCTTACCCTGGTGTGGTCTTTTTCTTTTCAACCGAATGAATAGAATCAGAAATATGTATCTTAGAATTATCTGCATTGAGGTAAGTGGAAAAGTTATATTTAGAGGCTTGGTTTAGTCAGAGGTTTTTTATTTTTACTTCCTTTTTTTTTTTTTTTCTGATTTGGTTTCTTTGTTCTTGATATTCTCTTTTTAAGGATTATCTGACAATAATCTGAAGTTCTCACCATTACTGGGGGGACAGCTGAATGTGAAGAGGGGTGATGTGAGCTAATCTCCTCTGTGCAAGTGTTTAAAATCCCAGTTGACTTTACCCCCTAAGTATAGTTTCACTTCTTATTAAGAGTCTATAAAGGATACAGTTTAGAGTACAAGTCACAGCCTCCGCTGTCCAGCATTTGGTTTTGCACAAGATTCCCATTGACCATCTGTGAGGAGTGATGTATCACGGGAGGGAACATGGACTGTGTGTCAGGCAAGGGAAAAGCAAGTTGGAATGTACAATCCCATCCCTACTTGACCACACTGATGAGTGGGAGAGTCTCACAGGCTTTGTTGCTGTTTTTATTGAGCCCATGGAAAGAAGACATCCTTCTGCCTCAAATAATTGTGAGGGTTATTTAAATGGGCTGAATTTTTTTCTTCCATCAACTTTTGTTCTCCACCTCCAACCCACCCAGATTGTGGTCCATACTCCAAATCTACAACACAGCCATGGATATAAAGAGATAAAGTCATTTAATGGGCTAACTACAATAGAGAGGTCTGTGTCTTGTAGATCCCTCACCTCCACAGCCAGCCCCATGGCTGCTGACACTTTCTAGAATCATGCTACCCAACAGCGGGAGGTCAGCAGGACATACACTTGTTTTGTTTTGTTTTTTTTAATCACAGGTTCAAGCTGTAGTATTGGCAAAGCTGTTGCAATAAAAGCAGCAAAGGATGGGGCAAATGTTGTCATTGCTGCAGAATGTACACCCTAAATTTCAAGGCACCATCTATACTGCTGCTGAAGAAATTGAAGCAGCTGAAGGAAGGGCCATGACATATGTTGTTGATATGAGAGATGAACAGCAAATCAATAATGCAGTGGAAAAAGCAGTCAAGAAATTTGGAGGAATTGATAATTTAGCAAATAATGCCAATACTAATAGCTTGACCAACACATTGGAAACACCTACAAAAAGAGTGGATTTGATGATGAATGTTAATACCAGAGGCACCTGTCTTACATCTAAAACACGTATTCCTTATTTGAAAAAGAGTACAATTGCTCACATTCTCAATCTCTGCCCTCCATTGAACCTCTAAACCCACTGTGGTTCAAACAGTACTGTGTGTATACCATCGCTAAGTATGGTATGTCTATGTGTATACTTGGAGTGGCAGAAGAATTTAAAGGTGAAAATTGCAGTCAATACATTTCAGTGTCAAATAGCCATTCACGCTGTTATTATGGATCTGCTGGGACGAGCTGATATTAAAAGCCAATGTAGACAAGTAAATATCATTGCAGATGCTGCATATTCCATTTTCAAAAAGTAAAAAAAAATTTGCTGCCAACTTTATTATTGATGAAAATATTTTAAAAGAAGAAGGAATAAAAATTTTTGGTATCTATGCAATTAAACCAGGCCATCCTTTGTTGCCAGATTTGTTTTTAAATAAACTCCCAGATGTAGTTATCATGAAAGTAATCACATGGTGCTGTTTCAGCATTCACAGAAGGAAAGAAAGAGCCACAGTCCAAACCACATTCTGGACCTGGGAAAGAAGCATTTAGAATTGTCAAGGAATCCCTCAGTGATGACGTTGCTAAAGCCACTCAGGCAGCTTATTAGTTTGAACTCTCCAGTTAAGATGGCGGAACACGGTCCCTTGATCTTAAGAACAAAGGTAGAAATGTTGGTTATGGAGAGTTTGCTGAGAAGGCAAATGTGGTGATGAGTATGTCTACTGAAGATTTTGTAAAAATGTTTTTTGGAAAACTAAAACCAACCATGGCATTCATGTCAGGAAAACCGAAGATTAAGGGTACCATGGCTCTAGCAATCAAAATGGAGATGCTAATGAATCAGATAACTGCCAGTCTGTGGAATAAAGGAAACAGAGAAGTGAACTCTAAACTCAACAAGTAAAAAGCTCAACTGTTTAAAACCCGCTCTCTTCCCTGTTGTATTATAAGGGTAATTGCATGTTTGCCTTGGGAAAAATGCAATATCTATATCTGTAAGACTTGAAATTGTAATTAAAACAGCTAGTCAATCAAACATGAGCTTCATGAAGTGAAATTCTAAGACATTTGAATATTTATGTGTTGTGAGATTTACTCACAGAGCCTTGTATCCCATTCACCATTTTCTTCTAGGAAAATTATAATGAGCAATCAGTTGGGTCAAAGCAGTGTAAGGAACTCTTTTCATAACTTCTTTCTGTATAAAAGGAAGCTAATCTGTTTCAAAGTTTTAGTTTTAGATTGTATACTAATGAGACTCTTAATGCTGTCTTGGATTTTTATACACTTAGTTTAAAGAAAATCTACAATGTATTTTCACAGAAATTGTACAATAAACTACTTAATACATGAATATTAAATGAAACAAGCAAGTAAAAATAGGCATTTAAATTCATGTTCTTAAATTCATGTCCAGAAAGATTGCTAGGTGGCAGAAATGATTAGCTCTCAGCTCTCTAACCAAAGATTGGTGACTTAAAGCCACTCAGTAGGACTACAGAAGAAAGATCTAGGGATCACATCTATCCAGAATGTTGCTATGTGTATTGTCAAGTCCATTCCAGCTTCTAGAAATCCTATATGATAGGGTAGAACTGTCCCAGAGGGTTTTTTGGACTGTAATCTGTGTGGGAACAGATCACAGATTCCAACTGCTGACCTTTCTGTAGCAGCCACATGTTTATTAAACATTGTGCTACAACACAATGAAAAGATTGTTGTTGTTGTTGTTGTTAAGTGCCGTCGAGTCGGTTCCGACCCATAGCGACCCTGTACAGGGTTTCCGAGGGTGTAAATCCTTACGGGAGTAGAAAGCCTCATCTTTCTCCCGCAGAGCGGCTGGTAGTTTCGAACCGCTGACCTTAAGGTTCGCAGCCCGATTCGTAACCACTACGCTACCAGAGCTCCAAGAAAACCCTGTGGAGCACTTCTAGTCCTGTAACAAATACGGTCCTGATTAATCGGTATTAACTTGAAGGCAACAAATTGTTGCTTTTGTTTATGTTATGACCAAAGAAGTATTAGAGTTTTTCTTAAAGATTTATTTATTTAAATAAAATGAAACTTTCGTATGGCCCTTCTGATAAGGGGAAAGCCATTTTCTGGACTTTTCTCTTGGATGTGCAGAGAATTGATTACTCAATGGAAGTCAAAAATGAGAAGGGGATGAAAGAATAGATCGTTTTTTGACACCTCGTACTATATACTCAACATGAGTTGCTGGAATGACGAAAGTACCTTAAGAGGTCTTAGTAATTGGATAATAAACTCTGCATTGTGGTCAAGTATATGCTAACTGATGTAAGGATAACTCAGCTTGCAAATCTAGGACTTTCTGCACCGTGGGATGGGGAAATGCACAAAAGGAACCCTCAACCAGTGTTGTACAGATTGTGGTCAATATTTTGAGATATAAAATTCTGAAACATTCATATGTTGATAACAAAAAGATAAAATGAAGCTCTTAGATAAAAGGTAAAGTACAAATTACATGGCTCATACAGAATGAAAAGCTGCACAGTAAAGCTATTTTGTACCTTAAGGAAAAAGCTTATGGGAGTTTAAACGTACATGCTCAAATGAAATGCAGACACTCGAAAACACTCCTTTTATGCCAATTGAGAATGACTGGTCTGGTGATGGAGGCTTCAACTAGACACTGATTCTTATTAAACAAAACAGCAGGAGTTTCATTTTCTCTTTTGGCCTAGGAAGCTGGAAGCAGAGAAATTGCCTTGCCATCGTTCATTCTTTATCGGCCCTCTTTCTGGAAACGTCTCCAAAAAGTAACCCAAGAAGCAGCAGAATTAAAAATTGAGATACATCTAGGAACATTTTTACTAGGATTTTAAAGAAAATATTGTATCATAAGCAGTTCCTCATCTGAAAGCATCATACGAAGGCCATTATATACCTCACAAGTAATTCAGTGATCTATTTGATGAGGAGACTTCCATAAGAATACACCTTTAAAAATTTGATTTTTTTAGCTCATTTTCTTTCTCTTGCCGTGTCATATTTCAGTTGATCAAGCCAAACCCTAATGTTATTACAAAAAAAGTCTCAAACTCCTGTTAGCATCGGCTGCGCCTTTATATCATGCACATATTTTGTAGTGCACCAGTGTAGACCAGACCTGAGCATTGTTGTTTTTAAGTGCCATCGTCAAGTTGGTTCTGACCCATAGCAACCCTGTATAGGGTTTCCAAGGAGCAGCTGGTGAGCTTGAACTGCCGACCTTACAGTGCAAATGGCTTTACAGTTTGGCATATTAACCCACAGCACCATACCAGGACCTAAGCATTGCGATTCCCTAAATGTCCTTCCCTTCTCATCCCCTCCTGGAAGGTTCTACGTACCATCTAGTATTGCTGTGGAGAACAGAGACAATATGTGATTGGAAACGTTATTGGAAAGTTAAAAATATTCTCTATATATGTGTTTGTTTCACTACAATTGTATCATAGTTGCCTGGAAGCTTAAACCTTGACATTTTTTATTTTTCTTGCTTACATAGATGCCCAAAGAATTTCACTTAGCTGGCATAGATCTGTTCCTTCATTCAACAAATGTATGGTCAGGATAAAGCTGAGAAGTAGCAGCCCACTCTCCAAAAGAATGCTTCAGTTTGCCTCATTCCCCACCATGCTCTATTTTTAATCACCTGGCCAGCTCCTCTCAATAATGTTAGTTGCTTGGATCTGGTTCACATTTGTCAAAGCCCTATGTTAGCCAAGTGAAAGGGGAACCTGAGACAATTCCAGAGGCTTTCCTGTGCCAACCATTTCACCATTTTCTGAATGTCCAAATGATGATGAAATATTTATTGACTCCTGAGTGGCCATTAAGCACATGGTGGCTAAAAAGGATGTATAGGTATGAAAAGCTTAAATGTCATCTCTGCTGTGTTTCTGCCGCATGCTAAGTAGAGAAGCCCCTTTGATCTTTTTGCATAATTCTGTATGTAGATTGCTTTAGGCACAGGATTCATAAAGAAACTGGAAGTACAGAGGCAGTCTGCAGAAAATAGTGCTTGTAAGCACTGAAATTGCGCCCTTGTCCAAACATCAGACAGCCATCTTTTGGATAATCTTAGCAAAGTACCTACCACACATATGTCAGTTTGTCTTACAGTGGTGGCTTGCAGGCTTCTGTGAAGCTCTCCACTGATATTTCAAACATCAGTAGGCTCATCCTGGTGGACGGGTTTCAGCAAAGTAGCATCTGATGATCTACTTCTGAAAAAACTTACCAGTGTAAACCTTATGAATAGCAACAGAACATTGTCTGGTATAGCACCAGAAGATGACCCCTCACATTGAATTGCACTGAAAATATGATTGGGGAAGAGCTACTTCCTCAAGGTAGAGTCAGTCTTGATGATGTGGATGAACTAAAGCTTTCAAGGACCTTCATTTGCTCATGTAGCACAACTCAAAATAAGAAGAAATAGATGCAAACATCCATTAATTAGAATGCAGAATGTATGAAATAGGAATCTTGGAAAACTGGAAGTCATCAAAATGAAATGGAACATAGTAAAGGTCAACTTCCTGGCCCCAGGTGAGGTGAAATGGACTGGTATTCGTTGGTATTCACTATCAGGCAAACATATGATCTACTATGCCAAGAATGACATATTAAGTAGAAATAGCACCACATTCATGGTCAAAAAGAACATTTCAAGTTCTATCCTAAAGTATAACTTTATCAGTGATTGGATAATTCCCATAAGCTTACAAGGAAAGCCAGTTAAATGTGTATAATTCGAATTTACATATCAATCACTAGTGCCAAAGATGAAATTGATCAAACATGGAATCATTGATAAGATATATTGATAATTACTGGTGATCAGAATATGAAAGTTGAAAACAGAGAAAAAGTCTTGGTAAGTGAACAATATGACTTGGCGATAGAAACAATGGCAGAGATTGCAAAAGCAATGACTCTTTACAAATACCTTTTTCCCAACAACATAACTGGCACCTATATATATGGCCCTCACCATATGGAATACACAGGAATCAAATTGACTGCATTTATGCAAAGAAACATTGGAGATGCTCAGTACCATCAGTAAGAACAAAGCTAGGGGCTAACTGCTGAACAGACCATCAATTGCTCTTATGCAAGTTAAAATTCAGCTGGATAAAAAAAATTAAAGTCCATGAGAGCCAAAGTACAACTTTGAGTACTCCCACCTTAAGTTAGAGACCATCTTAAGAATAGATTTGACACTAATGACCAATGACCAGTGAGTTGTGGGATGGCATTAAGAACATCATACAGGAATAAAGCAAAAGGTCATTACTAAGACAGGAAAGAAAGAAAAGACGAAAGTGCATGTCAGAAGAGACTCTGAAACTTGTTCTTGAATGTAGAATAGCTTAAGTGAATAGAAGAACTGAACAGCGGATAGCTCGAGGAGATAAAGTCAAGTATAATGAAATGTGCAAAGACCTGAAGTTAGAAAACTAAAAGGGAAGAACACGCTCAGCATTTCTCAAGCTGAAAGAATAGAAGAAGAAATTCAACCCTTGACTTGACATATTGAAGGATTCTATAGCAAAAGATTGAACAATACGGGAAACAGCAAAAGAAGATGGAAAGAATACATAGTCACCACTGTACCAAAAAGAATTGGTTGAAATTCAACCATTTCATGAGGTAGTGTATGATCAAGAACCAATCGTACAGTGGTGAAAAACAAGGCTTCAGGAATTGACAGAACTCAACTTGGTATCTTTCAACAAACTAATGAAATATTAGAGATGCTAACTCATCTATGCTGAGAAATTTGGAAGACAGCTATCTGGCCAGTGGATTAGAAGAGATCCATATTTGTGCCCATTTCAAAGACAGGTAACCCAACAGAATGTGAAAATCATCAGACAATATCATTTATATCACATACAAGTAAAATTTTGCTGAAGATAAGTAAAAACAATTGCAACAGTATATTGATAGGGATCTGCCAGAAATTCAATCTTGATACAGAAGAGGATGTGAAATGAGAGATATCAATGCTGGTGTCAGATGGTTCTTGTCAGGAAATACCAGAAAAACGTTTACTTGTACTTAACTGACTATGCAAAGGCATTTTAGTGTGTGGATCATAACAAATTATGGATAAGATGGCAAAGAATGAGTCTCCAGAATACTTCATTGTACTCATGAGGAACCTGTACACAGTCCAAGAGATAGTCATTTGAACAGAATTAGGGAACACTGAATGGCTTAAAATAGGAAAAGTATGTGCCAGGTCTGTGTTCTTTCACCATATGTATTCAGTCTGTATGATGAGTAAATAATCCGAGAAGCTGGATCGTATGAAGACTGTGGTATCAGTATTGAAGGAAGATTCATTAACAACCTGTGATGTGCAGATGATCCAATCATGTTTGCTGAAAGCAAAGAGGACTTAAAATACTTACTGATGAAAATCAAAGACCACAGCTTTCAGTATGCATTGCACCTCAATGGAAGAAAACAAAAGTCCTCACAACTGGACCAATAAATAGCATGATGATAAAGAGAGAAAAGATTGAAGTTGTCAAAGACTTCATTTTGTTTGGATCCACAATCAACGCTTATACAACCAGCAGCCAAGTCTACTGCACAAAACCTCTTTAAAGTAGTCAATAACAAAGATATCAATTTGAGGATTAAGGTGTGTCTGACCCAACCCGTGGTATTTTCAATCATTTCGTGTGCATGTGATAGTTAGACAACAAATATGGAAGACAGTGTATGAATTGATGCATTAGAGCTATGGTACTAGAGAAGAATATTAAAAGTACCATGGACTGCCAGAGGAATAAAAAAAATCTGTGTTGGAAGAAGTACAGCCAGAATGTTCCTTAGAAGCCTGAATCGCAAGGTTTTGTCTCTCATACTTTGGATGTGTTATCAGGAGGACTAGTCCCTGTATAAAGACATTAGACTTGGTAAAGTGGAGGGTCATTGAAAACAAGGAAGACCCCAACAAGATGGATTGGCTCAGTGGTCGCATCAAAGGGCTACCACCACTTGTGTAACAGCAAATATGTAACAATAAATGTGAGGATGGTGCAGGAAAGTGCAGTGTTTCATTCTGTTGTGCACAGAGTTGCTTTGAACCATAGCACACTCGCTCAATAGCACCTAACAACAACAATGGATCAAGGCAGACTATATGCTCTTGCATTGCTGAGAAAGAAAGGCAACTAAAAAAAAAAAAAGACTTTGAGTACTTCCTTGACTACTTTTCATCAATGAATACAAGAAAGGTGCAGTTCTAGCTTTAATATAGTGCCATGATGAGTTAAGTAAAAGATTCATGACCTTGATTTGTATTTTTGAGATGATATTATGGTTTGCTGTTGTTAGTTGCTATTGAGTTGGTTCCAGTTCATAATGAGAATGAAACATTGCCTGGTTCAGATCACCCTCAAAATCATTGCTATGTTTGAGTCCATTGTTGCAGCTTCTCTGTCATTCTATCTCACTGAGGATCTTCCTTTTTTTTTTTTTTTTCTACTGATCCTCAGTTTTAGCAAACATGATGTCTTTCTCCAAGTACTTGTCCCTGCTGATAACATGTCTAAAGAACATGAGGCAAAGTGGCCATTCTCATTTCTAAGGAGCAATCTGGCTGTAAGAAAGATGTGTTCCTTCCTCTAACAATCCATGATATATCCAATAATCTTCACCAGCACCATAATTCAAATGTATCAGTTCTTATTAGTTCTTTCTTATTTATTGTCCAGCTTTCACATGCAAAAGAGGTGATTGAAATTACTAAGGCTTGTGTTTGCTGCACCGTGGTCTTCAAAGTGACAGCTTTGCTTTTTAACATTTTAGAGAAGTCTTTTGCAGCAAATTCACACAATACAATGTATTATTTGTTTTCTCTACTGCTGTTCCCATGGGCTTTGATTGTTAAATCTAGAAAAATGAAATATTTTACAATTTCAATATATTCTCCATTTATCAGGATGTTTCATCCTAGTCCAGTTGGATTTTTGTTTTCTTTATATGATGAGGTATAATGCACACTGAGGATGTAATCTTTATCATAAATAAGTGCTTCAAGTCCTTTCATTTCTAATAAGTAAGGTTGTGTCATAGATTGTTAATGAGTCTTCCTCAATACTGATGCAGTATTCTTTATATAATCCAGCTTCTTGGATTATTTGTTCAGTGTAAACTATCAGCTGTTCCGCAGGAGAAAGATGAAGCTTTCTGCTCCCGTAAACATTTACAGCCTCAGAACCCTTGTACAGGGTCGCTATGGGTCAGAACCAACTCCCTGGCACATAACAACAACAACAACATATAGATTGAATAAGTATGGTAAAAGGGTACAGCCTCAATGTATGTCTTTCCTCATTTTAAACAACACAGTACTCCCTTGCTGTGTTCAAGTGACTGGTCTATGTATAGGTATTACATGAAATGTATAGATATTCTGAAATTCCCATTCTTCACAATGTTATCCATAATTTGTTATGACCTACACAGTCAAATGTCTCTATGCAGTCAATAACACACCAGTAAACATCTTTCTGGTATTCTCTGCAATCAGCCAAGATCCATCTGACATCAGCAGTGATTTTCTTATACTTCTGCTTTTGAGATGGGCTCTAGACTCAGGTGGGATATGTTCAAGGTCATGCTCTCATGGACTTGTTTTCGTTTTCTTCAGCTTCAACCTGACCTTTTATATATGAGCAATTGATGGTCTTTTCCATAGCAGGCCCTTAACCTTGTTTTGGCTGATGATATTGAGGTTTACCACCGTTTCTTCCCACAGATGCAGTTAATTTGATTCTTGTGTACACCATCTGGTTAGGTCTATGTCTATAGTCAACTTTTATGTTTTGGAAAAAAATATTTGCAATAAATAAGTCATTGGTCTTGCATAATTCTATCATGCTGTCTCCAGCATCTTTGCCATCACCAAGACCATATTTTCCAACTACTGATCCTTCCTTTTTTTTTTTTTTCCAACCTTCATGTTCCAATCACCATTAATTCATGTTCATGTTCCAAAAACCAGTAATATATCTTGATGGCATGTTTGATCAGTTTCAGACTCGAGAAGTTGGTAGAATTCTTCAGTTTCATAATGACTGGCTTTAGTGGTTGGTGCGCAAATTTGAATAATAGTGGTAATAAATAGTCTTCCATATAACTGTATGTATATCCACACACAGCATTGTATTTCAAGGTAGATATTGAAATAGTCTTTTTGATAATGAATGTAATGCCATCTCTTTTCAGTTGTTGTTCCCAGTGGAGTAAACTATGTGATTTTCTGATTGAAAGTGGCCAATACCAGTCCATTTCAGCTCAGTTATGCCTAAGATATCAATCTTTATGCATTCCATTTCAGCTTTGACAATTTCCAATTTTCCTTGATTCATACTTCGTACATTATTAGTGGATGTTTGCAGCTGTTTCTCCTCATTTTGAGTTGTGCCCCATTGGCAAATGAAGGTCCCAAAAGCTTTATTCCATTTGCATCACATGGTCAACTCTATTTTGAGGAGGCAACCCTTCCCCTGTTGTATTTTGTGTGCTTTCCAACCTGAGAGGCTCATTTTCCACCACTATACCTGTCAGTGTTCCACTGCTATTCATAAGGCCTTGACCCATGGAGACTCATATACAAAAATATTAGTTTAACTTGCTATATTTTCTCACAGCTGGTTATGGAAACGGCATTGATTAATAGAAACTGCTCATTGGTGACCTCCTTCAAGTGGCACACAGGCTCGTGCCATACCTGCCATACATTATATATGTCTCTGCACACGTCCACAGCTTAATTAACTCCACCAAATTCTGCACAGGCTAGCTGCCCTTTAGGCAGAGAATGATGGCCAATGCTATTCAGGAGGAAGAGTAAGTCAGGTGGATTTTACAAAAGTTTTCTACATTCATTCAAGTCTAGTGTTAACATTTCTGTTAAGAGTTGTTCCCTGACTAAAGACTCTTGCTGTTGTTAAGTGCTGTCAAATTAGTTCCGACTTTGTGTAAGGTTTCCGAGGAATGGCTGGTGAGCTTGAACTACCTACCTTGCGGTTCAAGCAGACATTACAGTCTAGTGCATTAACCCACAGTGCCACACCAGGAGTCACTGAAGACCCATAGGTGGGGTGCTTTCATTCTCTGGAATATCAAAGTGTGCTTTTTCTTTAACCTTACGCCATCTTTATATAGGCAAAATCAGGTTTAAAGAATGCCAGATTGTTTGAAAGGAAAGAAAAGTCCTAGATGGGCAATGGTCTCTCTCACAGTGTGTGTTAGTGGACCTCGCTTCAGGAAAAGAAATAGTGAGCAACAGAGAAGGTGAGCTGTGACTTTTCTCCAGGTTGTCTTAGTGATGTGGCTCCTTTTATTTCTGGGAGGGGCGCCTGGACATTGGTACAGCTTTCTTATGGTCTGAAATAAGAACCACTTCAAAACTTCTGACCACCTATTTCGAAAACATATGCCTTTTTATTCTCTCAATAGACTTGACAAAAACTTTCTACTTTGTTTATGCATCTTTCCGTTATAATACCATTGGATGGAAAGACCTGAACATACTGTGTTACAAATAAATATATAAACTTTTGTATTTCACAATAGTCATGTTATTGTAATTCATTTCATGTTGTTACTCTTAGCAAAAAAAATTAATTATTTTTTAATATTATTTGAAAGCTTATATTATTAAACAGAATTTGTGAAAGTAGAATCATCATCTATACTTCTAAGGAAAGTGTTTTAACCTCTGTGGTGACAGATGTTCTTAACTTTGGGTTGAATCATGCTTATATCTGATTATTCATTCTTAAATAGCATGTGTATTATTAGCCAATGAATTAAGCAATGTGTTGCCTTTCAAGGCCAAAAGATGTGGCTTAGTTTAATTTTTATTTTAATCTCTTAATTACATTGAGTTCATGTCTTACATACACATTATTATTGCCACAATCATTTTATATCTTGACTTTTTTATGTTATTCACTAAAGATGAAAGAGTCCTGGTATGGCGCTGTGGGGTAATGTGCTGGACTGTAAGGTCAGTTTAAATCGCAAGGTCGGAGGTTCGAGTTGCACCAGCAATTCCTCGGAAAACCTATACAGGGTCACTATGAGTCGGAACTGATTCAATGGCGCTTAACAACAACAGCAATTATATGTTTTCTCCTTTAACTTGCTTAAAACACTTTTCCAACAACTATGTACAGTAAAGTATATTCTTTAACAATGTTTCTTTGCTTCTCTTATAACTTTGATATTCTATTGAGTAATTTAAATTAATTTTAAGTAGTCCTTATATACAACAAAATCTGTATTTCTTCAAAATTATAAATATAGTTTGTTATAAATACAGTTTTGTTTGGAAAACAAAAGGAACAGAAGCAAAATTTGTACATAAGTGTCCACACTCATATTAATTCACGTGTGCACACATACACACACACCAAAATTCTAAAATACTAGTCAAAAGCTATATTTCATGAAAGAGAATTATAGTCATGTTGATGGTTTGCCAAAACCTCAAGCAGTGACAAAATCCACAGAGTGTCCTGAAAGGGATGCCTTTGCAAAACCATGCCTCTCCAGATGGTTTAGATTAGAGATGTTTAAAAACACATGGCAGCATTAGTTTGGTTTAGAATTCATAGTTAATTCAGTAGATAAAATAATGCAAATTTGAAACCATATCCTGTGTATCAGAAAAATCATCAAATCTTACGATTGCTCTTAGGGGAGGTTGGTATGTGATGTGTTGATTTTTAAATGATCTAATTGAAATAATAAAATTAACTAAGAAAGGGTAAAAGGATTGAAAATGCAAGAATATAAGTAAAACTTTCTTCTCGGCAGGATATTTATCCCTTTGAGCTGTCATATCCAATCAATTTATATGGGATTCGACAGCCAATTGTCATTTCCTGAGATATACTATGTGAAGAGGTTATGTTACAGAGGCAGCATGAAAAAAATGGAAAAAATAATTTCGGAGGTTGATGCAGAGGGAAACCAAAATGTCCCTAAAGCCCTCAAAATACTGCCAGGATCACTTCACCTTGCTATTAATAGCAGATAAGCAGCGAAGCAAATGCCCAGTTTTTTCCTTTGGCTTATTCAGCCTTTTCCCCCCTACGTATACTATTTCTAAAAATAAAAAATAAATAAAAAGAGAGAGTACTTTGGGTCTACATTTTAGTAATTTATTTTACTTCACTTGAGTTTTAGGTATGCAATAATCACTGCAGTCTCTGGAAGCTTCTATCTATAAAAGCCTGGCTCTCACTGTCCTCTCTTTTGTGTCTACCATCAATACTATTCCACCCTCTGCTCTCACAGCTGGTCAGCAGGCATACCACGCCCGGCAAAGAACATGTGTATAGGAACTTATTAATTTAAGGATGTATAGTATTATGTATGCTGCCTGTAGCACAAATCAAAGCATTTAACTTACATGTTAAAATTGCCTCTAGACAAATGTTCACCCAAGAGTTCAAAAGTCTTTCATAAAGTCTCCAAAGGAGAAATGTGAGAAAGAGAGCATACAAAAACAGAAATCCGAAGTTTGCAAACATTACTTTGAGTTTGGATTTGATTCTGGGCTGAGTAAGGTTTGATTCTCAAAAATGGCACCATACTTAATTTCCCCTAAATGGAACACATTTTGAGTATTGTTTTAAGCCTAAAAAGTGGAATGGTGGGTTTTATTTGCTGAAGAGAAGTCTATGATCAAAGCAAATGTACTTCTTTGGCAGCCAATGCACAAAAAAGCAAAAGATATAGGATAAAGCAGAGAATGCTATATAAAGAACTTGTGTGGATTCATGAAGATTTCTGTGATAAATTTTAATTTCATTTTGTTTTAGCAGCACAGACATTTTATTAACCAGTTTTAATGACTGATCACTAATGTATATACACAAATGTATATACATTGTTGTTTTCAGGTGTCAAGTCAACTTCGACTCATAGCAACCCTGTACAGGGTTTCCAAGGAGTAGCTGGTAGGTTTGAACCACCAACCTTGGTATATTAGGAGTCCAGTACTTATCCTACAGTGTTACACCAGGGTTCCATGCCCATTTTATAGTTACAAGCTGAGATTACATTTTGGCTCATCTCCTAATCACTTTTTTAATACGTAGAAGTATAAATCCCAGGTAAGTAAAATTAGCTTATTAAAATGTATTCTACTATATGAATAAGAGGAAATTTACTTTTTGATTTTCATTTTGTTTTTGTTTCTCATGTATGGGCTCATGAGTTTTGCACATGAGACCTATTAAATGCTGAATTGAAGAGTCTGAGTGTAGAGGGACCTATATGGTTTTCTAGCCCAACTGTTTATTCAGTGCCTGAATAATAAATCACTGCCCCCTTAGGATTTCAAACACTGTAAATCTTTCTTCTTTGTCAGATCTTCTGGGTTTGACATGCCAATCTTTAGTTTAGTAGTAAAGTGCTTATCCACTGGGTCATTGTAGTTATTGCCTTCAAATCAGTTCCGACTTATAGCAACCCTGTATAGGGGTTCTGGAAAGTGGCTGGTGGATTTGAAAGGCCAACCTTGCAGTTCAAACCGACCTTGTGGTCCATTGCCTTATCCCACAACCCCACAGCGGGACTGTGCCTCGAGAGCTCCTTTGAAAGCAGTTATGCTTATATCTAATAGTTTAATAGCTAGTTATGTAATGTCCTCATAATGTCCCAGGAATAATGTCAAAATAACTGGGAAGGAGCTCCCTGAGCTTCTCAGCTCTGTACTATTCTAAAATCAAATTTAAATGATTTTCCCTAAAATGTTGCGGATTAAAACATTTTTTCATGGATTTTTGTACATTGCTAAGATTAAACCTACCAGCAGCTCCCCCAAAACACTACACAGTCACTAGTAGCCAGAGTCACCTTGATGGCATTGACAAGGATATCAGAGCTACTTATCTAAGGAGGTCAAAGTTTTTGAATTGTTTCTATCAGTGGAATTAATTCAAACCACAAATATTATATGATTATGTTCCTCAAAATAATTTTAAGAAAAAAACTTTCTAAAGCAGAGAAAGCTATAAATGAGTAAGTAAATAATATAGCATGATTCTATGATCATTCCTACTGAAAACTTTCAGTAAACTATGTTGTTGTGAAGTGCCGCCAAGTCAGTTCTGACTCAGAATTTCTGAGACTTTATATCTTTGCAGGAGCAGAAAGCCTCATCTTTCTTCTAACAAGCAGCTGGTGGGTTTGAATTGCCAACTTTGTGGTTAGAAGTCCAGTGCTTATCCTACAGTGCAAGTGAGCTCTGGTGGTGGTGGTGGTTATGTGCCGTGGAGTCAGTTCTGACTCATAGTGACCCTGTGTAGGGTTTCTGAGGTTGTAAATCTTTACTGGAGCAGAAAGCCTCATCTTTCTCCAGTGGAACAGCTGGTAGTTTCAAATGCTGCCCATGAGATTAGCAGCCCGACTCATAACCACAATGCTACCAGAGCTCCTTAAGTGAGCTGTATGTGTATCTTAATTTGTATTGATAATGTTTGAGTGTGTTATTCTGGGACAACAGAGAGCTGCGACATATGATCCATGTGGAAGAATGAAAGTGCAGATTTAGGCCAAGACTTTTAACTTTTACCTACAGACCAAAATAGGAAAGATGAGGCGGTATCAGTTTAAACAAATACGGTATAAATGATACGGCCATACTAGAATTTATGTGTGTCTGAGCATGATTCTTTGGGGCCAGAATTCTATTCTTTCTGACTTTGTGTAGAGGGACCACTATCTATTTCACTATTTCAGTTAGTTCCGCGCCACCTGTGTTCCACAAGTACCATCAGACCAAGAGAAAGTCAACTTGCGGGGCAGCTCTCTGTGCTACTTAGATTCATATACACTCAAGCTGCTCTATTTATTATTCCACTAGGGAATGCTCTGCCCTTGAAGGCTGTTCCAACCAGGGTGGGATCACAGGCAGCAAGCAGGTATGCCATGAACAACAAACCCATATTCTTAACATATGTTTAATTTGAGTAACTCTCCTCCTTTAACATACCTCTTGATTCTAAATCCACATCCTGATTTGCCCACTCTTGTTACCATTTTCTGCTGCCTGTTCTGAATTAATCCTTTGAGGTGGTCATTCCCCGGAAAGAAAAAAGGAAAATGAGAAGAGAGATGCAAAGTTGGGAATGTGAATGAAAGAGAATGGGAGAACTCTGAGGGAAGGAATCATTAAGTAGAGTCTGCTTTCATGAGCTAGGTTTTCTTTAAGCTGGGTAAGAGAGGAGAGGTAGAAAAAGGAGAGAAATGCAAGGAAAAGACACTAAAAAGGTTATCTGCTACCATCCTTACTGAAGAATGAAAATCTTTTTTTTTTTTTTTTTTCTTGCAACGGAGCTCGACTTACAAAAATTATTTTGATTCTCCATCATACTTCATCTCAAAGAATTGATGTAATCTAAAAAGTGGTTAAAATATTAAAATAGTTTTCATAGTAGAAAATTAAATGATTTTACTAACTGTCAAAGTCAGTGTTAAAACTGAGATCATTTGAATTATATTTCATATAGTGATCATGTCACTGAGATGTCTAAACATTCCTTGTAAAAGTAATAATCCTTGATTCTGATTTTTCATCAACAGAAGACTAACTAAAGGTTAGAAATATCTGCCACAATTGCTGTTATTTGTAAAACCTACTGAGAAGGCTGATTTTCTTGAAGAATTCTGAATTCAAATGTATTCTTCACTTTGGAACTATTAACCCTTTAAGGGTCTTTCTGCATTTTTGGTATTTTCTGTTCAGAGGATCATGAAACTGCTCAAAACCTAATTTAAAATATATCTGAAAAATGAAATAGCAATGTCTTCACTATTAAATATTCTATAAACTAACAAAATATCATGTTCTGGATGTCTAATCAATGTTCACTATTTCTATTTGGAGTCCTGGTGTGGCTCTACAGGATAATGCACAGGACCTCAAGGTCAGTTTGAACTTCAGGGTCAGCGAGAACCCTATACAGGCTTGCTATGAGTTGGAACTGACTAGGCAGCATTAACAACAACAACAATCTCTGTCTAGCTAGTTGATGTAATCCAGACAGCCTGCTAGCTAGCTAACCGATGCAGCTTTTCGTTGACCACACCAGACTGGTATTAAAATAAGGTCACAATAACAGTATAAACCATATTTCTCTAGTTCTCATCCCATCTACAATTTAGCTCTCCAAACTCTTCAAATTCTTCCACTTTTTTGTGTGTGTCATTCTGGGGGCTCCCAGTGGAGGAGGTTGCAAGTGTGTTTCAGTTACCACACCATGAAGGTCAAAACAGCTTGCTGGGATTCCAGTGCCCCACCCATCTGACTGCCACGCTCCTGCCCTGCCCCAGAGTGAGGGGCACTACCACATGCTGGTTTCCATTGCCAAAGCACTTCATTGTCTGTGGTGTTCTGGTTCCTGAGCAGCACGGTGATCCTCAAACTGAGGGCAATCAAGTTGGGGCAGAATGATTCACTCCCTGCAGTGTCTGTTCTTTGCCTTAAGGAAACTGAAATAATACAGCCTGACACCCCACTATCTTCCCAAGTCCATACTCCATATCCTTTTCATATTTTACCCATAAGCCAAATCACACTCATTGCCATTGCCATTGAATCGATCCATTCCTGGTCCTGGCAACCCCATGTGTTACAGAAGAGAACTCTTAATAGAGTTTGCTTTATGTTATTGTTGTTGTCAACTTCATGGTCCCTAGGTGGCACAAATGGTTTGTGCTCAGCTGCTAACCTAAAGGTTGGTGGTTTGAACCCTCACACAGCAGTATTGTGGAAGAAATAGTCACAATCTGCTTCCATTAAGATTACAGATAAGAAAGCCCTATGAAGCAATTCTACTCTGTAACGCGGAGGGTTAACATGAGTCAGATTCAACCCACTGGCAACTAAAAAAGCATCAATCTTTATGGAAACAGATGGCCAAGTCCTTTCTTCTCTGACAATGCTGGGTGGGTTTGAACTGCCAACTTGTAATAATAGTCCAGCACACACTGTCTGGACCACCCAGGGACCTGTTATCAGTAGCATCTTTATGTAGATGAAGCTCTGACAGAACTATTCATGTCTATTTAACTTGTGAACACTGATTAAGCACAAGCCTAGCTCCCTGTTGAATTTTATTTCAAATTTGAAATATAGTGACCTTTAATTTACACTGGGGCATGCTGCATTTGACTAGTTGATTTCTTGAAAATGACAAGTCGACAGGCATTTGGGGTAGCTAGAACTATTATAAAGGAACACTGATGTAACAATGGTTAAGCACTAACTGTTAGCAGAAAGGTTGGTGTTTCAAACCTGCCTGAGGCTCTGCAGGAGAAAGACCTGGTAATATCCTCCAGCAAAGATCTGTTGCGGTTAAGTACTGTGAAGTCAGTTCCAACTCATATCAACCCCGTAAGGGGTTTCCGAGGACCAATTGGTGCATTTGAACCACCAACTTATGGTTAAAATCAACCTTGCGGTCTAGTGCTTATCCTACAGTGCCACACCAGGACTCCAACAGCCTAGAAAACTCTATGCGTTAGTTCTCCTCTGTCACATGGGGTCGCTTTTAGTAGAATTTGACTCAAAGGCACTTAACCACCAAAGCAGCACTATTCTAGGAACTGAAGCCACCATGAGAATATGGCTTGTTCCCTGCCTTTGAAGAACATGTCCTTCTTACACTAACAAAATCCAAAGTGAGTGAACTGAGCATGCACGCTACAAAACTGAAATCACCAGTGCATGGTTTTCCCAGACCACCCCTCACCACGGTGTCACCTGAATTAAGACTTAGTGAGAAAGTGGAGGGGAGGTGAGGATAGTTAGGGTTGATTGTGGAAAGGACCCTTGGAAGTCTGAGCTTACTCACATCAGGAGGGAGGCGACCTCACATGAAGAATACCTACCTCCTACCTCAAGATCCTGCAAATGGTTTGGGGATGGTTGGTGAACCACAGGTATTCCTAAGGCTGTTTCCCATTAGGCAGGCAAAACTAAAAGCTTTGCTTTTTCTCATCCTTGCTGTGGAATGAAACCAATAAAGTCAGTTACTGTTTAGACAAGTGAGCATTTGCCATTGGTTTGAAAGACACTGTTCCTGGGGAGACTCTGACCAATGCAAGCCACTGAATAGCTTTGTGGGGTAGGAGGAGATCAGTTCAAGAAATGCACAAATCAATGGCAACTCCATATTCATGTCATTAAGTTAAATCTACATAAATCAGAATTGTAAAGAAAACCTTGTCTTTGTACATGCATTTTTATTCTTCCACAAATAAAAACATGCAGTTCAAAATCTGACACCATGACCACCTACCTATACAAGGTTACTATGTGTAGAAGGAGCCTACATGAGAGAAGTTTGCTTTAGCAGATGTCTGTCATCATACAGTCAGGCCATTTTGAATGTGTTTTAAAATAGTCCACCAAATCTGTGAAAATTTAGCTGATTAGCTAGCCTTGTCTACATTTTGAAAGGGGAGTAAAAACCTGAGGACAATAAAGTATCTATTGTTTTTCTGGTCCGATTGCCTTGGGAAAAAGTAGTTCAGATTTATTTTTTAGCCTTTTGATCAAGTTCTTCAACTCTCGTTTAATCTGGCAAATATAGACAAGGTAAAACTTTCTGTTGTGTTTGCTGTATCAGAGGTGTTATTGCTCTCAAACTCTGATATTTTCTGACTCTAGCAGTAGACTATTTACTTAGAAGTTCAATTTTATTTTCTGCCTATTTGCAAAAATATTAATATTTTTGATTTTTGTTGTTGTTGTTGTTAAGTGCCGTCAAGTCGATTCCGACCCATAATGACCCTGCACAGGGTTTCCGAGGCTGTAAATCTTTATGGGAGCAGAAAGCCTCATCTTTCTCCCATGGAGCAGCTGGTAGTTTCTAACTACTGACCTTGCGGTTCGCAGCCCGATTCGTAACCACTACACTATTAAACATTATTAATTCCAAATATGTCAATCTGCCCAGTTTTTCATATCTTAATGCTTGTATTCAGGAACATTAACTAGGAAAAATTAACTAGAATACTACAGATTTGTTCTTTGAACTAGATTTTCCAACAGAAATTAAATTTCTTCCAAACAAAAATACGAGTAGACTTCAAAAAGGTTGTGAAAATAGTCCATTATCTTTCAATTCCATTTTTCCACAAACTTTCTGAAGCCACCTTATACGTGTTATATTAAACCTACAGTAGGAGGTTTATATGTGGTCACAATAGATCCTAAATATTTAATGACTTACTCGAGCGCAGGGAAAATTGCTCAGGAGCATGTATATCCTTGAGAGTTTTATAAACTTTTATTCTCTAGGCTACAGAAAGGTAATGTATTTGTATTTAAACTCACAAGTAAGTAAATCTGTGGACTTAGTCACTGATAGGATATCATTTTCAGTGTTCAAAGAAGTGAATGATAGGAATAGAGAATTCTGAAGTGATGCTGTACGTCAATCTAGTTCTCAATACTTATTCTGTCTCCATATGTAAACCCAGTATTCAGTTAATTTTCAATTCTTCCTAATTACTCTTTAATATCCTACACCATATGCTGGTAAAACTGGCATTTGGTAAACTTAATACCATTCAGAAAGAGAGGACATGATAAGATGGTATTCCTGTAATTATTTTGACAGAGAATTGGTAGAAGTCTGTCCACATGACACAGATTGTTGTTGTTGTTAAGTGCCGTCGAGTCAGTTCCGACCCATAGCGACCCTGTACAGGGTTTCCGAGGGTGTAAATCCTTACGGGAGTAGAAAGCCTCATCTTTCTCCTGCTGAGCGGCTGGTAGTTTCGAACTGCTGACTTTCAGGTTTGCAGCCCGATTCGTAACCACTATGCTACGAGAGCTCCACACAGATTAATAGGCATAAAATGTCAAGTGCTCCAAAACAGTTGGAAAACTTAAAAAAAGAAAATATGCAGTTGTCCATGAGTAAGGTTCTCTATGGAGGCAATGGTGGTTCTGTGGCAGAGTTAACCTTTGTTGGATTCCTTACCGATGCATGTCTTATGCAGCCGCCACACTTCTGTCAAGGCAGATGAGTGCTGCTATGATGCTGAATACATTTCAACAGTACTTCCAAACTAATATGGACTAAGAAGAAAGTTCTGGCGACCTGCTTCTGAAAATTAACTCATTCCCATAGAGTTGATTCCAACTCATAGAGACCCTGTACAGGTTTGCTGAGTCAGGGACCAGCTCAACAACAGCTAACAATAACAACAAAAATCCTTAGGCTTCTTAACAAAACGATACTGAAACTTTACCCCCATGGAGGGAAGGAGGGTTGAGTAGCAGTTGAGGGTAGACCTATTGTTGTATTTTTTAAATGCCCTGAAGTCAAATTTGAAAAAGTTTTGAAAGAAGGTCTATGGATCGTGTTTGATGTGGTAGTAAATGGTGATTGAGTAATTTGGTGAATGTGCCAATTTGATGAATGTTTCTTAGATTGAAAGATTTATTTTGGAGGAAGAAATTACATGGCTAAGAGGTTGGATTTTCACTGACAGGATTCTAATATGTTCTGTGTATCTTCAGTCATGACTGCAGATGACTAGTCTTCTTCTTTGATGGTAGATCTGTCTGAAATGATGATTTGGGAAAGAGTTTAGTGTGAGAACCAAGGAAAGTGGAAAGGATTTTTTTTTTTAACTCTTTTTGGTAAACTGGGTGAAGATTTACTGATCAGATCAGTTTCCATTCAACAATGCATACGCATTTTGTTTCCTGCCACTAACTGCAATCCCCACCTTGTACCTCACCTTTCCCACTTCTTTCCATTCCTCCTTCTTTCCTCAGCCTTCTGAACATTGTCCTTGGATTGATGCTGCCCTTTTGATCTCAAATGATTGGTTATTCTAAAATATGCATACTTCCCTAGTGTGATTATTTCCCTTTATAGATCTTTCTAGTGTTGCACTGAAAATTGAGCGGTGGGAGTGAGTTTATTTCCAGGCCTGAAGGATGATTCAGGGCCATAGTCTCATGGGGTGGGTCCATCAGTCTCTGGCTGACCAACTAGTCTGGTCTATTTTATGATTTGAGTTTTGCTCCACATTTTCTCCCACTCTATCTGGGATCTTCTAATGTGATCCCTTTCAGAGCAGTTGGCAGTGGTCGCCAGGCACCATCTAGTTCTTCTGGTGTTAGAGTCGTGGAGACTGATGTTCATGCAGTCCATTAGTCCATTACATTAATTGTTTCCACGTGTTTTCAGTTTTCATCACTCGTCTTGTAAAGGAGTTTTAAATCTCTATTCAGATAGATCTTTAACTGACTTTATGTGACAGTAAGCAATTAATTTAATCTGAATAGGAAAATCTGTCAGAACAGATTATAGTCTGTCTCCAAGGTAAAAGAAAATAAAGTGGAATCAAAATGCTTTTTAAATTTTTTTTTCCAAAGTGCCTTTTTTTAAGCCTAAATATAAGGTTGGATAAATGAGAGTTTGATGGAAGGTGAATGTTGTGTGTCCTAGGAGGGATCAGATGTGTATTGTGCACATATGACCATGACTTTGGTGAGTGATCAGTTATAGTAATTAAATAATCTTACAAATAATCCAAAATTCACGATTTACCACTTGCTCAAAATATTTGCAAATATATTAAATGTTTATTGAGCACTGTGGCAAGAATAATAATGGCCCCTCAAATATATCCACATCCTAAATCCTGGGAATGTATGAAGATATTATTTCATAAAAGGGATTTTGCAGATGTGATTAAGTTGTTGTTGTTGCCATCGAGTTGGTTCTGACCCATAGCGACCCTGTATAGGGTTTTGGAGGAGCAGTTGGTGAGTTTGAGCTGCCGACCTTGCAGTTAAAATGGCTTTGCAGTCTGATGCATTAACCTACAGCACCACACCAGGACTCCAGGACCCTAAAATCAGGAGATTAACTTGGTTTACCCTACTGGGCCCAATGTAATCACAAGGGCTCTTATAAGTGAAAGAGAGAGGGACACAGATGAGTCAGACTCAGAGAAGGCAATGTGACGATGGAAACAGAGCCAGAGGGATACAAAGTGAGGAAGACTTGACACCATTTCCCGCTTTGAATATGAAAAGAGACCTCAAGGAGCTGAAAAGAAGGCAAGGAAATGGATTTTCCCTTAAAGCCTGCCCAAGATTCAGCTCTGCCTTCACCTTGATTTTATTACAACACCTGTGTTAGAGTCTAGACATGTTGTTGTTGTTGTTAAGTGCCATTGAGTCGGGTCCGACCCATAGCGACCCTGTATAGGGTTTCCGAGGGTGTAAATCTTTACGGGAGTAGAAAGCCTCATCTTTCTCCCGCGGAGCGGCTGGTAGTTTCGAACCGCTGACCTTAAGGTTCACAGCCCGATTCGTAACCACTACGCTACCAGAGTCTAGACATACAAGATAATAAATCTGTGTTGTTGTAAGCCGCTGTTTATGGTAATTTGTTACAGCAACAAAAGGGAACTAATGCAAATATCTGCAAGTTCTCAGTAACTGCCATAGGCACAAAGAGCAACACAGAAGAAAGGGAAGCATGTCTCCTTCCCTCATGAAGCTTACTATTTCAATGCATCCATTTTGTTTTTCCAAGAGGAAATTAAGTCCAACAGAAATAACACAGTCTTCACACAGTAAATCAATCCTGATCACCAGTTGATGGATCTACCACTAGAACATCTGCATAATATGAATAAAGGAAAAAAAAAATTTCCAGGCAGCCTCTCCCACACATATTTTGTGTGTTACCTTAAGGAATACTGTCCTTTAACCAGAACAGGAAACAGATTATTATCAATTTCATAGTTTTCATTTATGAAGGATCTTTCAAAGAGTAACAACCCTGCTTTCACAATCAGAAGTACAGAAATTGCCTAAAGCCATTAAGTGGAAACAAAGTAGAAGATTTGTCAAGGGCAGTAAATCTTAAACCAGGATAGTGAGACTTCATCTCCCATATTTGGACATCAGGAGAAACCAGTACTCAGAGAAAGACATCATGCTTGATCAAATGGAAGGTAAACAAAGAAGAAGAAGATCCCAACAAGCTGGATTAGCACAGTGACAGCAGCAGTAAGTTTAAACGTAACAATTGTGAGGCTGGTACAGGACAGAGCAGTGTTTTGCTCTTTTGCATGTAAGGTAACTATGAGTCGGAACTGACTCGATGGCACCTAACAACAATAATTCTTAAATGAAAACACTCCTTTCTGAAGGAATAAGTTATATGAGCAATCAAACAACTATAGCAACAGAGCAATGTTCTTGATTTCCTCTTCAGTATCTGCCTCTTTTTTCCTACAGACAGAGAGCTGGGTACCCTGGATTCAGCCACCTTTCAGGATCTGAATAGGAATAATGTCCATTTCATCAGCCTACCTTCCAGCATTATATCTGGCTTATAAAGAGAAATTAATATGTAAAGAAACTCTTTGGAAACTAAATTGGCCTCACGATCGGTGTCATTTTCATGTGTAGGTGTTGGTTTAATAGAGAAAACAAACAACTGTGGGTCCAATCAAACGGGCATCCAGCTACATATCTTTCAGTATGATGGAACACCAAGAAACACTTTTCAAGTTTTACAGCAGTCTTCACAAGAATAAGAGAAAAATATTCAAAGAAGCTGGAAAATCAAGCTAGAGATCTTGTTTTTCAGGTCTGTTATAGTCACTTTGAATTATTGAAGATAATTCATTATAATTTATCCCACTGATCCTTATTGATTGGCTGAAATCCAAACACAGCTGAGTTAGATGCATATTAAATTACTCTTACTTAAAAGGAGGGTGGTCTCACCAGGGCAAGAGATGGAGTTCATTAGCCGGCTGAGAAGTTACTCTTAACTCTTCACTCTCTGGTTTCGTATTGTTCCCACTTACCCAGGAACGCTGGGCACCTTTCACTTTTCAACTCTTACAGAACATCATTGGACATTTTGTGTATCTCAGGGGTCAATGATAAAACTCA
This sequence comes from Chrysochloris asiatica, assembly GCF_000296735.1. Classification (NCBI taxonomy): domain Eukaryota; kingdom Metazoa; phylum Chordata; class Mammalia; order Afrosoricida; family Chrysochloridae; genus Chrysochloris; species Chrysochloris asiatica. The sequence goes on along the minus strand of NW_006408528.1, from coordinate 11,232,784 downwards.
TCATCTCAAATTTTGAACATTGCCCTTATTTTTTTTAAGTAAAATTTCTCTCTCATTTTTAGAGAAAAGAGGAAATAGGAAAAAATTTTGTCATTCTGTATTTTTATTAAGACCTGCAAAAAGCAAAAGATTCCATTCCATTCTTGTAATTGGCTAACATGCATACTGAGTGTACTCCAGCATATGTGTTTAGGAATTTATGATCTGATTTCCTTTAGCTGTCCAGCACTATAATCCACATCATTCATTGAAAAACATGGTAGAGGACAGGATTCTACTGACATATGGCCTTTCATGAGCCTTTAGACTCTTCTTCTTCTAAACTCCGTGTAGATTATTTTTCCCCCTGGATGACAAAAAGGACAGACAAGAAGTATTGAAATACTATAAATTTAATTATTTGTTCCCAAATACTTTTTATTAGCAATTTTTTTATTTGTTTATTATTTAATTTTTAAAAACTAGCACAGGTTGAACACTGATGGATTCAATTTCCATTCATCTGTTGGTCTTCCAAGTATCTGTAAATGTCATGGTAAGATAGGATTTGCTTCAGTTTAGAAATGAACCCACTAAGAGATTTCTATCCCTCTCCATACTCTAGTTAGTCTCAGTCTTTGGGTTTGTTGTTCAATGTAAAAGAATTTCCTGTGGAAAATCTCTCATTATATGAGAAGCAGTGATGTAAAAACTGAAGGATGAGGAAGACTTGAGATTGGGTATCAGTCACAAGAATCACTTTACCCATGTGTCTTGCACTGATTTTATAGGAGGCATTTAAAACCTAGTTTTCACCAGACCTTTTCAGTACTTCAGATTAGCAATTTATCAATAGAACTGCCATGCTAGACACAGTCCCAAGAGGTAGGCTTATTCATCTCCATGCCTTAGCATAAGCATAGCTAAGTAATTCCGACAGATGAAAAGAGACAGCTGGTAACTAAGATACTTCTATCTTTGCAAAACATTGCTGAGTGTAGGACCTCACCTCCTGTTTGTTTCCTGAATGTTTGTATTTACCACATAGTTTTAATATGGGGATGTACCTGTTCTTTCACAATTCCTTTATTCTTTTATGAGATTGAGAAAGATCCAACTGCATTCCATGTCTTATCATAGGTGGTGGAACTACCACAGTAACTCAAAAACCCTGTGAAATGCTGTGCAGAAGGGAACACATCATCCTTTCTGCCCCCTTTCCTGTCCTTTTTCTTCCCTTCCCTTTCACTCTTTCTTATGGGCCTCCATAAAACATTACTTTTTATTGTGAATTTGATGGTTTGCAGAGCTGATCATCAGTTTTACATTCAATAATGCACACACATTTTGTTTTATCTCATTGATGGTAATTCCCTCAAAGGTTTCCTGTTATTTCTAACCTAAGTGGCTTGGTGATGATCTGGCATACTCTTTGGGTGGATCCTCCAAATGTAAATCTATTTTATCAGCAGGGGAATTACTCAGTGCCATATGGAGACTGTATTTTCTTCCCTTTTCATTGTCCTTTAAATTCAAAAACAAACTGCCCATGCAACAGGACATAAACTCTATTGTGCAATTAATTGTTTTAGGCACCCTTGCCAGTACAGGAGTTTTGAAAACAGAATGCCTCAGAGCTGAATATTGTATTCTGTAACTGATAGCAATTGTTGGCTTTTTTTACATAGCTGAGTGATCACACACCGAGAAGCTGGATTTAAAAAAAAAACAAAAATAAAACAAACATGGCTCACTTTATTAAGAGAAGGGGGACAGGGACAATATTTTAAGAGAGGCGGGAAAAGGAACCATATTTCTGAATACTCTGTTTGCCCCACTTGCAAACACTTAGTGCTTTTTCAATAAAAATAAATTTAATTTGTGGCTACACTTCAAGTAAGATGTTTGAAGGCAAAAGTGGAGCAGTCCGTCCGAGCCCTGGATTTAGAGAAGTCGTGTGGCTGAATCCCTTAACGTCACTTTCATGTGGTTGGGTGAGCCATTCCCAGAAACCCCAAGCATTTTTGAAGATACTAAACTGGAGACATTCACAATTCTTCCCTCCTTTTTTGCCATTAATCCTTCAGGTTTTAACAGGCACTGGGGTTAATATGGCCTATACTCTTTCCTGTCATATAGGAACTCTTTTCTTCTTTCTTGAGTAGAATAATCTGTTTTCTCTGGTCCATACTCACATAAATCAAAGGGGTGGGCGCCAACACTCATAATCTTTTATTTAATCATTCATTTTCTTAATTAAGCAGGGTTTTGACATTTGAGTTGAAGACAGCTTTTTAACTTATAAAGGCAATCCATATATTCATCTGTTCCTATTCTTTTTTGTTCTTATAAAGCAAAAGTTCAATTTCAGCTTGTACCATAGACATATTTCAGTCTAGTCATAGCAACTTGGGTTTCATATTTCCTATAAAATTGACAAGGAAGTTGAGTAAACTGTTGGGAGTCTTTACAGAAAAAAATCTTCTTTGGCTTGAGCATATTTCAGTAAGCATTATGATGATATATTCCCACCTTGCTTTATCCAAAATAAGACTTTGGAATAAATCTGTAAAATTGAATATATCGTATTTGTGAAGCGTAACCCTAACCAATGCTGTGTTATAGTCCCCTTTAAGCTCAATACCTTAAACTCTTTGATTTATTTTATTTATTTATTTATTGGTCCAGAATGTTTTTGTAAGACCTAAAAACATATGTGATCTCAACCTAATCATTGAGAAAAAACAAAAACAAAAAATTAAACAAATCCAAATTATAGGGTATTCCATGCAATACCTGACCAAATGTTCCTCAAAACTTTCAATGGCATCAAAAATAAGGACAGTTTGAGCAACTGTCACAGCCTGAAGGAGTCCAGAGAGAAATGACAAGTAAATGTATCCTGGATGAGGTCCTGGACCAGGACAAGGGAATGAGGAAAAACGAAGAGCATCTGAATGAAGTATGGCACCTCTGAGTGGTGCAAGTCAGTGCTCTTGGTGGCTCACTGAAAGGCTGGAAGTTTGAGTCTTCCCAGAGGCACCTCAAAGTACAGACCTGGTGACCGACTTCCAAAAATCAACCATTGATAACTCCATGGCACTGCTCTGATCTGACACACGTGGGTTCTTATGAGTTGGAATCTATTCAAAGCCATCTAGTACTGATTTAGTTCATAATGCTATATCAATATCAGTTAAGTAGTTGTGAAAATGTGTGTGGCGCTCTGGGTTAATGCACTGGACTGCAAAGTCGGTTTGAACAGCAAGGTCAGAGGTGCAAGCTCACCAGCTGTTCCTAGGAAATGCTATACAGGGTATCTATGGGTCAGAACTGACTCGACAGCACTTAACAACAACAACAATGAAAGGTAGGAATCCTGATGTGGTGCTGTAGTATAAGCACTGTACTGCTAACGAGGAGGTCGGCATGCAAACCTACCAGCTGCTCCTCAGAAACCCTATACAGGGTCACTGTGGGTCGACTGACTCGATGCCACTTAACAACAACACTGGAAGATATCAAAACAGAGCAAACAGGCTGTGAGATAATGGGAACTTTCTCTACTACAATCACAACTTTCTGTAAATCTAAAACAATTCTCAAAAGTTTTAGGAAACTCAAAAAGTAAAACTCTGTTGTGCTGCTTTGCTATAGGATTATTACTAGCTGAGAAGGTTGAAACCTGAGTGGGAGCCACATTTCCATTTACGAATATCCAGCTACTCCGTAATGCAGTATTTACTCAGTACAGCAGCAGGGAGAGTTGCCGTGTGCTCCATTCCGGTCGTGATCTGAAAAAGGGCTTCCTAAAATGAGTTTAAGGAGCTCTGGAAGTGTATTGGTTATGAATCAGGCTGCTAACCTCAAGGTCAGCAGTTCAAAACTACCAGCTGTTCTGCAGGAGAAACAGGAGGCTTTCTGCTCCTGTAAAGATTGACAGCCTCGTAAACCCTGTACAGGGGCACTATAAGTCAGAACTGCGTCCACGGCACACAACAACAACAAGATGACTTTGGAGTCCTGGTGTGGTGCTGTGAGTTAATGCGCCAGACTGCAAAGCTGTTTGAGCTGCAAGGTCGGCAGTTCAAGCTCATTATGGGTCAGGATTGACTCAATGGCACTTAACAACAACAACAAGATGACTTTGCAGTTTGGAGAACGTGTTATCAAGATTCTCCCTCTAGCACTTAGGTTGTTTTTGGCTCTAGTGTCCAAAAAAATATTTTTGTGTTAAAGGCATGTTTTCATCTTTACCTCTTGGTATGTGTCTTGCACCAGGAGTCCCTGGGTGGTTCAAACAATTAAGCAGTCAACTACTAACTAAAAGATGGATGGTGGATGGTTTGAACCCACCCAGAGATGCTTTAGGAGGAATGCCTGACCATCTACTTCCTAAAAATCACAGTTATAAAATCTTCCCTAGGTCCTGTGTCTGAGTTTCTAAGTAGGAAGTCTCTTTTGTTTGTTAAAGCCCTGTTCCGTTTCCACAATAATTTTTCTTAATTCACATTAATTTTTTGAAGGTAAACACACGCATTGGAGAAGAACTTGTTTGACTGAAATGTCATTTTTAGTTTGGCCACACAGTGGCCTGAAGAAAACAGCATTCTCTCCCCCCAGCAGTGAGAATAAATGCAGAACTTGCCAGGAGTGACCCCATGGTTTTCAGCTGCTAAGCTGTTCAGCAGGCTCCATGAAATCATTAATTGGTCTCAATCAGTTCTCCGCAGGAAGAAGCCACCTCATGGTAAATATCACAATTGGTATTAATTAGCTCTGTTGTCACCTGTTGAAACTGGTAGGCTGGGAGGTGAACCATCTCTACACCAGATGCAGCAGTTCGCCAGGAAAGGGGAGATTCACTGTCAAGGCCACTGTAGCAGGAAGGGCAAGTCTTTGCCATGTGATGTGCACAGTTCAGTCTCTGATTACCAGCCTCACAAATAGCAAGTCGCAAATGTATCTCAAAGAGAGAATGCACCTGCATTGAATTGATGCATGGCTTCAATGTAGGTATATTGGCTTTGGAGTCAGCCAGGCCTTAGTTCAAATCCATTCTGTGCCACTTAATGATCATTTGATAATATGGTTTTACATCCATGAGCCTCAGTTTCATAATCTGAAAAAACAATGGAGGCAAGATAACTCACCTAACAGGATTCATATATATGAAGGGGCTTCAGAAAGTTCATGGAAAAATCCCGTTATCTTTTCATTCCATTTTTCCACAAACCTTTTGAAGTCCCCTCATATAATACATGCTTGGCACTTACTAAGCACTCAGATATTTTATGTTAACCTACAAGTAAATAATCAAATCATTTTATGTAGCAGTGACAACAATAGTGCTCATTTGTTATTGTTAAGTGCCTTAGAGTTGATTCTGACTCATAACGACCCAGTATAGGATTTCTGAGGAGTGGCTGGTGAGCTTGAACCCCTGACCTTGCAGTTCAAACTGACCTTGCGGTCCAGCGCATTAACCCACAATGCCACACCAGGACTCTATAATGCTCATTAGCCCTCCTAATAATAAACAAGAAAACTTCCAGATATTCAGCATAGACAGTCGATGAAGAGAATGTGGGACCTAAACTTTCATTTATCTTTTTTAAGAGTCTAAAAGGGCAAGAAAGGAACCCTGATATTGCAGTGGATTACAAGCTGGGCTGCTAGCCAAAAGGTCAGTGGTTTGAATCTCTCAGCCACTTCTTGGGAGAAAGATGAGGCTTTCTGCTCCCATAAAGATTTACAGCCTTGGAAACAGTCTCTATGAGTGCGAACCAACTCAATGGCACACAACTACCACCACCACCATCAATAGGGCAAGGGAAGAGGAATCAGGAGAGATATAATAATTACCAAATAAAATGGAAGGAAATTAAGCAATGGAATTCTAGCAAGGGAATCTTTATTGTCTCAGGTATCCCAGTTGGGCAGGTTGTACAAATGGATTGTGGCCCCATAGAGGAAACCTCCAGGTATGGGTTACAGTGATGCCAGGGAAACACAATCCACAGTAAAGTTGGCCCATAATCTATGGATTTATTGTTTTAGGACTGGCCTTTCCAAATTTCCCAGTGATATGAAGTACCTGGGCACTTGTAAGATATAATCAGCAGGCCTCTTCCCTGGAAATTCTGATTGCCAAGTCCAGGCTGGGGCTTAAGGAATCTGTGTTCTTAAGAAGTTCTTCAAGGGGCTTATGCTCAAATAAATTTTCGCACTATTCATTTTAAATAGTACTTTTCATACTTGGGTGCACTTGGTAATATCCTGGGGAATTTAAAAAATACTGATGGCTTGGCTCCACTCTCCAAGATTCTGATAAATTGGTGTGTAATATGGCCTGAAGGTACATACAGTGCTCCGTGGCTTAATGAAAGATTGATAGTTCCACTCTACCAAACACTCCAGAGAAGAAAGATGTATCAATTTGTTTCTATAAAGATTTATAGCCTTAGGAAGCCTACTAAACAGTTTTACTCTGCTCTGTAGGATTGTTACGAGTAGGTACCAACTACAGGGCAACATAAACAACAACCACAACAAGGAGCCCTGGTGGTGCTAGAGGATAAACACTGGACTACCAATAGCAAAGTTGGTGGCTTCAAATACAACAGTCACTCTGCAGATAAAAGATAAGGTTTTCTCATACCGTTAAGATGAACAACCTCAGAAACCCTGTACAGGGTCACGATGAGTTAGAATCAACTCAGTAGTACGGAGTTTGGTTTGGGATTTTTGGAATGAACCCTGGTGGCATTATAGGATAACCACAAGTCTGGCAGTTCAAGCCCACTAGTCATTCTTCAGGAGAAAGATGGAACTGTCTGCTCTGCTAAAGCTTAATAGCCTTGGAATCCCTATGCAGGGTCACTATGATTTGGAATCGATATGATAGCAGGGGGTTTGGGTTTGGAAGAAACCCTAAGGTACGTTAACACTGATTTAGAAAATAGTCTGAAGGGTGCCAACTAGACCCATTGTCCTTTAACTAAAGTAGAAATGCCCCTAGTGTTTTCTAGACTGTAATCTTTACAGGGGAGACCTGGTGTGATGCCATAGGGTAAGCACTCGACCTCAAGGTCAGTTTGAACTGCAAGGTTGGTGGTTCAAACTCACCAGCCACTCTACAGGGTCACTATGAGTTGGAACCAGTTTGACGGCACACACCAACCTTTAAAAGAGCAGATTACCATGGTTTTTCTCCCATGGAACAGCTGGTAGATTCAAACCACTAACCTTTCAGTTAGCAGCTTAACCATCACAATGGTACCATTTTATATTCCCACCAACAGTGTATAAAGTTTTCATTTCTTCACATCCTTGCCAGAATTTGCTATTTTCTCTCTTGTTTTGTTTATGTTTTTATCATAGTCATCCTAGAGGTTACAAAGTTCTATCTCACTGTTGTTTATACAATGGCCCATAGTCTATAACCAGGTGCATAATAGGGTCTCAATACTGAAGGACATGAAAATACTAAGGGAGTCTAAGAAAAATAATAATAATAAAAAAAATCTAAGAGAACTTTCTAATGTTTGGTAAATCAAATTTTAGAAGCAACTATTTTTATTTACTTATTTTTAATGCAAAGTGAGTCAAGAAGTAACAGGCAAGCTAATGTAGTCTTTGCTCCTAGCCAAATTAGACTAGTGAGATCATAACTTACCACTGATTGTCACTCCTTTTGGAATTTGGGGATAGTGTGTGTGTCCTGGAACAGAAACTTAGAGGCAGAAAGAGCTCTGAAGGAAACAAGTCCCTTTCCCTTCATCACGATAAAACTTATGTGCCCAACTCATGACTCCCGTCTTGGCTTTTCCCCTTCACACCTTACACATTGTCAGATGCCTGGTGCTACATGATCGCTATAAGAGAGGTTTTGAAAGCAGTGTTCTCCAATTACATGTTTCCATTAACAAAAGAAATATCTCTGTGGGCATCTGAGGTCCTTGAAGAAATATCTACTAACTCACTAGTAGCCAGAAGCATCTGATCTGTCGGCCTCACAGCGCTCTGACACTTAAGCATTTGCTTTTAGGCAAATAAATTGTCATCCACCATTAAGCAGCATATGGCAGCAATATGGCCATACCCTCTCTGGGGACGGACCTCTCTCCAGATGGATGGAACTTGAAATAGGAGATACATTTGAATATAGGGACCCCTTTTCCCTCCCACTTGGGCATGAAGGCTGGGGAGTGGGCAGAGTGCCACACAGAGAAGGACATGGGCAATCAGATCAAAGGTGAGCATAGGGAACAAGCTCCCAGCCAGCAATGACCAAAGACTGTCTGCTCTGGGCATGTGGGTCTGTGGTTAAGGGGAAGTACCATCCCTAAACTGGCCTGGATTAACTCTACAAAATGGAAAACAGCCTCCACAGCCACTTAAAGAGGGGTCGGTGCAGACTTGAATTGAATGCAGTGGTTGGTGCTCGGTGAATGAAGGGAGCCGTTGAAAGCAAGTCTCCACCCCTTTCATCTCTGTGGAATTCCCTTAGTGAAAGGGCTAAAGTAAATTGATTTCTCTTGAAATAGATGATAGGGGTGTGGCAACCCTTTTTGCTGGGTCAGCTCATGTTTAAATGGACCTGTGGCAATGTGGATAAGGAGGTGGTATGCCTTTGCAGGGCTGACCAGGAACTGGATAATCTGCTCAAGATTGAAAAATAAACCAGATTTCCTCAGAAGCCTCTCTGGTAATGAAGGGAGCAAGGGATGTGAGGAATTGTCGACAGAGATAGCACCGTCTTCAAAACATTGTCCTGAATTAAGGGAACTATCTTTTGCAAATAATAAAAACGTGATGTTTGTCCTGTCAGAAACAGAATGTAGTCGGTCAGCCTCACCAGTTTCACATCAAGCTTTTAACATAAGAGCTTATCATATTTCTGGAGTCTTGATTTGGACGACAATATGGCCACATGGATGAAATAACAAACGTGAGAATGGAGTTCAACTGTAGTCTCAGGAAAGTTTTATTTTGTTTGTTTGTTTTTAGTTAAGAATTCTTTATTTTCTTGAGACTCAAATATAATTTTTGGTAAATGAAAATTTATCTTTTTTTTTTTATTGTAAACTGAGGGATAGTTTACATAGGAAAACATCAGCTTTACACCATCATTTCACTGCAATGATTATAATCTTCTCCGTGCATCATCCTTCAACAGTATTTGCTTCCATTCCCTTTGTTTTTCTTTTTTTTGGGGTGGGTGGGGTGGGGAGTGGGGGGGTATGTACACAAAAACACTCAGGAACATATAATAATTAAAGAAGCAAAGGGTACATTCTGCAAACCTACCTCCTGGCTGCCAACACCCAATTCAGGAAAACTTATTGATTAGACAACATTGTCTAAAAATTCTTGTCAAGTTTATAATTATTTTTCCACTCATGTAAATTACTGTTTGTATTTCTAAGGGCCATACATTATTTTTCAAAATAACACTAAGGCACTAAAGATTTTTAAAGACTAAAAATCTTGATAAAAAGTTAAAGCACACACACACAAAAAAAAAAAATCCACACAAACATATATGTTGTTGTTGTTGGGCGCCATCGAGTCAGTCCAACTCTTGTACAACAGAATGAAACACTGTTTACTTCTGTGCCATCCACACAATTGGTTGGGGGCCTTGCATAAATATAGGAGGAGAAAGTTCTTTTACAAATGACTTTGCTTATCTAAACTGGATTTATTTTATATTTTAATAGTACTTTATTAAATCATATAATAATAGAATTATTATTATTTCAAGTACACTATTTGAAAAGTCTAGGAAGCCAATGAAAAAGTTTAAAGTAACATTAATAATTATGTTTTTATAGCATTTTCCTTCACAAAATAGAGTGCTAAAAATGAGGATAACAACAATAATCCCACAGTTTTTAGTAGGGTTAACCAATTTTTGGAGGAATTGCCTTGCACTTTCGTCTAGATACCAGTACTATCATCTGTCTGGGATGGTGTCATCGTCTACTGCTTTTACTGACAGTCAGTTTATTCCACAACTGGCGTCATTGACTGGATCAGTGTCTGTCTGAACAGCAGGATGTTGGAGGGATCTTCAAAGTCCCTTTATTCAAAGGAGGCATGATACAGACTTTCCATATTAGAAGAGGAACATACCTTATCAGGGCTGCAGGTGGGAGGCTGCCCCATGTGTCCAAAGGAACCTAAACATTTGGATTAAAGAAAAAAATTCAATCATCCAAATGTTTGCCACCATTACATCAACATCAGCACACTTAAAAGCAACTTGAGAAATGACTGAATTCTAAACTTTCCATCTAGATCATTGAGATCATGCTGTCTTAGTGTTTCCATATGAGTGATAGTGTGTCAGGTATGGCACATTCTGGAGATCTGCTTTGAACATATATAGATACAAGATCTGCTTTAGACTATAAATAAAAGTATTGCTACCAGAGTATGCATGAGTTTATTCCAAACGAAATGTGTTTAAATATATCTCTATGATCAGTGGATGGCTGCAAACAAGTTCTCTCAGTAAGACACTTGCCTTAGTCTTGTTATGGTGCCATCAAAAAACAAGGTCCAATCATAAAAGTGGCTTCCTAGGGGATCTGCTGGGCCAGATAAATTCAAGACAGAGCAGTCAGTTCAGAAAGTATGGCAATGTTTAGGAGATTCCAGGGGGCCATTATGATAGATTTTCTGTAAGGACATAGAACAACCCCGGAGACATATTATGAAGAAGTTTTTAAGAATACTGAAAACTGCATTGGAGGGGCCAGGAAAGTTGTGCTGAGAATTTTTTAATTTATTTTTTCATCACAACAATGCACCCACTCAGACTACAAGGGAAGTATGAGCTATCATAAGATAATTGGGTTGGGAAACCTTAACCCATTTACCCTACAACCCTGATCTTGTCCTTCAGACTTCTTTTTGTTCTCAAAACTCAAAGAGCACTTAAAAGGAACACAATGTGAGCCTCAAGGATGCCAGAACTTCTGTTTGAACATGGTAGAAATCAGAGAGCGCAGAACTATTCAGGTCAGAGAAGGATTAAAGAGATGGAAACACAACATTTAGAAGTGTGTTGATCTACATGGAGTCCTGGTATGGTGCTGGAGGATAAGCACTGGACTGCTAACCACAAAGTTAGCTATTGAAACCCACTAGCAGCTCCTCAGAAATCCTACATAGGGTCACTTTGAATCCAAACTAACTCTACGGAACTTAACAACAACAATAGCAAGTGCTAGGAGTCTGGGTGTGGCACTGTGGGGAAAAGCACTGAACCACAAGGTCAGTTTAAACCATAAGGTCAGTGGTTCAAACTCACTAGCCACTCCTTGGAAGCCCTATACAGGTTCCCTATGAGTCAGAACCGACTGGCACTTAGCAACAACAGATGAAGGATATGTTGAAAACAATTGTTTCACATTTTTATACTTTTGTTTAATAAAATTTTCCATGATTTTGTAGCAATATTGTTTAACTTACCCTCATATGTGTGAGTGTGTGTACACGTATAAATATACATGCTACTGCTGTGTGCCATCAAGTTGGTTATAACTCATAACTAAGAACTAGAGACCAGAAGAGTTGTGGGATGACATCAAGAATATTATACAGAAAGAAAGTAAAAGAGTATTATAGAGACTGGAAATGAAGAAAAGAACAAAATGGATGTCAGAAGAGACTGAGACTTACTCTCCAGCATATACATGCTAAAGTGAATGGAAGAAATGAGGAAGTCAAAGACTTGGAGAGAAAATTTCAAAGGGCAATTTGAGAAAATAAAGTCAAGTATTATAATGAAATATGAAAACACCTGGAGCTAGAAAGCCAAGAGGGAAAAGCATTTCTCAAGCTGTAAGAACAGAAGAAAAAATCCAAGCCTTGGCTTAAAATATCGAAGGATTCCATGGGCAAGTATTGAATGATACCAGAATGATTATTCAACCAATTCAATAGGTAGCGTATGATTAAGAAAGGATGTTACAGAGGGAAAAATTCCAAACTGCACTGAAGGCATTGGCAAAAAACAAAGTTCCAGGAATTGACAAAATACAATTTGAAATCTTTCAAAAACTGATACAGCACTGGAGGCGCTCACTCATCTATGTCAACGGATTGGACAAGATCCTTATTTGTGTACTTTGCAAAGACAAAAGACCCGATGGAATTCAGAAATCATTGAACAATATCAATGATATCACATGCAACTTAAATTTTGCTAATGATAGTTGAAAGATGGCTACAACAGTACATTGGCAGGGAACTGCCAGAGGTTCAAGCCATATTCAGACAATGGCATGGAAAAAGGATATCATTGCTGACTTCAGATGGATCTTGGCAGAAAGCAGGGAATACCAGAAAGATGTTTATCTGTACTTTATTGGCTATGAAAAGCCTTTCTACTCTGTGGATCATACAAGCTATGCATAACCTTGTGAAGAATGTGTATTCCAGAACACTTAATTATGTTTATGAGAAACCTGTACATAAAGCAAGAGGCAGTTGTTCAAACAGAACAAGGGGATGCAGAATGGTTTAAAATCAAGAAAGGTGTGTGGAGGAGGATAAACAAGATGGCAGATCGGGTAGAAACGCAGAGAGGAGCTCCATCAGCAACAACACAGAATACTGGACCAAGCAGGCTCAGGGGGTGGTGTCAGAACTCTGAACCACATTTAAAGGAAGATTTAGAAGGTTGGAAGGCTTACAGCTAGGGGAATTTGTAGCAGAAGCAAGAAATCCATTGCTTTCTAATTCAAGATGCTCAGCTGCTCCCAGAGCCACCATTGTGGGCGAGACCAAGTGGGGAAAGGATCAGAGCAGCCACGGATGCCTAACAGAATCGCAGACACAAAGGTGTGGACATTCTTCTTTTTCTTTCTTTTTTTTTTTTTTTTTGTATCTGTTCATTGGTCTCTCATTGTCTGCGCACCTCCATTCTGGTGATTATAGAGGGTGCCTGAGCAAGTGGATGCCCCACCTCCAGCCCCGGAGGGTTCTACTACACATGTGCACAGATCTCCTCGAAATTTAAAGTGACATTTTCCACTTAAAACCAAATGGCAGTGCAAAATGGCCACAGCCAGCCCTGAAGTGTTTATCATTAGGAAAAAGGCCTGAACAGGGATTGTGGAGTAGGACAGGCAGACTAAAAAGGAAATAGGCCAAAAATTAAATCCTGAGTTATGTCACAACAATCAACAGTGGTATCTTGAAATTTCTCAGGAAGAAGAGTGAAAAGGGAAGCCCATCTCTTGATCACATCTACCTGGAGGCAATCAGAAAGCATAAAAAATACCAAAATATATGCCAATATAAGTATAAAGGCCACAGATAACTTCTGAATATGCCCCCCAAAAGAAATAGATGACCATATCAATACATGTCCAGAAACAAGATAAAGTGACTGAGACAAATGAACTGGAAGTAGACTTACAATTCATACTGGAAGATGGGCAGGCTTTGCAAATGCTTGAGAAGAAATTCAGAAAAGTGATTATAAAATGTATCAAAACACTATACAATGGAGTTGAGAAAAATAAGGAACAAGTCAGGAAAGCACTACAGGAACAATCAAATAAGATAGATACAGCATTGGGGACAATTCAAAACCAACAGAAAGATGCCCAAACGATTAATAATAGAATATCAGAAATAGACAATACACTGAAAGGGCAAAGGAGTAGAATTGAAGAGATAGAAGCCAGAACTAGTGAGCTAGAAGATAAACCTCTCACAGTACTAAGATAGAAGAGCAAGCACAAAAAATATTTTAAAATCTGAAGAAGGCCTAAGATTCATGTTGAACAACAGGAAGAGGAATAATTTAAGAATTATTGGCATTCCAGAAGAGGAAGAATTACACAAGTCCACAGAGGAGATAGTTGAAGAGCTCCTGGAAGAAAATTTTCCTAACATCCTGAAAGGCGAAAAGATTAGCATTCAAGAAGCTCAACGAACCCTAAGAAGGATGGAGCCTAAAAGACAATGACCAAGACATATAATAATCAAGCTCTTCAAAATCAAAGATAAGGACACACTCCTGAAAGCAGCTAGGGAAAAGAGAAGTGTAACATACAAAAGGAAGCAAATCAGATTAAGCTCGGATTTCTCAACAGAAACCATGCAGGCAAGAAGGCAATGGGGACACATATATAAACCCCTGAAAGAACAAAACTGCCAACCAACAATCCTCTACCCAGAAAAGCTGTCAATCAAATATGATGGTGTAACCAAAACATTCCAGGATAAGCAGAAGCTAAGGGAGTTTGCCAACGCCAACCCTGCTATAAAAAATATCCTAAGGGAAGTTCTGTAGACTGAGAACCAACAAGAACAGACAATAACCAGAGAATAATGTACGTGGGCCTGAACTCAAGTGACAAATGAAGAATCAAGAACAGAATAAAATGATAAAAAACAGAGAATCTGGGAGGTCAGTCTATGATCAAAACAATTACACTGTGAAAGAAGGTAAACACAGACGAACAGAGACCCAAGTAGTGAGAAGGTCAAGTAGATTACAGGGTAAAATAGACTGTCTTAAAGGGAGGGAAGATTTAATGGAATATAAGGTAACCACAACAGTGGAGTTGGGGTGGGGGTTTAGTTTGGGTGTTGGGGAGGGAAATACAAGAAGGGGGAGGAGATGGAAGAACAAGATAGATAGGGGAACACTGAGACAGGTTTGCATGTCCTAAGTGGGACAGAGGTAAATAATGATGCATGCTCAACCTTGGAACAACAGGGCTCTGTGATACAGGGATATAAGCATAGCTTGAAGAGGGGAAATAACACTAAAATGACTGTCTTCTGAATATTGGTTTCCCTTGCCTACTATTGTAAAATAGGCACTTGAGTAGGATAGAAAGGAATGTTGGGAAACATGATTACAGAAAACCTGTAAGCCCATCTTCAGCCTATAACTGATTGGAATACCTAAAAGGGGTTCTAGAACTTGCCCAGTGAAATAGGCCTCTTGCAAAGCCTTTGCAGAGTATAGGACCTTAGGTGGAATCCTGAGTCCCATCCAGAACCTTATGAGGTGGAACATTCCCACTAGCAAGGACAAGCAGACTGGAACAGCTACAGTGACAGAAGATATATCTTCAAAGAAAAATCATCAGGAAAAACCCAAAACAAAAATGTCAACATGACTGGGTACTACAAGTATAAGCAAGTTGTTTGCCAGGAAGACATCAAGGCAAGCAATCAAGTTCCTTCAGGTCAAACTCTAGATAAGACTGAAACTCAAAGGGAACACACAAACAGGCATGTAAGCTTGCTGGCGACCACATTGGTCTACTGGTGAGTGGAAGAGGGGGAAAGGCAGCAATGAAGAAATGGGCTGAATTCAACTACAGTCCATTGACTCCATTGGCCTGGAGATGAGAGAGAGAAGAGGAAGGGCTGGTTGGTCCAAAGTGTGGAGAGACCTGAGGACACGAGCCCATGTACAAGGACATAGCCACAGAGTGCTAGAGCTGACAGTGAAGCATCCAGCTGATATGAAGTAAGGGGAGATTCAAAAGAACACCCAAACTTGCAGACAGTACCCATTTGACCTAGACTCAATGGCTCAATAATCAGAACTTGACTAGAGGAAGATTAAAAAAAAAAAAAAAAAAAAATTATATAAAGAAACAAGGGTAAATTTCTACAATTTGATGAACCTGACCTATATTCATGGAGGTAGTAACTCTAAATACCAACAGAGAGGGAAGGAGTTTTCACATCAAGTATCAATGCTATTCCCTCTGTACACAGGGTAGATAGGGATGGGCAACTTAGACATTGGCTATCTAAAATGAGGGGGCGATAAAGGTGTGAAGTGACTGGTTTACAAGGTTTTAAGAGGGAGTTTAGTTTAAGAGTGTGTGACAGAAGAAAGAGTCCCCACTGAATAGTTTTCATCTTGTCTAGATGGGTCTGGTGAAAAGAGATGGGGAAAAGATGCGTAGGATTCAATAGTGAAAAATTGTTATCATGACTAATTGCGACTGTCACAATTGTAAAGGTAGAAGTTTTGTAACAAAAACAAGGGAGTAGCTAATCTTACAGTCCAGAAACAGAGGACCCTAGGACCATCAATGGAGAAGAGCACAAGCAGGATGCAGAACTTTATCCAGAGAAGCAGCTACATTAGAGATGGGGCAGAGATATGATCATGGAAAGAGGGAGCAACTAAGGTGTCTAGATTCATGGAAAGAGAGGGACTAAGAGCTGGTGGCCAGGATGCAGACTTGCAGAATGTGCCCTTTAGAGTTGTAAATTATTATATATGCCTGAGTGTTTTGGGTTTTTCTTTTTTTTAAAAAAAAAAAGCTAAAGTAGATAAAGAGAAACACTGTTAACTGATGGTACATGGAGGGAATTATAATCATTGTAATGAAACAAGGTGTGTGATTTGTTGAATGTGAAACTGATGATCTGCCCTGTAAACTGTTCACTCAATCCACAATAAAAAATAAAGAAAGGGGTGTACCAAGGTTGTATACTTGTACCATACTTATTTAATCTGTATGCTGAGCAAATAATCTAAGAAGCTGGGTTATATATTTTTTAAATGTGACAAGAAGACTAATTAACAACATGTGTGGCACCATAGGATAAGCACTGGACAGCAAGGTCAGTTGGAACCGCAAGATCAGTGACTAACTCAGCAGCCTCTCCTCTGAAACCCTATATTTGTTATTGTTGTTAGGTGCCATTGAGTCGGTACTGGTTCATAGCAACTCTATGCGTAGTAGAACAAAACACTGCCTGGTCCTGGGCCAACCTCACAATCCCTTCTATGCCTGAGTCACTGTGCTGATCCATCTCGTTGGGGGTCTTCCTCTTCTTCTCTGACCTTCCTCTTTACAAAACATGATATCCTTCTCCAGTGACTGATCCCTCCTGGTAATATGTTTGAAGTATGAGAGATAAAGTTTAGCCATCCTGACTCCAAGGAACACTTTGGCAGTACTTCTTCCAACACAGATCTGTTTGTTCTTTTGGCAGTCCATGGTACTTTTAATATTCTCCTCCAACACCATAACTCAAATGCATTAATTCTTCTATGGCCTTCCTTATTCATTGCCCAACTTTCACATGCATATGCGGTTATTGAAAACACCATGGTTTGGTTCAGGTGCACTTTAGTCCTCAAACTGACATTTTTAATCTTGAACAGTTTACAGATGTCCTGTGCAGCAGATTTGCCAATGCAATGTGTCATTTGATTTTTTGACTGCTGCTTCCATGAATAAGTATTTCAATTCCTCTATGCTTCCAGCAAGCAAGGTTGTAGCATCTACACATTGTTGTTGTTGTTAAATGCAGTTGAGTTAGTTCTGATTTGTAGCAACCCTATATAGGATTTCATGGAAGCAGCAGTCAAGAAATAAAATGACGTACTGCATTAGGCAAATCTGTTGCACAAGACCTTTTTAAAGTGTTGAAGAGCAAAGATGTCAGATTGAGGGCTGAAGTGCGCCTGACCCAAGCCATGGTATTTTCAATAACCTCATATGCATGAAGAAATTGGCAGTAAACAAAAGAAGACCAAGAAGAATTGATACATTCGAGATACGGTGTTGGAGGAGAATATTAAATATTAAAGAACAAACCAATCTGTGTTGGAAGAAGTACAACCAGAATGCTCCTTAGAAGTCAAGATGGCCAGACTTTGTCTCTTATACTTTAGACATAGTATCAGGAGGGACCAGTCCCTGGACAGGGTAGTAAAGTTTAGTAAAGTGGAGGGACAGCAAAAAAGAGGGAGACCTTCAACAAGGTGATTTGGCACAGTGGCAGCAGCACAGTAGCAGTAGTCAGGATGGCACAAGACCAGGCAGTGTGTCATTCTGTTATACACAGTGTTTCATTCTCATGTACACTATGAGTCAGAACTGGCTCAATGAAACCTAACAACAATGAGCCATCTGGATCAATAAATAACATCGTGATAAATGGAGAAAAGATTGAAGCTGTCAAAAATGTTATTTTGCTTGGATCCACAATCAATATTCATGGGAGCAGTGGTCAAGAAATTAAACAACATATTGTATTAGGTACATCTGAAGCTCAACACCTCTTTAAAGTGTTCAAGAGCAAAGATATGAGTTTGAGGACTAAGGTGCACCTGCCCTAAGCCATGGTACTTTCAATAGCCTCATATGCGTGTGAAAGTTGGACAGTTCATAAGGAAGACCATAGAAGAATTGATGCATTTCAGTTATGGTATTGGAAAAAGATACTAAAAGTGCCACAGACTGCCAGAATAACAAACAAATCTGTGTTGGAAGAAGGACAGCCAAAATGCTCCTTAGAAGCCAGATGGTGCCAGTTAGTCTCTTATACTTCAGACATGTTATCAGAAGGGACCCATCCCTGGAGAAAGACAACATGCTTAGAAAAGTGGAGGGTCAGCAAAAAAGAGGAAGACTCCCAATGAGATGGACTAACACAGTGGCAGCAAAATTGGCTCCAGTGTAACAACTGTTACAACTGTGAGGATGGTGCAGGACCAGGCAGTGTTTTGTTCTGTTGTGCATAGCGTCACTATGAGTCGGAGCTATCTCAATGGCACCTAACAACAACAAAATACATACAAGTTACCAGTTGTTGTCAAGTTGCTTCTGGCTTACAGCGACCTCGTGTGCATATACAAGGGGACTTCAAAACTTTCATGGAAAAATGGAACTAAAAGATGATGGAATTTTTCCACAAACTATTTGAAGCCCCCTTAATGTGTTGAGCTTAGAAAATAAGTGGAATTTATGAACCACATAACTACCCTCCATTTCTAATCTTCCAAATATAAAATGAAAATACCTATGTCTACTTATTTCTCTTCATGGAGATATTGTACAGATTGGTTTGCAGCACAACACAGTGGGTACTGCTGGTAGATCTCTGGTACTCAAAGGTTCATTTTTTTTCCACGTGAATTTAAGTTACCATCACATTTAAATAGAATTTTAAATTTGATATGGAGAGCTTTTTTGAAACCTGGAAGTTTTAGAAATGATTAATTTAGTAGTAACCAAAAAACCCAACCAAATCCTCTGCCATCATGTTGATTCCAACTCATGGTGACAGTATTTAGTGTTCCTGAGACTGTAAAACTTTACAATAGGAGACAGTCTTAGCTTTTCTCTGCACAGAGACTGGTGGGTTTGTACTACCTACCTTGTAGTTAGCAGCCTAACGCCTAACTCACAATGCTACTTATCTAGTACTTATTTGCAGTTAAATGTTTGTTGAATGAATGAAGAAAGAGTAAGTAGATTGATAGATGAATGAACAAATTTGATAGACTTCTTGCCCAGTGTGTGGATAATAAAAACAAATAAAAGCAGTTGACTACCATCTATGCATTTGAGTTATGTATAAATATCTCTACTGATTATTTTTTTCTCTAGTTTAGATTCTCAACAAACTATAGAAGATTTGGAGGGGTGTTTGTTGAGATTTAAATGAAACATGGAAACAATCAAATGGTTGAATTTTGGATTTTTCTAATTGAATGGTATTCCATTATCCATATTGATTTGAACTTTGGTAAACTCAATTGTTGATACCACCTGGTTAATTTTAAATCCTTCTGAAGCTTTAAAAAATGTTTCCAACATAGCTCAAGAAACATAAGAATTTCATCAATTGAAAACTAAGAATCATTTTTGTGGGATGTGTAAAACAAGAAGCTGACCAGCATTATTTTCTTTCTTTCTTTTTTACTTCAGTATCACTATTGAGAGCTATTCTTGAATTTTATGAAAACCAGATTGGAACATGATGCATGTTCTCCATCGAATAGTGTTTAAGGAATTGGGACTGAAAATCATTCAAAGTAGAAAAATATGATGGAAAAATACAGTGTACATTCCTAATTCTACCTTAGAGTATCCAAGACTGTTTCTGACAAGGAAGACTTAGTCTGATAGTAAATTTGCTGTTTTAGAAAGAATTTTACTTTACCAGTCAGGAAGAGACAATATGAGTACATATGTTTGTTTGCGTCCCAATCACTTCTTTACTTTGCTGGTTTATCAGTTACAGCAATAACTTGTTTGTTTAGAAAGCTGTGATTTCTCAATATTGCTCACAGTGAAAAATAAATCCAAACTCTTATGAATACCATTCCTGACCTTCTCTTGTCTGGACCAGGCTACTTTGTCAGATAAATGTCCCACTATCCACCTCTCCCAAGCAGGCTCCTTCCCAGCCAAACCCAACTATTGGATACTTACCAGGCTCTGTTTTGCTGTTCCAAGTCTTTGTTCCCATTTTCCCATCTCCTAGGAGGGCTTGTTTCTTCTCATTTTCACTTGCTGAATGTCTACATATACTTCAAGTTATATTAGAATATCCTTCACGAGGTCTCTCGAACTATCCCACCAAATCAACCCTCCTCTCCCCTCCCCCTGCACTACATGCACAAGTCTGCATATGTGTGTCCATACACACATGTAGCTCCTGTGATTTAATCATGGCATGTAGCCATTCAAAAACATGACCTAGGTGTACAGGTTGTGTCCTCACACATATGCCTACCCCAAGGAACAAGTAGGAACCAAAAATTCCACTTAATTCCTATTTGCCAAGGTATGCATCTGCTCGTTTGACCATGTCTATGGAAAGGGACCCCTTCCATATGGAGAGGCACTGTATGGGCTAGCAGCAGTTCTTGTCATCTGTGTACCAGGTTTTTAATTCCCCTTACCAGGGCACAAGTTTGTTGAGGAAAATGACTCCATTTATGTCCCCACCATGCGTGGATCAATGTCTTTCTTATATTTAATCAGTAGTCAGATATTGTTCATTGAATTTAATTGTAGGGATGAAATATACTTATAAAAAACAATTACTTTACCTTGCGAGTCGATGCATTTGAGTTGTGGTGTTGGAGAAGAAATTGAAGGTACCATGGACTGCCAGAAGAGCAAACAGTTCTGTATAGGAAGAAGTACAGCCTAAGCTCCTTATTAGTCAGGATGGTGAGAGTTAGTCTCTCATACTCGGGATATGTTATCAGGAGGGACCAGTCTCTGGAGCAGGCCATCATGCTTGGTAAACTGGAGGTCAGCAAAAAAGAAGAAGACTGCCAATGAGATGGATTGGCGCGGTGGCAGTGGCAGTGGGCTCAAGCATAACAACAGTTGTGAGGAAGGCACAGTACCAGGCCATGTTTCATTCTAGTGTGCATAGGGTTGCTATGAGTTGGAACCCACTGGACAGCACCTGACAACAGCAACAACTTCACCTTTTAAATGTAACTGTGTAAAATGTGCAAGCATCCAAATGCACTTTTGAGCAGTTGACTTGCCTGATTCTAAGTGTGACATGTTTCTGCCTCAGCTACACAATTTTCTATAAAATGTAGTGTCCAGTAGTCATTTGTGGAATTTCAGAAACCACATTTGTGATGCTATGATAGAGTATGGCAGAATTGGCCTGAAATCCACTTCTGACTGTTTGTTAAAATAGACAAAGAATAACATTAAGAATTGTCTGAAGTGGGCAGGGTAAAGATCAAGGAGAATGCCCATGGGAGGTCTGGAAACGTTGGGAGGAACCATTTGGATCAGTCTGAGGTCAGTACACTTCCTAGAAGTCTACATTAAGCCAAAAAATAAAGGATTTCATCTCAAAATCCTCAAAGCTAAAGTTACTTTGTCTTTGCCAGCACTCTATATAGTATAACTTGACGTGGCCATGCCCTCAAAAGAAACAGTTTGTAAAGCTTCAATGGAGAATTGATATTTTTGTGTTGCAGTTCTACTGATGAATGGGAAATGTCCATAAAGCAAGCTTTACTGACCACAAAACAATGCCATTCATAGTATAAGTTTTATGCCTATTTCATGGCATGGCCAGGACTTCAAATTTCAAGTCTCAAGGGGAACCACTGGCCAAGCTCTAGTCCACAAATCTGTGTATAAAATCTCCTACCAGCTCTGCATATCATCCCAGCTTTAAACTGCCTCACGTTTTCCACAATGGGTTTTTATAAGATGCAGTTTTCTCTTTAGGAGGAAATAAGAGTTCTCCAGTGATCTGATGCTTCTCTGGAATCTCTGGCATCTCTTTCTCTCTCCTTTTCCCTCTAGTCCTCGGTGATGTCAGTCTGCTTTGCCCGTTTTCATCCCAACTTGGTGGTCGGTGGGACCTACTCTGGCCAGATCGTCCTATGGGATAATCGTAGTCATCGAAGGACACCAGTACAGCGGACTCCCTTGTCAGCTGCTGCACACACAGTAAGTGGAATTTTGCCTGTAGTTCCAAGTTACAAGAAAAAATAACAAAAGTTTGCCATCAAGTTGATTCTGACTCATAGTGAATCTGTTGGAAAGAGTAGAATTAGCCAATAAGGTTTCCAAGACCATAATATTTACGAAAGCAGACTGTCACATCTTCCTAATACAGAGCAGCTGATGGGTTCAAATGCTGAACTTTCAGTTAGCAGCCAAGCGCTCAACCAGGACTCTTAGCTCCAAGTTTGAAGTATCTAATTTATAGTAATTTTATCTTGACTGACTAAAATAAAACTGAGATAAAGTTGTTGTTAGGTGCCATCGAGTCGGTGAAGGAAATACTGGATTTAGAGAAATCGCTTGTTGTATTGGTCGAGTGATTTCTGACTTACAGCAACCCTGAATGGGGTTTCTGCTGTTATAAATTTTTATGAGAACAGAAAGCTTTATCTTTCTCATTCAGAGCAGCTGGTATATTCGAACTACTAACTTTGCAATTAGCAGCCCAACATAACCCATTGCACCACTAGGTCTCCAATTTCGAGTACATAGAAAAGCTCTCGTTAGATGACTCAAAGGCCATCAGTGAGAATAAATCAAAATTGTGGAGGGGTACAGAAATGTTGGCCTTTTGGAAGAGGCATCTGAGAAATTGTTTTCCTAAAGAAATCCTTCACATTTGCATTAGTAGCTGGAAACACATAGTTTCAAATAGGCCATGAAGAATAATCATCACACACTGAAGGATGGTTTCTGGGATTTTTGCCTTTTCTGTTGGTGATTTGAGGATACTATGACTTTAAATTCTGGAATGTGTGGTATAAGTCTCAAAGTAAAGTCTATAGTGACAATATAATCCAGGGGGTTAAAAGTCAACATCTCAAAACCATTACTTATAATTTAGTAGAAAAGGTTCAGGAGAGTGTTCACAAGACAACTACGCTGTCATTTCCTTTAAGAGAATGACAGGTGTGTATGGCAATTGTTAGGAGGAACAAGAAGATAGGCATGTCTCCATCAATCTTTGCAACCTTGACATTCAGGATAACTGATGTGCGTTCTCTGAAATGCCCAAATTATGCCCACAGATACAGCTATACCATTGTTTTCCATTTCCTTAATGTGGTTGCCTTATTTGTTTCATCTGCAGGCCTCAGAACTGTCCTGGCTTGAAAAAAAGATTGCTAGTTGCTTTAGCTAACACCATGAAGAGGAAAACCCTTCTACTTTTATAAGATTGACAATAGAAAATGACAAATACCAAGTCAGTCCTAATTCTGATTGACTTGGGCCTAAGACACATGCAGGTGGAACTAGTTCTTGGGAATCTTGGAAAATTGTTCTTGTCTACCCCATTTCTCCAAACTAATCACAGAAAATTGTGACCCAGGGGAACATGGACTTGATTCAGGTGTTTGTTCAAATAGTGCCAAACTACTTCTTGACTCTGTATGGATACCCGATATATTCGTGAGCATGCCTTCTGGAATTTCAAATATATATAAATCTAAGTAGTAGAAAATTTAGAAATAACCTTTTAGGAAGAATCCAAATCCAGGATCTCTTCCAAAGTGTTAGCATTTCTTTCTCATTAATAGGGTGTGTTCACCACACCTAAATACTAAACTGAGAGGCATTATTTTTGCTAGAAGATAAAATTATTTTGTTTTCCTCTTCTGCTATATTTGGTCTAATCCATACCTAAAAATGCACAGTTAATTTCATGATAGTCTTTCAACCTCCTGTGTTGCTTGGTTGATTAGTACCAGGATCAAAAAGGAAAAAAGAGGCCCACCACAGATTGCTAACTAATTTCCTTTCACACCCACCACACATATGTATTTGGGACAACAGGAAATCAAAATTAAAACAAAACCCTTTGCCACACAGTAAGTTTATTCCTAAAATAAATAAAAACAATCTGGCATCTATACTGGAAAAATGAGCTGTACCACAGTTTTGGTTTTTTTTCTTTCCTTTAAGTAGAGATGTGTGTGTATGTGTTTGTGTATATGAGTATATGATAGAACCTCAAAAAGTTCACAGAAAATGGAATTAAAACGTAATGGAATTTTCCCACAAACTCTCTGAGTCCCCCTTGTACATGCTCAAGTATCTGCTTCGATTATTCTTGTTTCTTTACGCCTCTCACCCTTCTCTTAACCAACTTTTATGACTCATGAAAACACTGGCCAGTAGTATTGATTAAAGCCAGGGAGGAGGAGTCCCACACACTCCTTCTGAAAGCATTTGGCTCTATGCATCCTTCTACATCCCAGGCACACTGTTAGGTATCCCAGTCCACTAGGATTTTTGTGAGTTTTGTTGATGCTTGGTAGTTAACGAGAAGCCCCACTGAATTCTTTCTGGAAAGACATGATGGATTTTAGGCTTCTGACAATATTTGGACCCTGTTTCCTATTCTTCAATTTTGCTAAATTTACTATTTTGGGGTGAGAATTTGTTTCAGGCATTCTTTCATTTGACTTCCACATAGGACATTGAATTCGCTATTTCAGGTTCCATATACACCAGAGCATTGGGCAAGAACATGTCCATAATGCAACAAATCAGTCCTCTGGACATATAGAGACCTCATTAGGATAACATGTAGTTTCAGATCTCTGCTCCATTTGACACTGCACAGGTCCACTAAGGCTGAATCGTTTGAAAGTTCTCATAGGAACGTGGTGTCAGATAGACCCAGGGATATAGTTGACTGCCCTTCAGCATAACTGAGAGAGGTAATGCAATTGCCAAAAAGCAAATGTAATCTTAAACTGCATTAATAAAGACATATTTTCTAACACATAAGATTTGGCGATTCAGCAATATCCTGATTTATACTCTCTGCTGATCAAAAGATAGGTAGAAGGTTGTGTATCATTCTCAGCATTTTAAGAGACACTCAATCAAAGTGGTGTACATTCTGAAAAGATTGATCAGAATGAGAAGATATTGAAAACCAGGTGTCCGTGGAATAGTTGAAGGAACTCATACTGGTTAGTTTGGGTAAGACAAGACTCTGGGGGAGAAAATAGCAATTATCTATAAATATTTTTAAAAATAAAAAACTATTATTTTTACTTGATCTGTATGATCCCAGTGATTACTGAACTGAAAGCATCTCCTTGAACGTCCTCTGTCCCCACTGGTAGAAGGAAGAACTCCCTACAAATTAGTGCTAAAAATGGTCATCCCTAAAAAAAAAGTGTTTCAGTGCAGTTTGGACCACTTCTTGGTAAAGGCAGATGAGTAGCTGAACTAGATGATTATTAGGGCTCTTTGTGACCAGGAGTTTATATGATAATAATAGTTTGGGAACCAACCTTTATATAATATCAACTTTCCAGTATTAAAAGTTGTTTCATTGTAGTTGTGGCAAAGTATTATGGACAGTAACTCATCAAGAATAAGACTTGGACTCTCAGCTATTTCATAGAGAGGCATCAAGTTAGTTGTGGTTTGGCCACTGATGGCTAAGCTGCCTGAAATCTAACCCAAATTACTGCTAGGTTCTGCTTATGCTAACCTTCCATTTAGTAGTTAATGTGCAGCTGCAAATGATTTTAGCATACCATGTAGGATTCTGCAGAGTGGGCTAGCCTACTAGAGTTATGACAGAAAGAGCATCTTGCTTATGGTTCCTGGGATATAAAAATGACCTTTGTTGAAATGCTGGTCAAATGTAAGCCTCCATAATACGCCAAATGATATTTTGAAAAATAAATCTATCATTATCCTAGATTTTGCAGTAACATAAAAGAACCTAATTTTACCACACATTGTGCCAATTTCTCCCACCATTATCTCTGCACAAATAAAAGAGACTGATAGATATTAACCAGTTTTTCATAAAAGAATGTTAGTAAATGTTTGGCATTGTGACTATGATGCATTAAATCCTAACTTTAATAACACTTCTTACATAGTTCTCCCCTTTTTCAGTCACTCATTTTGAGTTTAGGAGCCAAACTATGTGGTGGCCAATTCAAGTAATTCAAATTCACTTCTCCAAGTTGCTTCTGGCCATCAATCCTCATTTGCTCTTGTTTTCTTCAGTTCCGTTGCTTTGCTTCTGACTGAGCAAGGTGATGCTTAGTGAGTATTTCAAATACTTTGTGTTGTTGCCAGGACCACTGGTGGTGCTGTAGGATGAGCACTGGACTGCTAACCACAAGGTCAGCAGTTCAAATCCACCAGCCACTCCATAGGAAAAACATACTTTTCTGCTCCCATAAAAAATGTACAGTATCAGAAATCTTATACAGGCTTTCTAAAAGTCCAAACCGACTTGACGGCACCCTAACAACAACCCAATCTGTGCTGCTGCCAGAGTTTTTAGAGAGAAATCAGGTTCAAGCCTAAAGTAGCAAATGACCTGAGGCTTATATTTTGTAATGTGTTTGACACTCAAATGTAAGCATTTCCTCATGAATCTGTGTCTGATCTTCCATGTTTCTGTTTTCGCAGCATCCTGTGTACTGTGTCAATGTTGTTGGAACTCAGAATGCTCATAACCTTATCACTGTCTCTACTGATGGCAAAATGTGTTCCTGGAGCCTGGACATGCTCTCCACTCCACAGGTGAGTTTGTTTCCCCATACATATGAGCACATCCTGATTAAAAGAGATACCTGCTTAATGGAACATAGTTCCTAAAAGCCAAACCCCTACATCCTATGTGAGCTAAAACCAATGGATGCACTTGAAAGAGTGGGCCTACTTTCAGCAGGCTCCTCTTGGAGCCAAAACCCATTTCCTTTACCACAAATCTGTAATTATTGTAATACGTTAATACTTAGGTCAGTTTCAAGTGAAAATGAAATAATCCATTTTAAAGCATAGTAATTATAGAAGTTGCCTGTGGTATGAATTGTACTCACCCTACTGCATTATTAAGCAAATGCAAACAAGGTTGGGGCTCAGCAGAGCTACTCTTATAGGTACTTGCCTTGGAGAAAAGGTATCTCAGCAAGCAGAAATCCAAGCCCTTGCTTGTATCTGTAGCCTAGACAACCATCTGTGTATATGAAGAATTTGTCAAACCATCTGTTTTCTCCTCTGGAATGTTTGTTAGTATGGTTCCTACCATTCCTTGCTCAACAAATAGAGAAGTATAAAATGAAAAAGTTCCTAAGTTTCCAAACCACTACTGATTACAGTAATAGAAACCAAACAAAGGGGCTGAAGTGGAAGAACCTTGGAGAGGCATCTTAAATACAGCATCAGAATATGTATCAGAATATATACAAACACAGAAACCTATACACATAACCACGCAAACGTATACACACTTTTCCTACATGTCTTTGTGGGGAAAAAATAAAGACGTCACTGTTCTCCAATTAAATAACAAAAAGAGTTACTTGTTAGCATGTTGGACAAAAATGTGAGGACATTTTGAAAACATTGTAAAAGATATCAAGAAGAAAATTTCTGGCTTTGCATTTTTATTCCTTTTTCTGGATTAATGACCTTAGAATGTGTCTCACACAATTTTAGAGGACATTGATGCTTCAAAAAATACATAAGGAAATGTGGAAACTGTATATAACTTTCCTTCTTGTTGTCATTGTTAAGTGCCATCGAGTTGGTTCCCACTCATAGTGACCCTGTATAGGGGTCCCGATGAGCAGCTGGTGGGTTTGAACCACTGACCTTGAGGCTAACAATCCAGCACTTATCCCATGGTGCCACACCAGGGGTCCAAAACCTCTCTTATGCCACCACAAAATACAGTTCTTTTCATAATCTTAAGCTAAAAAAAAAAGAAAGAATTGGTAACTAATAAGCTACCTACAATTTAACTTCCTCTGTGTTTTTGTTTTTGTTTATTTTTTGTTGCTTTTAGTAATATTTTATTGTGTTTCTAGTGAAAGATTTTACAGCAGTTTAGATTCCCATTCAACGATTTCTACACAAACTGTTCAATGACCTTGGGTACAGTCTTCACAATGTATGAACATTCTCATTATTTCCTTTCTGATTGTTTCACTTAAGTTCCTCAGATTTTGCGGAGCTGTAATGCCATACAGGCCTGGAATTATCTGTGGGTAATCTATGGCCTTGTCTTAAATTTCTCAGTAACATGGTGTTTCTTTCTAAAAGCATGGAGCTGATAAAGAGACTTAAGAGAGAGCCCTCTATTTACTAATGCTTAATTGTCCATTTTGCTGATTAAACATATATTTAGGTCAAAGTCACAAAGATATTTTAACTAATGTTTTCATGCCCACAGCTGCCCATCTCTAAACAGAGACTGCGAATTTCATGGCATGGCTTCCGTGGATGGCAGGGAAGAGTAGAGACATTTGGCAATTTCACTGGCCTCATTTTTTTCCCAAGTGGGTAACCAAGAGACTTTACTTCTCATATGCCCACAAGAATGGGAAGCAGGCACTAAGACAGATCCTTGTACACCCATGTTCATTGTGGCATGATTCACAATAGTCAGAAGGTAGAAACAACCCTAGTGTTCATCAACAGACGAACATAAAACAAAATGTAATATAGATATAAAATGGAATTCCACTCAGTCATAAAAGAAATGAAGTCCTAATGCCTGCCTGTTACAACATGGATGAACCCTGAAAACATTACGCCAAGAAAAATGCCAAGTGCAAAAAGACTAATATTGTTAAGATCTCATTTACATGAAATATCTAAGATAAGCAAGAGCAAAGAGAAAACAAAAGGCTACTTAGTGGTTACCAGGGACTAAGGAATAAATGGGTGAGTTTTCACCAAAGAGTGTTATATTTCTGTTGGGGATGATGAAAATTTTCAGAAATAGTAGTAATGGTTGTACAACAAGGTAGCTGTAATTAATGTCACTGAATGATACACTTTAGAATGGTTAAAAAGTTTAAATTTTGTGTTAGATATGTATTTTACCACAATACATTTTAAAAAATAAAATGGAGCTGTAAGAGAGGGAGACTTGGCCTTGTTTGCTGCTCATTTTAGTGATAGGGCTGAGTCTTGCATGTCCCAGTTTTCATTACAAAATGTTTAGCCTGAATACTGATGTGTTCGTTATGTGGCGGATCTCACTTACTGCCAGCATGTCACATGACCATGTGACCTGTGCTGCCAATACTGTTTGCATGGGTGTTCAATTTATGGACTCTTTGGTGAGATGGCTGCCTGTTGGCACCTTCAAGCAACTATGAAAATGTGGCATCCCAGAATGATGTTTTTAAAAATAATTTCAGATGCATAAGATAGGCCATTTTATTTAAGTAACCAGGAATGCTCAATGCCATTTGTTTTTGTTCTTGTTGCTGCTGCTATAACATGCTGTTGAGTTGGTTCCAACTCATAGTGACCCTGTATAGGGTTTCCAAGGAGTAACTGGTAGGTTTGAACCACCAACCTTGTGGTTCAAACCAACCTTGTGGTCCAGTGCATTATCCAGCTGGTTCCAACTCAAAGTGAAGCTGTGTAGGATTTTTGAGGAGTAGCTGATGGCTTTGAACCACCTACTTTGCGGTTAGCAGACCAGTGCTGATCTTACAGTAAGTACCACACCAGCAGTCTGAGTATTTATACTCTTTACTGTCATAAACTTATGCAGCAGTTTATATTTTAAAACACACTTGAATTCCCCATTTAAAAAATGATATCATAGTAAATACTCTCATTTACTATTTTAAAGACTTATTTAAACACAGTACTTTACAGGTTCATAGCTGTCCTCACAACTGCCTTCAAGAAAACTAGTCCGTTGAAATCTGTTTTTTATGAACTGAGAGGCAACTTTCTGGTTTCAGCCCACGGAGGACACACATTACTGCTTTGACAAATGTACTTACCACATCTGATATTAATACATGTGTATTCTCACAAACAATTGATTTTGAAAATGTTTGTAAATACAAGGGTATTGTGTGTTTTATGAAAGCCTGGGGCTGACAAGTGTAACCATTACAGCATTATCTTTAGTTTCTGCACCATTAGTTTCAAAATTCTCACCTGTCATCTCAGCCTGACTTAAGAAGCAACAACACATGCTGATGAAATCCAGCCGGCCTGAAACCAGAGATACACAGAAGCACGAATGTCAGGGCTGTAAAGCGTGGTTTCTGGCACAGCCGGAGTCTTTTGTAACGCTGTGTGAAAAGCAAACAGACGATTTGGCCAAATGATTTTTCCGTGCTATCTTTGGCATGGCAAGGAGTTGACAGATGGAAATGTAACCATGCCGTGTTTTGGTAGGAGAGCATGGAGCTGGTGTACAATAAGTCCAAGCCTGTGGCGGTTACTGGAATGGCCTTCCCGACAGGAGACGTCAATAACTTCGTGGTTGGCAGTGAGGAGGGTACAGTCTATACGGCTTGTCGTCATGGAAGGTAATTTTCTGTTTTCTTATTGATGACATGTCCTTCGTTTTCGAAAGTCTTTTTGTCACATTCTGAATTGTAACCACCTTCCATTCTGAGAATGACATTTCTGAAAAAATGCAAAGTACAACTTGAGTCGTCGTTATCTTAAAGCTTATATCTGCTCAGATTTTTTTTTTTTTTTTTTTTTTCAATTTCAGTTGCCATTGAGTTGACTCCAACTCATGGTGACTGAGGTGTGTCAGAGTAGATGTGAACTCCGTAGAGTTTCCAGTGGCTGGATTTTCACAGGTAGATCACCTCTGGGAACTTAAACTGCTATTAGTAGCCAAGCCAATTAACCATTTACACCCTTTAGGGCCTCCCTCCCATCTTACCCAATTGTAAAGCTTTGAGGGGTCACACTGCTTTGAAGAAAACAGTTTAAGCTTTGTAGCCTATTACATGCGATTCTGACTCTGTGGCCCTTCCTAGCCTCAACTTTTCCACATGGCTTCAGAGTCCAGCCACACATCCATCAGGTTTAACAATTCCCAAACATTGTTTACACAGCCACACACTTCTGTACATTCAGTTTCCTTCATCAAGTCTAGCCTTCATCTCTTCTTGGCTCATTCTTCCTCATCCTTTACAAGTTGACATAGTGGTCTCTCTGCTTTAAAGCCTTTACTGATTCCCTGAGTGAGGTGGGAGGGACAAACACAGAACTGTCTTCTTTACAGTCACAGAGAGCTTCCACTCATTTTATTCATTCATGGAGGATTTGTTAAGCATCTACCATGTACCAGACACCATCTGAAGGATACAGAAAGCAACAAGGCAGATATGAATGAGAAGAAAATGAAAAACTCCACAAGAAAATGAACAGAACAAAAATATGGAGATCATAGTCCAGTTGAGGGTGAATTATCATAAACTAATAAATAAGTAAATATTTAGGTTAAATGATGATGCATGCTAGGGAGAAAACTAAAATAAAATAAGGGAGATAGGATTGTAAGCTGTCAGATAGGTTTGCTATTTTCTGGGAAGTCATTCTGGTAAAGATGAAACTGTCTGTTCCTATAAAGATGTACAGACTCAAAAACCCTATGGAGCAGTTCTACTTTGTCCTAGAGGGTCACTATGAGTCAGAATCAGGGGATTTTTTATGATAACATTTATCACATTTTATTTTAATTATTCATTCATCTGTCATTTAGTCTCTTGTTAAACTATTTCCTTTTTATCTATCATTCCCTGTCCAGTGCTCAGCATGTAAGTGAAGAGTAAAAAATGCATTTGGAGAATGGAGAAATGACTACATCAAAATAATATGGAAAACTATCTTAGAACTTCTACCCCTAGTCAGGGGAATTGGAATGTATGAGACATACAAGCTACCATGCAGTTTCTAGCTGATACAAACTTTGCCTTGATTGAGAGACTGGCAAATGGTCCTAGAAAACAGAGCCTTTAGGATCAGTGGAATCTAGTCATTTGCATGAAATTATAAAATCACATGCAAAATTTAACATATGGCCTCACATCTTTCGAAAGATCTACTCTGTTCACCCTGCTTAATTTCTCTTTCCTTTAGTAGTTTTTGTCCAGTCTATTTCTTTCATCTCTTACAATCATCTCAGGCTATTTACTAGATGTAATGGTGTTGTTGATGTTGTTGTTGTTAAGTGCCATCAAGTCGGTTGCAACCCGTAGCAACACTGCATAGGGTTTCTGAGAATGGCTGGTGGGCTTGAACTGCCAACCTGAGGTTCAAACCAATTTAGCAATCCAGCACATTAACCCACAGCGCCACACCAGGACTCCATATAATGAGGACCCACCTATTGTTCCAAGTTCATAGTCCTGTGTTTTGTGCTTTGTAGAAGTCACGGCATCCACGGTTCAGCTAATGTTATTTTTTTATCTATGACAAACACCACAAATCTCTTTGCAACAAGCTTGATTTTGTTTCTCTCGTTGGTTTATCCACCTGAAATATAAAATGCAAGTCTTAGTAGTGTCATAAAGCAGGAAAGATTTGGCTTTGTAGTTATTTTAAATGGGTGATATAGGGCTATGGAGCTGAGAGTGGGATTTCTTCTTTTCACCTAACATGAAGAAGGTGCAAATCCACGTCCATAAATTAAGGTCCTCATTTTGCACCCTATAAACCATCTCAAGATGTTGTTAAGGGAAAGTGGAATCTCATCAGGAGCTACTTCAAAGATCAGTTCTTCGTGTTCATTAGAACAAGGTTAAATGATCACATGTGGCACTGCTGTGAGCACTTGTGTTGGGCATAATTTTTGAGTGCTTGGTACCTGGGATTCATGCTGCAATATTTTGCTTATGATTTCAAATTTTGCTCAGCACATTGACATTTATTGGTGCTCTAAAAGCACAAGTGATTTAGTAACTTATTTCATTTTTACGTATCAGGACATAACATTTGGATTCTACATCCCTATATATTTGTCATATTTATAGGTGCATGTAGATGAATTTTTTAAAGATAGTACTTTTTATATATTTTCTAAGAATTTTCTAATTAATATGATTGCATACAGACTGCTATGTGATAACAGTGAGCTGCTTGTGATCCCAGCTTGGTTAAATAAGTGAACAATGCATGTGACGACTTTTCAAGTGTATATCACTCTCTCTCAAATGGACTTTAAGAAAACAAAGGCTTGTTTGTCTTGTCCTTTATTCTTTAAGTATTTGCTGTGACATTTATCAAACTTAGCCACAAACACAAAGTATAAATTGCCTCCCTGGAATTCATACTTGGCGTACTTGTAAAGTTCTCTTCTGCTTTCAGTGGAGAGAACAAATCATTTTCCCCATATTTGAGTTATGCATATTATTTTGTTGTGACAAGGATTTCCACAAAGGATTGCATTTTCAGATATGTGGCACAGTCGGATAAACACTGGATGGCTAATTCCATGATCCTCAGTTCAAACCCACCAGCGGTTCTCAGAAACCCTATACAGAGTCGCTATGAGTTGGAACCAACTCCACATTATACAACAGACTTAAGAAATTTCTGTAACAATGGATATTTCTTCAAGGATGTATAGAGTTATATAGCCAGTACCCACTGTCATCATCTTTGAATTGATTCCGACTCATAGTGAACCAATGTAGGGTTTCTGACATTGTAAATCTTTACAGGAGCAGAAAGCCTCATCTTTCTCCTGATAGCAGCTTGTAGATTTGAACTACTGACTTTACAGTTAGTAGTCCAGTACTTAACCTACCGCACCACCAGGGCTACTTGTTATAGCCATTGTTGTTGTTGTTGTTAAGTACCACTCAATTCTGATTCATAGGGTTTCCAAGGAGTGGCTTGTGGGTTTGAACTGCTGACCCTGCAGTTTGCAGCCCAGTGCTTATCCTGCAGCACCACACCAGGACTCCCTTTTACAGCCAAAAAACTCTCTAAAATAAGTTAAAATAGAGCATGTGTAAAATGTCATGAATAGAATAGTCTTTTTATTAGTACAGCAGCTTCTGAGATCTAAATATTTATGTTTTTCATCAAAAATAGTTGCAT
Organism: Chrysochloris asiatica; assembly: GCF_000296735.1. Taxonomy (NCBI): domain Eukaryota; kingdom Metazoa; phylum Chordata; class Mammalia; order Afrosoricida; family Chrysochloridae; genus Chrysochloris; species Chrysochloris asiatica. The sequence continues at coordinate 11,198,675 of NW_006408528.1, read as the reverse complement.
CGACAATGATAAGATTTAAGAAACTCCTGAAGAAGGATAAAAATAAAATTTGGCAAATTCTGAATCTTAGACAGATTACATAGTGACACTGTATAGGATTTCTGAGGTGCAACTGGTGAGTTTGAATCATTGACCTTGCATTTCAACCAACATTTCAGTTCAGTGCTTATCTTCCAGTGCCACCTCATTAACATGACCTTATTCTGCCTCATTAACCTAAGGGGCAGTTCACTCCACAATGGGACCATAATGATAGGTATGTTGTTGCTTGTTGCCAAATGCTGTTGCGTGGGTTCTGACTCATAGTTACCTGTATAGGGTTTCTGAGGAGCAGCTGGTGACTTTGAACCACTAACCTTAGCAGTCCAGTGTTTATCCCACAGTGGCACACCAGGACTTTAACCGCAGGCATAGAGGCTGGATTTACAACACATCTCAGAATCATCAGGTCACCAATTGCAGATCCACCACTGGGAATCATTGCCTGGTCAAGTTGAAACATATTTTTGGGGTACACAATTCTATCTATGACAGGATCAAACTGGAATGAACCGTTTTGAAACCTTACATTGTTGGAGGTGTTTGTTCTTGTGAATTATAGGGAAATAATCATGCAGAGATGAGATTATGTTTTTAAAGTAATGACTGTTTTGCAAAGTCACTGATATTCTGCTCACATGTGGTCTTTATGCAGCAAAGCAGGTATTGGTGAGGTCTTCGAAGGTCATCAAGGACCAGTGACAGGAATTAACTGCCACATGGCGGTGGGTCCAATTGATTTTTCACACCTGTTCGTCACATCATCATTTGACTGGACCGTCAAACTGTGGACCACAAAGGTAAAAATACCTTGATTAAAATTCTCAGTTGTTAAATAGGGGAAAAGGATGCTTTTCATTCCCTGTGGGTAGCTCTCAACAGTTGCAACACCTGAATCCTCTTTCAAGTGGTTTGGTACTGGGAACTCTTTCAATTTACTGGTGAATCTGGTCTGCCCCAGAGCTAATTTAGTCTCACTTGCATAGTTTATTTCACTAATTTGTAAATATTAAATAAGTAATACTTGAAAGCATTCTAATTGTAAAGAATTTGAAAGATTCAAATTATAGTAAAGCTGAAGTCTTCCTTAAGTAATATGAATGCTGCTCTCCATATCCACTTTGCAGTCTACCATCTTAGTCTTCTCCCAGAAGTAACCTCTGCTAACAGCTTAGTTTCGCTCTTTCAGAGTTACACGTGTAGCATTTGCATGCATACATGTGTACCTATGGAAATATATAAGCCTTTGACAGTTTTAAGCTTGTAAGTGACTCTGTAATATTTATGTTTTAAAAGGTCTCTTAAAGACGGTGAACATAACTAATGTTGCTCAACTGTAAGCATAAAAAAAGCTGAAATGTTTCATATATTTTTGCCACTATAAAATAAAGTTTTACAGAAGGTCATTCCAGCTTTACTTGGGAGCAAGAGGAAAATGAAAAGAAGGAAGGTGCATTAGTCCGGGAAGGAAGTGATGGTGGCTTGAGCCAGTAGTTTAGGATAGAGAGAAGCTGGTGGATTTAAGAACCACTGATGAGGTAAAAGTCACAGAATTTGGAAATGGATTTGATGCTATAAGGAAGGTGAGAGAATGAGGCAGATGAGAGAACCTGGTTACTGACTGGGGCAACTGGCGATTTGTGATAGTATTCACTACAATGGAGAATTCTGGAAAAGGGGCATGTTTCTGAAGAAACTCTATGTATGTTAGTTTAAAGTGGCTGGGGGACACAAAGGGGCTTTGTTAAGTGCTTGGCTGCTAACAAAAAGGTCAGCTGTTCAAACCCACCAGCAGCTTCACGGGAAAAAGATGGAACAAACTGCATCACAAAGATGAAAGCCTTGGAAAGCCTACAGGGCAGTTCTACTCTCTCCTGTAGAGTTGCTCCTCGCCCTAAGTTGCAATCAACAGCAATGGGTTTGGGTGGGGCACAATTCAAGGTCTCTATTGTTGTTGTTAAATGCCATCAAATCATTTCCTACTCATAAAGACCCTGTACAGAGTTTCCAAGGGGCAACCGGTGGGTTTGAACTACCAACCTTGTGGTTTGCAGTCCAGTGCTGCTGATCCTATAGTACCACCCCAAGAGTTCAGAAGATCTCTATTAGGAAGTCTGATATGTGGGATGAAACACAAGAGAAATCTCTGGACTGAGTTATCATTGTTGTTGTTAGTTACCATTGAGCCAGTTCCAGCTCATGGTCACTCTGTATAGGGTTTCCAAGGAGTAGCTGATGTGTTTGAGCTGCCAACCTTGTGGTAGACAGTCGAGTGCTTATCCTACAGCACCACATCTGGACAGTGAGAACTTAGTAGCCGTCAGAATAGAAACAATAATTTAAAACTATTAGTCAAATGAATGAACTTTAAAGAAAGACTAAGACAAAAGGCAGAAAAAGAGGACTATTTAGGAAATAAATGGGAGAAATGTAGTTTAAAAACACCATGAGAAGTGGGACAAACACTCTAAGTTACTACGTGGTATCATGAGCATCAGTGGAGGAGGCTTGAGTCAAGAGAACAGAACTGACTTCTAACCATTTGAAAGTACGTACAGCCTCACTTCTCAGGGAAATGGAAATGAAAACCTATATTTAGCTGGATTATTAAAAATCCAACAGGTTGACAACATATTCTGTGGCAAGGCAAAAAGAAACTAGCCATTCTCATGCATTACTGGTGGAAATGCAAAATGGCATACCACTGTGAAAGGGAATCTGCCAATTGCTAAAAACAATGTCTAGGAATCTATGTCAAAAATACACTAGCAAAATTCAGAACACTTGCTGACGGGTACTGAGTTTCTGTTTGGAGTGATGTAAACATTTTGGAACAAGAGAGTGGTGATGGTAGCACAACATGGTGAAAGTAATTGCTGTCCTTGAATTATTGTTGTTGTTGTTGTGAAGTGTCATTGAGTTGCTTCCAACTCATAGTGACCCTGGATAGTGTTTCTGAGGAGCAGCTGGTGGGTTTGAACAGTCAACCTTGTGGTTTGCAGTCTGGTGCCACACCAGGAATCCGGTCACTGAATTATATATTTCAAATGGTTTCAAATGACAAATGTTTTATCATATGTATTTTAAAGCAATAAAATTACACTTAAAATTAAAATAACAAAATAAATTTAGTCACAAGGATATTTGTTCTCAGACTTCCTGAATAGTAAAAGACTGGAAACCATCCAAAATGTCATCAATAGGACACTGAATAAATACGCTAATCAACACGAGGGAGGACTTGTCAGATGTAGACAATATGAAGAAGATTTCTATATGCTATTATGTAGTGATATCTAGGGTATATTTTCTAATGAGCAAACAGGGTAAAGAAAAATGGAAATAGCATTCTGTGACTTGTTAGTATAACATGCATATTTTTTATTTGGAAGGGAAAAGCACCCACGTACACAAAAATTACTCACCAGCCGCTCCTGGGTAACCATACACACAGTTGATAAGAGTCAGAACCAACTCGACACACTTAACAACAACCAACACAAAAATGGAGTCTAGGGAAGCAGGCAGCTAAAAGACATAGATATAAAAGCCAGACATTTGAGTATGCCTTGTTTGTAATCTGATTTTGGTGTCATGTATATATTTTATGCATTTATAAAACAAAATAAATAAGAAAACATTCATTAAAAATTTAAGATAACATGAAACAAATCAGTCTTACTGTGGTTCAAGCTCATGGCAAACCCCCATAGTAAGGAGTGATTTTAAGTGACTTTAAAACATTGCATTTTGAACACATATTCCTAAAGACATAATTTTTAAGGACGAAAAAGAACTTTAAGGAAAAGGAAAAGAAAAACCTTAAATAGCGTCTATACATATTATTAAGGAGCTCTGGTAGCATAGTGGTTACGAATCGGGCTGCAAACCTCGGGTCAGCAATTTGAAACAACCAGAAGTTCTGGGGGAGAAAGATAAGGCTTTCTGCTCCCGTAAAGATTTACGGCCTCGGAAACCCTGTACAGGGTCGCTATGGGTCGGAACCGACTCGACGGCACATACATATTATTGTGCTGCTTGTATTATTTCTGTTATTCTGAGATCACTGTGTTTGTTTTTCCAGATAAATCAGATGACTAACTATGCAGGTGCCTCTGAGAACGGGGATTATGAACTTGGTTGAAAGGAGATTCAGATGTGTGATGTAAAAACCCTGTAGAATTTTTTATTTGATTTGAAGTAAGAGCTCATAATGTATGGTGGTGGCGGCGGTGTATCGTGGAGTTGGTTCCAACTCACAGCAACCCTGTATAGGGTTTTCAAGCCTGTAAATCTTTATGGAAGCAGAAAGCCTCATCTTTCTTCCGTGGAACGGCTAGTAGTTTCGAACTGCTGACCTTGAAGTTAGCAGCCCGACTCATAACCATTGCGCTACCAGAGCTCCTTCATAATGTATACTATCTTTAAGTTTAAAAAGAATACTTATTCACAGCATTATCTACCACAAATACCTAGAAACAATGGCCAATCTTGAAGCAATAACACTCCTAGTATCCACATTGTGTGGTCTAAATACCAGGTCCACTAAAAGAAACCGGGGGGTCATGGAGACATAACTAATCTCACGTCTAGAACAAGAAATGTGAAATATCTCATCCTAGCAGAAAACAAGGAAGCTACCAACCATTATGAGTTTCTTGTTAAAGGACTAGGATGTCAACCTGAATTAGCTTCTGTTGGCCAAAAATCATCAATTAATCATCACCATCATCAGGTACTGTCAAATAGGTTCCAACCCAAGAATGACAGTGTGTGTAACACTGCACGCACACACCCCCTACATCATTTGAGCCCATTGTTACAGCTGCTATGTCAGTCCACCTGGCTGAGGGTTTTCTTTTTTGCTTACCCTCTACTTTACTAAGCACAAATTCCTTCTCCAGGGACGGCTCTCGCCTGATAAAAGGTCAAAGCAAGTGAGACAAGTCTCACCATCCTCACGTCTAAGGAGTATTCTGGTTGTACTTCTTCCAAGATAACATGTTTCACTCTTCTTTCATTCAGTCCACGATATATTCAATATTCTTCACCAGCACTTTAATTCAAATGCCTCAATTCTCCTTTGTTCGTCTTTATTCATTGTCTACCTTATGCTCATGCATATGAGGCTAAGGTGCACTTTATTTTATTTTTATGTTTTATTGTGAGTTATATGAGAGAACCTCAGTTCCATATTCATTCTATCGTATATCATTACATTGTCATGGTTCCAATCCCCTCCATGCATCGTCTTCCAACCAAAGGGCATATCCTAGAAGCCCGTGCTCTACACTTCCCACTCCCCCCTCAGTCTTCGGCCCACAGTTCCTCTCCCTCTCTGGATCCAAAGTCCCCAGCCGCTTCATCCCTCCATGTCATCATCTCTGTCTCCATCTCAGGCATCCCCGGTTCTCTGGGTGGTGTCCCGTTCTTGGCTTTTATCCATTGGTGGTCCCAGAGACCTCCGCTCCTAGACTGGAGAAATAATCGCTCTCTTCCTTGATACAAAACATCTACCCTTGCATTTCCAACACTCACAATCCGTCTTGATAACCATTATTCACTACAGTATCGCACGTAACCCATCTGTATTTCATTTCATCAGCTCCACCTAGACAAATTGGATAGTACTCGTTGGTGATTCTGCCTTCCTCCATACCCCCTAGGTCTAGGTTCCCTCTTGAAAGCTTGTAAGCCAGTTACTTCTTGCCTTTGTAGTCCCTCCCTCCCCATTTGGGTATCCAATGTCCAAGTTGCCCCTCTCTGTCTACTCTGTGTGTGGAGGGGGTGGGAATGTTTCTTGCTGTAAGGATTTGTTGCCTCTTTTGTGTCACTGCATTCATATGCATAGGTTAAGTTCATCAGTTTGGATCAGTTCAGCCTTCTTCCCCCACCCCCACCCCCTCTTCTTTCTTCTCCTGGTTGAGCTCTGATCATCCAGTCATCCAGTCCTGGTCATGTGGGTGTCATCTGCAAGTGTGGGTGTTCTTGTGCACATGCCCTCTCTTCCCATCAGCCGGAAACTCCATTCTTCACTTGAGTCCTCCGTGGCCACTTCACTGACTCTGGGCCCAGGTGTCCTCGGGTCTCCTCGCACTGCTTGCCAACCAGGTCTCCAACTGGGTCCACAGAAGCCCTCTGAATATTGTGAGGCTTAGTTCCTCGCCGCTTCATTGCTGCTTTTACCCCATTTCTCCCCAACGGTGATGCGTGTGTTTACCAATCCAAGCGTGCATTTCCACCGAGTCTCAGTTTTGGGGGGGCGGGGCGCTACGTTGGTAGGACCCAACTGACTGCCCCAATGTCTCCTAGGGGAGCAACCTGTTTGTTCCCGTAGTAGCAGTCCATCTGTCTCCATTGTGTCGTGTTTTTCCTATAGGTCTTCCATTCGAGACATAGACATATCTTTTGTTCTTATCATAAGGTGCACTTTAGACCTCATAGTGACATCTTTGCATTTTAACACTTTAAAGAGGTCTTTTGCAGCATACTTGCCCAATGCCATATACTTTCAGTTTCTTTACTGCTGTTTCCATGAGCATTGATTGTGGACCCAAGTAAAATGAAATCCTTCACAATTCCAATCTTTTCTTTGTTTATCATGATGGTGCTTATTGGACCATTTGTAAGGATTTTTGTTTTCTTTTTGTTGAGGTGTAATCCATATTGAAGGGCATAGTCTTTGATCTTCATCAGCCAGTGCTTAAGTTCTCTTTCACTGTCAGCAAGCAAGACTGTGCGATATTGCAGGTTGTCAATGCGTCTCCCTACAATCCTAATGACCATTCTTTTTCATATAATCCAACTTCTTGGATTATTTGCCCAGCATAGCTGGACTGCAAGGTCAGTTTTAAGGCATGCTCATCACTTCACGCTCACCAGCTGCTTCTTGGAAACCCTATACAGGGGCGCTATGGGTCAGAACTGTTGATGGCACTTAACAACAACAGACTGAATAAGTCCAGTGAAAGGACTTGACCCTAATACACTCCTTTTCTCGTTTTAAGCCGAACAGTATCCCATTATTCTGCTTAGTGACTGTCTCTTGATCTATGCACAGGTTCAGCATGAGCAAAATATAGTGTTCTGTAATTCCATTCTTCGCAAAGCTATCCATGATTTATTAGATCATTAGTGAGGAAAATAAATTCATGAATTCACAATGATACAGAAAAAAAATACCAACAACAACTTCCCATTGGTCTGATTTGGAGAATACTAGAAAATCAACTCATTATTTTGAATGCTAGTAAATAAACCAAAGAATCAAACATTGACTTGCCTTTTCTGTATTATTTCTACCTCAGAGATGCTACCATGGAAATGTGAATACTAATTGGGTATTTCATTATATTTATGAGTTATTCATTTGTAGCTGTAATAATAATATGTGATCATCAAAAAAGAGGAAACCCTTAAAAAGATGGGTTGACACGTGACCGCAGCAATGGGCTCAAACAGCCAAGACTGTGAGGACAGCACAGAGCTGGACAGTATCTCTTTCTACTGCACAGAGGGTCACTATGAGTTGGAACAGATTCAATGGCACTAGTAACAACAACCCACCACCAAAGAATTCTATGCTCTTCTATCTACACTGCATCAAAATGGCAGTTTTGGCATCTTCAGAGGGCTCAAATTGTATTTCTTTTAAATGTTGAGTTTTGGGGAACAACAAGAAGAAGAAAGTGAAGTGGTAAGATCAGGGCTTTAGGGTAAAGGGGGTATGGTTTCCCAATGAAATTCTCAAAGGATAGCCCCTGCTACCTTTTAAGAATAAGCAGATGCACTGTTATGATGGACAAAATTCATTGGCACAACTTTCCTGGCCTTTTTTCTCAGTAAAGCAGTTTTCAATTTTCTTTACCCCTCTGACCAGGGCTTTGTACTATGAATATATTTGAAACCTTCCAAAATAATGACACCAAACCCTGCCTCCCAGAACACTCTGATTCTCTACTGGGCCACACAGAACTCAGACAGCATACTCATAGTTATGAGGTTTATTAGGGAAGTTCTTAAATGCTATTGAGTCGGTTCTGACTGATAGCAACTGGTAGGTTTGAACCACCAAACTTGTTGTTAGCAGTCCAGTGTTTATCCAAAAGTACCACAACAGAAATTTTAACAGATTACAATACAGGGTCATAAAAATGCTCATGGCACAGTTGTTCCAGTCAGCTACTGATAAATGCTCACAGAGCACACCACTCCACCATAAGCCTTAGCCTCAGGCACTAAGCTCTAGCTCCATAGTTCAGCAAACTTAGCTCCCCCACTTAAATGCCTGGAGGCACCCAAAGTCACTCAGCTTTATTTGCTCTCAGCCCACTGCTCTCTCATGCTCTGGATCTTGGTTCTGCTGCTGCTGCTCCTCTGCCATTTCTCTGATGTCACGGCTATCTGCCCCTAGATAGAGGAGGTTCAGTTTACAAGGATCTCAGGGTCCAAAGGACAACACTCCACGGCTGGTTCTTTATCTTTGATGATAGTGAGATCCCTCTCTTCCACTTCTGAGATGGCTCATTTTAAACCCACGTTAGAATTCCAAGTTTTCACAATTACAATGAACTCTGTTAACACCCACTGCTGAATTATGCCGTCCTATCAGTATCTTCTCCCATCTCCTTCTTACCCAGACATCCCAGGAAAACAGTCTTTTGATAGGAGTTACAAAGATAAGGCTAGAAGAGACATCTAAAGTAAAATCCCTTAGAGTTACTAACCATTTATGCAAGAGTATGACCACAAACAACCTTTTTATCTTAATAAAAAAGGTAAAGGGGGAAGAAAAACTATTGTTTTGGAAATGGTGACTTTTAGAGTTTTCGTTTTTCTTTTTTCATTTTTGTTGACTGAGACTTTTAGAGAAGAAGAGAACTGGGAAAGAAATAAAGTCCGTAACTATTTTTAATTCTTTCTGAGAATAGCAGTTACCTTAGTAATATTTATTCTAAAGTAATTGGGTACCCTGGAGTAATTTTATCATTTAAGCAAAGGCACAGAAAGTTATGAAATAGTCTCACTTGGTAATTGGATTAGGGATACCCTGATGCCTAAGTTGTTGTTGTTAAGTGCCGACCCATAGCGACCCTGTACAGGGTTTCCGAGGGTGTAAATCCTTACGGGAGTAGAAAGCCTCATCTTTCTCCCGCGGAGCAGCTGGTAGTTTCAAACCGCTGACCTTAAGGTTCGCAGCCTGATTAGTAACCACTACGCTACCAGATGCCTAAGAGTACACATTAAACCACATAAGGAAGATCCCTCTAAATTGTAGAAAGAGTTGATAGTAACAAATAAAATTTTGATTTTGTCAGAAATCAGTGAAAAAATAGTCTTCCATATAATGCTTTGTTCATAGAAATAAATATTACATGAAAGGAAAACCAAAAACAATTTCAAAGACAAACCAAACAACAGGAAAGTTTGATAACATAGATGTGTATTCTCTATACTCTATTGATCAAGGACTCATATTTCTACCACAAAGATTAAAATATTAGTAAATAATATCTGTATTTCAGGAAAGAATGTTATGCTGGAATTAGCACATGAAGAAAAATGAATCTAGAAGCTTGTAGTAAAGTTCATATTCATTCTCTTTGTAGAAGGTTGTTAGAGAGAAAATAACACATCACATTCTTTTAGAGAGAAGCTCTCATTTTAAATATCAGAACCAAGAAATAGAATTTCTCTACATGGGATCTTAGAAATATTGTTGTTGTTGTTGTCAGGTGCCATCGAGTCGGAACCGACTCATAGCGACCCCATGCACAGCAGAACGAAACAATGCTCGATCCTGGGCC
>NW_006408528.1:11180928-11187590 GCF_000296735.1 Chrysochloris asiatica | reverse complement strand
CATTGATCTCTTCCAATCAGTCGGCCAGACAGTTGTCTTCCAAATTTCCTGGCAGAGATGAGTGAGTGCCTCCTGTACTGCCTCACTTTCCTGAAAGATTTCAATTTTTATTCCATCAATTCCTGGTGCCTTGTTCTTTGCCACTTCTTTCAATGCACTTTTGGAAATATTAGAGTTAAATTAAAAAGATAAGTATATATGAAGAGATAGCAATCATTGTCTTTGTAATTTGAAAATTTGACATTTCCATTAATTTTGTGGGTGCTTTTATTTAAATTTTTATGAAGAATGGGCAGGTCGGATATTATTTTTAATTGGGAAAAGCTAAAGGAATAACATAAGGAGTTCTGGTAGCATAGTGGTTATGAATTGGGCTGCGAACCTGAAGGTCACCTGTTTGAAACTACCAGCTGTTCCACGGGAAAAAGATGAGGCTTTCTGTTCATGTAAAGATTTACAGCCTCGGAAACCCTGTACAGGGTTGCTATGGGTCAGAATCAACTCGACAGCACTTAACAACAACAAAGGAATAACATAGTACTGCATATTTTGAGTTTGGATTTTATATAATCCCCAGAAGGATGGTTTAATTCATGAACACTAAATAGTCGCATTGATTAAAGGTGAAATTAACCAACCAAATAGTATTATTAATAGAAATAGTCACTGGAGTTAACTGGACCGTAAGATCGGCAATTCAAACTCAGCAGCCACTCCTCGGAAACCCTTTATAGAGTTGCTATGAGTCAGAACAGACTCCTTGGCACTCAACAACAATACTAGTATTATAGAATCTTGAAACTTATAAATGGCTCTTGCTGGTTTCATTAGTTAATTAGTTAAATTTAACAAATTAATTAAATTAGTTAAATTTTATTGTCAGAAACTTAAGGCAGTAATCAGAGTCATAACTATTTTGTTATTTTTTAAATAAGCATAGGAATGCTCCTATTTTTGATGGAGCAGAGAGCTTTGTTTGTTACATTCGTTACCAATTTTTTTTTAAACTCCATGCAAGATACTATGTGAATAAAAGTGAAAATACAAAGAAAGTAAACTATTTGGCCTTGCTCTAGTGGATGAAGAGTTAAAATACAATCATGTGTGAAAATAGTATTGTTATAGTTGTTTACTATATGGGCAATCACTGGGAGATTTCCAATGAGTAGTAAATCAATGAGTTGTGACCTAATGGGGGAGAGTGAACATGAAATATATAGACTGTAAATCCTTGACCTAGTCACATGGACATCATCCCATGCAATTCCTCATATTTAGCATCACTGGTCTCTATTTCTGTATATCCAGGTACTCCCCGTGTTACAAATGTCTGATTTACACACAACCTCTAGTTAGTTACAAGTCAACCCCTATAAAATACTCAATACTTGGATTATTAATTTTAAAATTAGTACTGGAGTTCTATTATGAACAAAGTAGCTATCTAGTCAGTTTCAAACCCCTAGTCTAATTTACTCCCTTGTGAAACTGACAAGGCAGAAGAAAGGAAGGACAGAAAGTGACATTTACTGAATGCCAGGCTTTGCAGGCACAGAACAGATAAGAAGTCACGAGAGGCAGTTAGTCATCAGTGGGAAAAGGATGCTCTCCCCTTTGCTGGCTAACCTCACTCTGCAGAGTCTGAGGTCTGAACTCTGGCCCTCACCTATAGAAGGTCTGCATGTGGCAGTACTTGGTAGCAAGGCCACGCAGAGCAGGCCAGCCAGCAAGTCCCCGGAGCACAGCATCAGATCCACCAGCTGGGGCCTCGTCACTTTGCCAACACCAATATCTCATAGATCTTGTCCTGTTCCCCAAGGCAGCAGCCAGCCACAGCCACCTGCAGCCTCCTGCCCTGAGGTATACATACAATGGTTTGTATTATCAAGCAGCGTATATTGTTACTGTATTATGTTAAAGATACCTTAGTGTATCTGGAAGTGTTTGTTTATTTTTTTAATTCATAGAAAGGTATACTATGTACCATATACTAAGACTATATACTATTATGCAATAGTATACATAACACATTTGGAGTCTTATGTCGCACTGTGGATCAATGCACTGGACTGCAAGGTCACAAGGTTGGTGGTTCAAGCTCGCCAGCTGCTCCTCAGAAACCCTATACAGGGTTGCTATGAGTCAAAACTGACCCAATGGCATTTAACAGCAACAACAACATAACTGACATTAGACGAAACATACCAAACTACTCCTTGTTGTTAAATGCCATCAAGTCAGTTCCAACTCAGCAACCCTGTATAGAATTTCCCTGACTTTAAATCTTCAAGGGAGCAGAATTGTTCCTATGTCCCTACAAATTTGACTTAAAGAAAGAAATTAGAAATAGAACTCATCTGCAGTGCAGGGATAGTCTGTAGAGACTTCCCTTTCCCTCCAACCAGTTGAAAACAAAACAAAAACACCTACTTTGGCCTTAGAGTTCTTTTCCCATTCTGTGTATCTTCGGCCTTTATCCACTGAATTGTGGTTTCACCCCTAAATGTCTTTATCCCCATGTCCACCACTAACCCTTTTCTTTCACATTTTGCCCTGACCTTTTCTTACCACTTCCAGTGTTCACACTGCCATTTTCATTCCCTTTGATGGCATTGTTGCTTTAATTCATTTCAATTAGTCCCTTGGAACTTCCTTCTTTACATCAATGGAACTGCTTTTAGAGTAGAGCAAAAAGCTTCATATTTAATAGTCAATCCTTGATGATCTTTTTTTTAAAAAATGCATTGCCTGAATGAATTCTATTGAGTACCGATTCTTACCTTTTATGGTATCTTAGCACATTAAATTTCCCATCCATCAAAAAATGCTGGAGTTGATGTTTAAAAATAAAGTATGAACTCTTGGCTGGATTAAAACATTCATTATTCCACTCAGCTTCTCTGTTTGCTGAGGTTTGGAATAATTTTTTTTTCTTGTACTGCAGTTTAGCTTAGTGGCTAGACAAGTTATGAGTCTTTGGACTTTTTATCATTGCCTCCAGTTTGGAAAGTTTCAGTGGATTCCAATTAAATGTGGAGTTAATATTTATTTTGGTTCTGGTACAGCTTCACAAGGATTTAGGTTCTTGATACTGTTCATGTATTAGCCATGTCCATCCCTTCAAAGGACTATATGTCTTCTACTTGTATTCGTTTTGTTGGTGTTGTTGTTAAGTGTCATAGAGTCGGTTTCAACTCATAGGGACACTGTGCAGGGTTTCCGAGGACCAGCTGGTGGATTTGCACTGCTGACCTTTAGTTCACATTATAGTGCTTATCCTACAGCGCCACACCAATATTTCCCAAATCCTTTTGGCATTAGATTTTTAGGATCCCAAATCCAATTCCCTTGTCATAACTGGTCAGGTGTTGGACCTGACTTAACCCAGGTGTCAGCATTTGATGTGGATTCTGGACAGCACCCTGGAGTGAGCCATCCAGGAACCTTTCATGAAACACATTGATTGATGGAAATCACTGACTTCCTCCTAAGGTATCTTGACATTGTATAATCTGCCCTAGTAGTTAACACACATCTCAGTCCTTTAATCTTTCAGCAAAGCAGTGAATCTACGAATGAAATTTTCTAAGTGACTGAAGGGTGATGACTTTGCACAAATTAGAAAGATGATCTTCAATCTTCCAGAAACTACTGTGAAGTCAATAAATGTTACCTGTTTCGCTTTTACAGGCTTTACCAGGGTCCTGATGTTGTGCTGCGGGTTAATGCGCCGGACTGCAATGGCAATGTTGGTTTGAACTACAAGGTCAGCGGTTCAAACTCACCAGCTGGTGCTCAGAAACCCTACACAGGGTTACCTTGAGTGGGAAATGACTCAACAGCACCTAACAACAACAACAACAACAATATTATAGACAACTCAATAGTAAAAATAAATTTCCATTGCCAACCAAATCACATTTAGTGTGAGATTCTGCTGGAACAACTTCCTTTCCCTATCAGACCACAAGTTCCTTGAGAGTAGACCTGTGTCTCTCCTCTGTAGGTCCCAGGACCTACCATAGACCTTGGCACCTGGTAGTTACTTAATAAATCACTAAATTAATACTTGGGTTTTTAAAAAATGTGCATTCAAGATATAATGCACCAAATATTTATGTTATTAGTGGTCTTGAGCAGTAAAATCTAAAGCCAAAATTTCAAATATAATTATTAGAAAACTGAGGAAAAGCTTTAAAAAATCCCATTGCAAAATGTTTAACAAACTATAATTTTGGAAAAAATATCTAAGGCAACCATCGAAGAGTCAGAGTGGCCTTCTAAATCTTTTCCTTATAAAATTTGTTGTTGTTGAGTACCATTGAATAGGCTCCAACTCATAGTGAGCCTCACAAAATGTTGTTCTTAAGAGCTGTCAAGTCGGTTTCAACACACAGCCATCCTGCATAGGGTTTCCTAGGAGCAGCTGGTGGGTTTGAACCATCTACATTGTGATTCAGAGTCTATTGCTTATCCTACAGCACCACACCAGGAGTACATTACAAAATTGATGAATAGAATTCCAATTCATTTTTTAGAACAATCCAAAGAATTGGGCAACCAGAATGTCCTTAACCATATCTTCCACTCAAGAGGATGACTTTTCCTCTTTTCCCCAATGACTGAAGAAAGATGCTTCCCAACAGGCCTGGTTGAGCAGCATGTGCTCTGAAACAGTCACCTTTTGAGGAATTGTAGCCCAATTACTAACAAGAATTCTCTTTCTAATGATACCCTTGGGAAACTCTTGTGCAGCATGGTACCCCCTAGAAAAAAGCTCAACTCTGAATCAGCTAAGGAGAAAAATTCTTACCATTTACTGAAATGGTGAAGGGCAGATGGAGAGGCGAATGTCTTCAGATGTTTCTCGAAATAGGTGACATCCAAGCTGAGGCTTGAAGGAGGAGTTAGTCAGATGAAGGGAATGGGCATTCAAGCAGAAGGAACAGAGTAGGAAAAAAAACACACAGAAACATGAGAGAGTTGACATTCTCAAGTTGTGTGACTTTGGGAAAGTGACATAATGTCTCTGTGCCCTAGTTTCTTCATTATTATAATGGAGATTCAAATACTACCTATCTCTTAGGGTTGCTACGAAGACTAAATAAGTTAATATATGTAAAGCTATTATGACAGTGCCAGACTCCTAGTTTTTGCTGTTATGTTGTTAGATGCCATCAAGTCGTTTCCAACTCATAGCAACCTTATGCACAACAACAAATACTGCCAGCTCCTGCCCCATTTTCACAATTGTTGTTAAGCTTGAGCCTGTTGCTGCCACCATTGTGCCAACCCACCTCATTGGGGGTCTTCCTCTTTTTTACTGACGTGCCACTTTACCCAGCACAATATCCTTCTCCAGGGACTGGCCCCTTCTGATAATATGTCTGAGATGTGAGGGACAAAGTCTCAGCATCCTGGCTTCCAAGGAGCCTTCTTCCAATCCAGATCTGCTTGTTCTTCTAGCAGTCCATGCTACTTTTATTCTTCTTCTTTAACACCATAATTCAAATGCATCCATTCTTCTACAGTCTTCCTTATTCATTGACCCACCATCACTTGGGTTAGGTACACTTTAGTCTTCTAATTGGCATCTTTGCTCTTGAACACTTTAAATAGGTCTTGTGCAGCCCATTTGCCTCATGCATAATCCAAGTAAGTACTATAAAAAGATGTGGTGGTAATAATATTTTGTTATTATATTTCTTATTTTGGGTATTTAAATATTATAGTAATTTATTTGGGCTGGAGCACTGGGTACAGTATGACCAGAGGATGGCTCTGGGAACAAAAGGGGACCAGATGATGAAAGGCTATTTCTGATGCCAGGATGGAGGAGGCTTTCTTGTGAAGATGACAAGGGTCGTAACTTATGGTAAAGCAGGACTCCATCGTTTCCTGCTGGGTACCGAGGCAGGGTGAGAGTGGGCCATCCAATGACTGCTTTAGCTGCTTACCAACAATAC
Source organism: Chrysochloris asiatica (assembly GCF_000296735.1). Taxonomy (NCBI): domain Eukaryota; kingdom Metazoa; phylum Chordata; class Mammalia; order Afrosoricida; family Chrysochloridae; genus Chrysochloris; species Chrysochloris asiatica. The sequence continues at coordinate 11,181,624 of NW_006408528.1, read as the reverse complement.
TCATGGTCCACATGCACCTTGAATACATCCCGTTGTTGTTGTTGTTGTTGTTGTTAAGTGCCATCAAGTCTGACTCATAGTGACCCTGTATAGGGTTTCCAAGGAGGAGCTGGTGAGCTTGAACCAGTAACCTTGAAGTTCAAACTGACCTTACAGTCCAGCACATTAACACATAGCACACAGATTCCCATCATCTCAACACTAATTGGTTGGGCTATTAATGTACGCTCTCACAAGTGCTCCACCTTCCGTGGTAGAAAACTGGGGCCAAAATGCTTATTTTGGTAACCCTTTCATGTATCTTCTTCCAATTTACTGCTACATCTAAATTTTCAGCTGAAACAAATCATGAGGCTTAAGGTTAGAGTGATAATAATCATAATAATAATAGAAGCTGCTTTTAGTTGAACACTTACATGTGCCTGGTATGAGGATACTTCAAAAATTTTGTGGAAAAATTAAATAGAAAAATAATAGAATTTTTCCATGAGATTTTTTAAAGGCCTTTCTGGTAGCATAGTGGTTACAAATAGGGCTGCGAACCTTAAGGTCACCCACCAGTTGGAAACTACCAGCTGTTCCGCGGGAGAAAGATGAGGCTTTCTGCTCCCATAAAGATTTACAGCCTCGGAAACCCTGTACAGGGTCACTATGAGTCAAAACCAACTCCACAGCACATAACAACAACAACAACAA
>NW_006408528.1:11140885-11180828 GCF_000296735.1 Chrysochloris asiatica | reverse complement strand
TAAAGATTTACAGCCTCGGAAACCCTGTACAGGGTCACTATGAGTTGGAACCGACTCCACGGCACATCACAACAGCAAAGTACTATACCAAGAGTCCTGGTGTGGTGCTGTGGGCTAATGCGCTGGACTGCAAAGTTGGTTTGAACCACAAGGTTGGCAGTTCAAGCTCACCAACTGCTCCTTGGAAACCCTATACAGGGTCGCTTTGGATCAGAACTGACTGAACAGCACTTAACAGCAGCAACAACACCAAAGTACCTTACCAGTTATGTCATATGGCTTTAAGTATTCTTCTTTCTTTTTCTTTAATAATATTTGATTGTGTCCTTGACACCTTTGTGAGTTGGTCATGGGGTCTTCCTTGCAGAATTTTATCCTCTGACCTTTTTGCTCACTTTATGTTCACTTGATCTGACACTGTGTCTTCAAGGAGTAATTTCTTTTTTCCAACTTAAAATTGTGCTTAAAATTTAGATCCAAATGTATATTCCCTCCTTCCTCCTCCTTACTTCCAACAATTATATTAATCATCAGCCAGGGCTCCATTAGTGTTTTTCACACCTTCTGTTCCTTCTCCTGACTGCAAAAGGGATTTAACTAATGACAAGGCAAGACAGAAGAGGAACTCTGCTTTGCCTTACATCTAGAGAAACACATCTAAGGAATTTTTCTTAAACCACTGCTATCAGGTTGATTCTGATTTATAGCGACCCTATAGGACAGAATAGGATTACCTATTAGGATTTCTAAGGGTTCCTTGAGCTGCTAATCACAAGGTCAGTGGTCCAAAACCACCAGCTGCTCCTCAGAAAAAAGTTGGGACTATCTGCTGCTGTAAAGATTTACAGTTTGGGAAACCCTACATTGGGTTGCTATGAGGCCGATTTGACTCAGTGTCTATGGGCTTGGTTTGGTTAATCTTTATGGGAGCAAATGACCACATGTTTTTCTCATGGAGCCACTGATAAGTTTGAACCACTAAGCAGCCAAACACTTAACCGTGGTACTATCAGAACTCTTTGTTGTTTTTTTAAAACATTCTTGACATTTTTGCAATCTCTGTTTCTTTGGAGTCCTGGTGTGGCGCTGTGGGTTAATGTGCCAAACAGCAAAGCTGTTTGAACTGTAAGGTCTGTGGTTCAAGCTCACCAGCTGCTCCTCGGAAACCCTATAAAGGGTCTCTGTGGGTCGGGATTGACTCGACAGCCCTTAACAACACAACATGTTTCTTTAGCTTGTTTACTTGTTTGAGTCTTGACTGTATTTATATCCCCATCCCCACCCCCAGCAGGATATTACTTACTTGATTCATCTTTCTCCTTTGCCTAAGACATGTTAGTTTACCAGTAGTAGACATTTAGGATGAATAGAGTTTGCCCAATAGGAAAAATGCCTACTTGATCTACTTGAGACAACAAAAATTGGATTATTATTTACATTCTTCTAGTGCTTTATAAAGGATAAATAAGAGACTCTTGCTTCCACCCTCCTATGGAACTTAATGATAGAAAAATAAATATAATTAATTTTTGAAAACTTTCTTTTTTCCTTCCAAAGTGGAGTAACCAGCCCTTCCATAAATTCTGGGGAACTAGACCTCAGTGTTTACTGCTGGAAGCTTACCAGCTCTGTGGAAGTTTCTGGAGAGGAATGTTGTGGAATTGGCAATAGGGTGAAATGGCTTGCTCTCCTGTTCCCCAGTTCATTGGCTTGAACTAATCCAAATTAAAAGTAAGAAGAGGTTTCTTACAAGTTGTATGCTTCCTTCTCACTTAGGGCCATCCTTAATGATGAAAACCTTTGCTTATAAACACTGGGTTCCCCTTTACCTCTCTCTGTCAGGCAGGGGCAATGGTCACCAATACAGAAAGGTTTATGCTTCCACCCATCCAGGGAACTTAATTTATGCCTAACAGCTTTGTTTTTTCACTCCCTCCTTTAATAAGTTCAGTAAATGAGATGAGTTTTGCTGTTCTCTTGCTATTAACCCCATTTGCTTAATATAACAATCTGTGGATCATAAAGATGAAATGTGTGAATGTTCTTATACCTTCTCTTTACAATATTTCATGTTAATGTAGATGCGAAATAAATTGGAATGCTCATGTTCTTCTCTAGAAGTGTCCTCTCCCAGCCCCCAAAGGTCCATCCATTGGGAAAATAGTTCCTTTCTGAGAATGCATATCTCAACTTGTTAATGAGTCTTCCTCCAACTGAAGCTCCCTCATATATAGGGAGCACTGGTGCAGTACTGTAGAATAAACATTGGACTACTAACAGCAGTTTGGCAGTTCAAACCCACCAGCTGCTCCTCAGAAGGCTATGGTTAGGAACTGACTCGAATGCATATAACAATAGACTCTACCCAGAGGCTAAACAGTCAGCCATTGAGAACCCTGTGATACATATGGGTCCACCATGAGCCAAAGTCAAGTCAATGACAATTGGTTTAGTGTGGTTTGGGATATATCTATTATCCTATTGGTTCTTTTTCTCTGAAGAACCCTGTGCCATGTGATTACTCTCTTCCACCACATTCTTTCCTATCCACACTGCTACACAGCTACCCCCAGATACAAATATGGTTTCATATTCATGGTTCCCTCATGTGCCTTGCCTGTTCATGAACACACTCCTGCAGCATACATGGTATAAGACTACATTATCCAGATGATATAGAACATGCTTACAGAATGGTTTAAACTCTTACCTAAAGGAAACATAAAATTAACGTTTCTCTAGAGAACTCTGGTGTGGTGCTGTAGGATAAGCACTGGACCACAAATCGGTTTGAACCATGGGTCAGCAGTTCAGACTTACCAGCTGCTCTTCAGAGACCCTATACAGGGTTGTTGTGAGTAAGAACTGACTTGATGGCACTTAACAACAACAACAACAACAGAGAACTCATAAACCCCTTGAAGAATTAAACTCATAGTTCAATCACACTCCATAAATGCCCGTTGACCCAGAGATAAGAGAGAGAAGAGGAAGGGCTGGTTGGTCTGAAATATGGTGAGATATGGGGACTCCTGAACCCATGGACAAGGACATAACCATGGAAGACTAGAGCTAAGAGTGAAGTGTCCAGCTGATATGAAGTGAAGGGAGATGCACAAAAACACCCAAGCTTGCAGATAGTACTCATCGTGCTGGATAATCAGAACTTGATTAGAGGAAGTCAAAAAATTTTTGATAAAGGAAACAAGTGTGAATTGCTACAATTTGATGAACTTAACCTATACTTATGGATGTAGTGCCTCAAAATAACAACTGAGAGAAAAGGAATCTTCACAGCAAGGATCATTCCCATACCGTCTGTACACAAGGTTGATAGGGATGGGCAACTTAGACATTGGCTACCTAAAATGGGAGGTCTATAAAGGCACGAAATGACTGGCTTACAAGTTTTCAAGAGGGAGTTTATTTTCAGAGTGTGCAGGGGAAGGCAGAATCCTTAAATCATTTTCATCTTGTCTATATTGGTCTGGTGAAAGGAGATGGAGATACATTTTTATAGTTCAATAGTGAGAAATTGTTATAATGACTAATTGCAATTGTCATACTGTAAAGATAGAAGTTTTGTAAGGAAAAGGGGGAGTAGTTAATCTTACAGTCTAAAAACAGAGGACCCTAGGACCATCAAGGGATAAGAGCGGAATGTGGTACCCAATCCAGAGAAGCAGTGACACCAGAGATGGAGGAAGAGATGATGGCATGGAGAGAGAGAGCAGCTGAGGACTCTAGGCTCATGGGAAGGGAAAGCTGTATACTGGCAGCCAGTAAGCAAGCTCACAAAATGCACCCTTTGGTTGTTTAAATGATTATATATTCCTGACTGTTTTTGTATACATAAAAAAAGAAAACCCCAGAGGGAATAAGAAGCAAATACTGTTGAATGATGATGCATGGAGGGGATTATAATTATCGCAATGAAACGATGAGTGTAAAATCGATGTTTTCCCATGTAAGCTATCACTCAATTCACAATGAAAACTTAAAAAAAAAAAAAAAAAGACTTAAACTCATAGCCCTTCAGGATTGTTTGACAAACCAGGCTCTACAGGGAGTGGAGTAAAAGTGTATTTAAGTATCACAGCATAAGGCAGACTGCAAGGCTGCCCAAGAGGGAGCAACTAAAATAAGATCAGAATACAATCACTGAGGAAAGGAGAAATTCCTATGCATTCTGTAGGTGTTTGGAAGAAATTGCAGAGTTAGGTAGGGCTTGTACAATTTGGACAGTTTGTACAAAACAAAGGAGTGAGAATAGTTCCAGTGTAAAAAAGAGCATGAACAAAGACTTGTAGACCAAAGAGATTCTCTGTGTTGAGATTGTGAACACAGCTGACTGGCAGGAGCAGAGGGTTTGGATTAGGGATGAGGGGGAACACATTGCCAATGCTGGGTCCTACAATTTCAGCACTGATGTAGCCCAGTGGGATCAGATGTTGATATTCAAAGCCCTGAATTGTCTTGTTGGAGCACTGGCGGTGGGATCTGTGGGCTAGAGGTACTTTCTCAATGTAGCTATTTGTACTGAGCCTGTCACTAGCTCAGCAGGAGGTAAGAATTACTTGACAGTCTTGCCTGGCTCTCACCCATCTGAAGCATGAGAGAGAGCGGGAGTGTCAGAGTAGGTGGGCATTGGGGAGAGTGAGACCTAAGAACCGGGGCTTTCAGTGAAGGACATTTGGAGGCTTACTCACAGTCTGGGGGCACCCGTGCCAGGCCAACAGGCCCCCACAATGGAGTCCTTGTGCCCTCCCAGTTCCCCATGTGGTTAGTATTTCACACTCACAGTACTTGACTGGATGCAGAAAGCAAATCACTCTTTCTCTCTCTCTGTCTCTGTCAATCTCTCTCTCTCTCTCTCACTCTCTCTCTCTCTCTTTCTCTCTTTCTCTCTCTCTCTCTCACACACACACACCAATGATCAAAACTCACTTTGGAATTTAAAATCTCAGCTAACAATCCTGCTCAGAAGCAGAAAGCAACATTTTTCATACAATTCTATGGGTTCCCTATTAAATTGCAAAAGTGAACAATTCATCATATGCAATACACTCATTTAAACTCATTTGACTTCTTAAGACAGGGTGATAACATTTTTGGATTTCATTTTTGTTTGCTGTATAAGTCTTGAGTTTGGGCCAAAAACCCAGGCCCTGGATGAATGTGCTTTAGACTTCACTTTTTGTCATGAGGCCAAATGGACATGGGAGAGAGGGTGTAGCTGTCTGTTCAGACATGATTTTTAGTTTTGCCCTTTGCCTCTGGAGCCAGGGCCCTGGCCCATGTCCAGCCCCACGGAGAGAAGATTATGGTATTTTCTAGGTAATTTTAAGGAGCACAAAACCCAAAGTGAAGTCAGGTGGTTTCAAGTCTGCACTGAATTTTTCATGTTAAGGATTTGTCATGATTTGGGTTTTCAGCAAAGCTGTGTTTTAAATGATGAAGGGAGTAGTATTCTTCTGGAGACAGGCATGTTTTGGTTGTTTGCTAATGACCTTTGGTTTTGCTTATGGAGAGTTTTGTTAACAAATGGAAATGTAGCAAAATCAAACAGTCTCTTTCTTTCTTACTTTTTTCTTTTTTCTCTCTTTCTTTTTTTTAAACAATGGGAGCCCTTGCAATAAACTGTCAAAACCATGCTATAGATATTGGTTATTGTGGCATCATTAATACCGTGTAAAAATAAATTAGTCACTTTAGCAATCAAATACATTCCTCTAATCTCCTGTCACTGCTTTTAAACAGAGCCTTCTCCTCACTGTTTGATAGTTCCTATTGTTGAGATAAGAGACATGTAGAAATGTATTCAAAAATTCTTTGAAATTTTTCCAACTTCAGGAACCTATTGAGCACTAATTAGCCTTAAGGCAACTGATAAGGAACCTCAGCAGGGGCCAGCTCTTGAATTTAAAGTTAACCTCAGCCCTGGATAAATGTTTCAGCCATGGAATGCATGTCCTACTCGGCTATCTTCCTTACTTGTCTTGTTTTCCCCCTGCCCTCTCACCCCTTTTGTTTCATCTTAACCTCAGACTACCTTTTCTAAAAGAGAGGGAGGTCAAGACTGAGTCTGCATATGGTAGAAAATTAAATCAAAATAAACTCTAAACACAAGTGTAGAAGACTTCTGTTTCAGGGTAAGATGACTATCTTCAAGTACAACTGATTGACTGAACTGAACAGAACTCTACTTTCTAGTTCATAGTTACTTGTATCCCAGGGTTGGATTGCTTCATTTTTATTGAGTTAGCATTGAATCACACCTAGTTTCAGTTCTGCATGCTTACTTGTCCCACTTGTCTCAAGAACATCACAGAGATATGGAAATGATGTAAAGCAAAGTTGAAAATTAAAAAGAAGCTCTGCTTTCTCTGTTGTTGTCAGGTACCATCATGTCAGTTCCAACTCATAGCGATCCTATATGCACAACAGAACAAAGCACTGCTCAGTCCTGCACCATTCTCAAAGTAGCTGTTGCATTTGAGCCCTTTGCTGCTGCCACTGTGCCAATCCATCTCGTTGAAGGCTTTCCCCTTTTTCTCTGACCTTCCACTTTACTGAGTATGATCTCTCCTGATAACATGTCAGAAATACGAGAGACAAAGTCTTACCATTCTGGCTTCTAAGGAGCATTCTAACTGTACTCCCAACATAGATATGTTTGTTGTTCTGGCAGTCCATGGTATTTTTAATATTCTTCTCCAACACCATAATTCCAGTGTGTCGATTCTTCTCCTGACTTCCTTATGCACTGTCCAACTTTCACATGCATATCAGGTGATTGGAAGTAACATGGCTTGAGTCAGGTCCACCTAAGTCTTAAAACTGACATCTTTGGTCTACAACACTTTAAAGAGGTCTTGAGCAGCAGATTTGCCTAATGTAGTATGTCATTTGGTTTCTTGACTGCTGATTCCATGAGTGTTGATTGTGGATCCAAGCAAAATGAAGTATTTGACAACTTCAAACTTTTCTCCATTTATCATGATGTTATTTATTGATCCAGTTGTGAGGATTTCTGTTTTCTTTAATTGAGGTGCAATCCATACTGAAGACTTTGATCTGTATCAATAATTAGTTTATATACTCTTTGATTTCAGCAAGCAAGGTTGTATCATCTGCATATCTCAGCTTCTTATGCTAATGACACATTCTTCATATAATCCAGTTTCTCAAATTATTTGCTCAGCATACAGTTAAATAAGTATGGTGAAAGGATACAACCCTGGAATACACCTTTCCTGATTTTAAACCATTTTGTATTCCTTTGTTCTGTTCTAACAACTGCCTTTTGGTCTGTAAACAGTTTCCTCATGAGCACAATTAAGTGTTTTTTTAAAAAAACTCATTCTTTGCAATGCTATCCATAGTTTGTCATAATCTATACAGTGGAAAGCGTTTGCATGCTCAATAATGCATAGTAAACATCTTTCTGGTAGTCTCTGCTTTCAACCAAAATCCATCTATCTTCAGCAAAGATATACCTAATTCCACATCCTCTTCTGAATCTATCTTGAATTTCTGGCAGATCTCTGTTGCAATCATTTTTTAAATTACCTTCAGCAAAACTTTACTGCTTATGATATTAATGAGATTGTTCAATGACTGTCTCTAGAGAAGGAATATATATATATGTGTGTGTATATAGTTGTTGTTGCATAGTGCCTTTGAGTCAGTTCCGACTCCTAGAGACCCTGTATAGGGTTTCTGAGGGGCAACTGGTGGGTTTGAGCTGCCAACCTTGTGATTCAAAGTTAGGAGGCTGATAAATATATTAAAACTTCATGGAAAAATAGAATTAAAAGATAATGGAATCTTTCCACAAACTTTTTGAATCCCCCTTGTATATATTCACTCATACATATTCACCACCATCATTGTCTACAAAGAGATGTGTTTAGGAAAGGAGAGAATTGGTTCTCAGACTCAGTATTCCATCTTACATTCCTAGGCACAATGCCATAAATGCAGAATTGTAGAGTAAATGTGCCCTTATGGGTGTGCATTAGAGACCAAGGGGAAAACGCCCTTCTTCTTTCCTCCTTTGAAAGTTACAAATATTTTATCAAAGACAGATCCTTGATTATGGATAAAAAAGTTAATGACAACAAGCTAACCATGAGATCCTTTAACCCCACCCATAAACCCTGTCATGGACAGCTTTCATCCTTAGTGAAATATTCCAGTCCCTGCAAGACTGACTTCCAGAGGCAACAAAGCCATGAAAGGCATACAAATGTTTACAGAAAGTAGCAGGAGTCATTGATGCAGTATGGTTAATGTGAGAAGTGGCTTTGCTGATATTAGATCTAAAAGCCCCACACCCCAATCATGAAATTACCAAAATACTTTTACTAACTGCTGGTATTCATTGGCATCACATTCATCAGCAAAGACAATATATCAAGATCTGTCTTCAAGTACCACTGCTGTTTGTGATAAGATAATATCCATATGCCTCGGGTCGCTATGAGTCAGAACGGACTCAATAGCACTTAATGACAACAATAGTAACAAGGAAGACCAGCTAATACCACTATTATTCAAATGTACACACCACCCACTAAAGCCAATGATGATGAAACTGAAGAATTCTACTAATTTCTTCATCCTGAAATTGATCAAATATTCAATCAAGATAGAGTGATAGCTTTGGCAATTGGAATGCAAAGTTTGGAAACAAAGAGGAAGGATCAGTAGATGCAAAATATGGCCATATTGAAATGATGCTGGAGATCACATGATAGAATTTTGCAAGACCAATGACTTCTTCGTTGCAAATACCTTTTTAAAATAATACAAAAGGCAACTATACACATGTACCTCAACAGATGAAATACACAGAAACAAATTGACTACATCGGTGGAAAGAGATTGTGGAAAAGCTCCATATTATCAGTCAAAACAAGGGCAGGGACAGAAGATGGAACAGTCCATCAGTTGCTTATTTGCAAGTTCAGGCTAAAGCTGAAGAAAATTAAAACACATTCACAAGAGCTAAAATATGACCTTGACCATACCCCACCTGAATTTAGAAACTATCTCAAGAATAGATTTGATGCATTAGACATGTAAGACTGATGACAAGAAGAGTTGTAGGATGACATACAGGAAGAAAGCAAAAGGCCATTAAGAAGACAAGAAAGCAGGAAAAGACCAAAATAGATGTTAGAAGAGACTGAAACTTGATCTCCAATGTAGAGATGCTAAAGCAAATGGAAGAAAGGAGGAGGTAAAAGACCTGAATAGAAAATTTCAAATGTCAGCTCGAGAAGACAAAGGCAAATACAATAATGAAATGTGCAATACCTGGAGTTAGAAAACCAAAAGAGAAGCATTTCTCAAGCAGAGGGAACTGAAGAAAAAATTCAAGCCTTGACTTGCAATATGAAGGATTCTATGGACAAAATATTGAATGATACAGAAAGCATCAAAAGAAGATGGAAGGAATACACAGAGTCACTGTACCAAAAAGAAATTTCCAATGTTCAACCATCTCAAGCAGCATAAAATCAAGAGCCAACAATCCTTAAGGAAGAAGTCTAAGGTGCATTGGCAAAAAACAATGCATCAGGAATTGATGGTTATAGATTGAAATCTTTCAACAAATTGATGCAGCACTGGAGGCAGTCACTCATCTATGCCAAGAAATTTGGGAGACAACTACTTGCCAACTGACCGGAAGAGATCCATATTTGTGTCCATCATAAAGAGAGGTGACCCAATGGAATGCGGAAATCATCTGGCAATAATATGCTACGCAAGTATAATTTTGCTAAAGATAATACAGAAATGGCTGCAACCATACATTGACAGAGAACTGCCAGAGGCTCAAGCTAGATTCAGAAGAGGATGTGGAATGAGGGTTATCATTGCTGACATCAGATGGATCTTGGCTGAAAGCAAAGCATACTAGAAAGATTTTTACCTGTGTTTTATTGACTATGCAAAGGCTTTCGATTGTGTGGATCATGACAAGCTATGGACAACATTGTAGAGAATGAGTATTCTAAAAGACTTAATTGTGCTCATGAGGAATCTGTACATAGATCAAGAGACCATAGGTAGTGTGAACAGAACAAGGGAACACTGAGTGGTTTAAAATTAGCAAAGCTGTGTGCCAGGGTTGTACGCTTTCACCATACTTATTCAATCTTTATACTAAACAAATAATCTGAAAGGGTGCATTATATGAAGAAAAACATGGCATCAGGATTAAAGGATGATTCATTAACAACCTGCGATATACAGATGATACAACCTTGCTTGCTGAAAGTGAAAAGGACTAAAAATACTGATGAAGATCAAAAACCACAACCTTTGGTAGGGTTGCACCTCAATGTAAAAAACAAAACAGAAATCCTCACCACTGGTCCCATAAACAACATCCAATAAATGGAGAAAGATTGAAGTTATCAAAGACTTCATTTTGCTCAGATCAACTGGAAGCAGCCGTCAAGGAATCAGACGACATAATTGAATTAGGAAAATCTGCGGCACAAGACCTCTTTAAAGTGTTTAAGAACAACGAGATGGATTGGCACAGTGGCAGCAGCAGCAGTGGGCTCAAACATTCCAATGATTGTGAGGTTGGCACAGGACCAGGCAGTCATTTATTCTGTTGTGCACAGGGTCACTATGAGTTGGTATCGACTTGATGGTACCTAACAACTACAGCAGCAACTTCAGGATGTCTAATTGCTGTGTTGCTGATCTGGATTCAAGCTTCTTTATGTTCAATTATGTGCCTTTCTCCTATTTCTAGACATGAAGCAGGCAGGCTCTGAGTCCAATTCCATTTAGTACCATAGACATTATTGAGCAATGGTGAGGTGCTGTAGGATAAGCACTGGACTAGTAACCAAAGGTCAACAGTTCAAACCCACCAGCCACTCTCGGAAACCCTACATAGGGTTTCTCCTATTTCTGTTCCTTCCCAGACAAATGTACATTTAAGTATATTCCATGTAAAGATGTATTAATTCTTTCTCTGTCTCCATCTCTCTCTCTCTCTCTCTCACACACACAAATTGAAATGTATGTGTTATTAAAAATCTCAGGTTCTTACTGATACTTTAAGTCAAAGCATAATGACTATGGAATTTTGTTTATTTTGAATGAGATAATGTTAATAAGATACTTAATTGTTACTATCTTGTTACTTGAGTACAAAGGAAATCCCTGGCTAGATTTCTGCATCCATTTCAATGGTGGCCTTTTCTCTTCACTTCTATTTAAAAAATTTCCATTTTACTTTCCTAGTCAAGAACTGTCTCCTACTCTAAGCTACATCCCATAGTCACAAACGTGCTGAAATCTGTGTTGTAACTGAGCACCAAGTGTGATCTTCACCAGAGATCAGATTTCAAGGTACCAGAGTAAATAGAATAGTTCTGAACCAAGGAGCATGCTGGAAGCATAGTAGGTGCCCCATGGAGGATGCTGAGCTGACAATCCATGAGGGAAAGTTGAGGTACAGCCCTGGGAGACTAAGAATCCCAAATCCAAAGGGTCAGAGTAAAATTCATGACTCTTCACAAATGTCAGGTCTGAATGGAATTGGACTCAGAGCCTGCCTGCTTCATCACCCACTTTCAAGTCATCTTGTCTGTCTTCTGTTTGCCAGACTCTGTGACAAACTCTTGAGATATAAATTCATGTAAGAAATGGTTCCACGTATCATTTGTTACATTTAGTGGAAAGTGAATGGGCTTGAGAAAAGAAAGGGAAGGAAGTCCTGGATTAAGTTACTTTTAAAGTTTGGTAGTTCATGATTAGATGGATTGACTTTAAGTACCAAAGTCATTATTGAGCAATGGTGTGGTGCTGTAGGATAAGCACTGGACTAGTAACCAAAGGTCAACAGTTCAAACCCACCAGCCACTCTCGGAAACCCTACATAGGGTTGCTATGTGTCTGAACCAACACAATGGCACAGAGTAACAATAATCATAGACATTTGGTCCTAAATTTCAGGTGCATTTTGGCTCTCCGACAGCTTGAAGAGCCAAAGAACACCATAGTGATCATTGCCATATTACCCAACCTCTCCTCTACTAATCCCATTTGTTTATTGACACTTCTAGCTCCAAAACCTTCAGTGAACCCCTAATTGCTAATTACAGTGGCTTCTTCTTAGGACTCTTCTGCTATGACACGATCTGCCACTCATTCTTACAGCTCTCTCCAGCCCAGGTTATGTTTAACTGGTTTAACTCAGGTCTCTCTCTTATTCTTCACTCTCTTGGCCCACTCCACTACCACTAAAGACCTTCCTTTTCTCCTTCATCCATGTGTTGTTCTCTACCTCAGCAGTTCCTATAATGATTCTTTGAAGCACTGACTTTAAACTTGCTCATTCTTTCAACTCCAGAGCTATGAGATGGCTTCAAAAACTTCAAGGAAAATGAAATTAAGAGATAATGGAATTTTTCCACAAACTTTTGGAAACTCTCTTGTACAGTTCTACTTCCAGGTGGCTCGGAATGATTAAAAATTATCATGCTTAAATGCAGATCTGATCTATTTTTCTTCTGATCTTCTAATTTCCTTTCAATGGTATTCATCATTTAGTTGGCTGTGTTAAAAGAGCTGAGAATATTTTCATGAATGTTAGGTGTCTCTGAATCCATTTAGTTCATACACATTTATCAGCACATGTTTAATAAATTTGCAGCTTATTACATCCAAGAGTCTTAAGTATATATATATAGTCAAGAACCTCTCTATGTTCCTTGCTTTAACCAAACTAAAATCATTTCCTATTATTTCTTAGGGTAAATCCTCAAAGTCCATCTAAGTAAGCTCTTCTTATACACTACCTATACCTCTATCTGAGAATACCATGGAGTCCCTGGCTGGTGCAAACTTGGCTTCTAATCAAATGATTAGGAGTTCAAGTCCACCCAAAGGCATCTCAAAAGACCTGGCCATCTACTTACCTTATAGATCACAGCTCGACTCTGACACACATGGAGTTGCCATGAGTCCAGGTTGATTAGATGGCAATAGTTACCTGGGAATGCCATGTTGGTTTATATATTCATGTCTTTGCATGTTTTGCTTTCCCCTGCTCAACTGTCTTCCTTACCATCTATGGAAGTCTACGCATCTTCCAAGGCAGATCCTATCACCTGTCCTAGTTAATACCTTCCTTGACCACATCAGACCATTGTAACCACCAACACTACCTCCAACCCCATCTCCAAATTCCTCTGGCACCTATCATCAGTACCACAGAGTTTAGCACCTGGTCGCACACTTGTTCTTTTTCTTTGGTGTAAACAAGGCAGAAAGCCAGCCTCTTTTCTAAGGATGTACAGACCTGGTCAATTCCTTCTTGACTTTTCCCAGGAATGTGACTTTGAGAAGGAATCTATATTCTTTCTTTTTATATACCTCCTTTATGTGTCCAATGGATTTTCCCTTTTGTCTTAATTATCAGGAAATTTAGAGCTATTCTGGTACCAGATTGTAATAATCAGCTCATCTCAGGATCCTGGTAAGAGTTATCTATTCTACCTGCCTTCTTTATATCTCTGCTAAGTGTGTTTTCTTAGTTTGGTTTCTTTTCTCTCTTAATTTTGTAAGACACCATACATCCTTTTGGAACAAAGTGAGAAAATAGATCCTAAAAAAGCAATACTCTGCCCTTATTGTTTATTATTGGGTAGTTTCATTTTCTTACCTGGATTGTGAGGTTTTGAAAAAATGATATATTTCTGTCAACTGCCTAAAATAGCAGGTCTTAATAAATCTTTGCTGACTAGTTAATACTCTTGCTTATCCTGAAATATGTGTTTTGTCACAGTAACAAACTTTATAATAAGTCAGTAGTTTACACTGAATTTGAAATATCTCCTAAAATGATATCATTCTGATTAAGAACACTGAACATATCTATTTCTGCTGGCATTTTGTTAAATGTTTAAAATATCAGAATAAAAACACAATGAAAATCAAAAGCTAAGGTTTGGGGTAACAGAATATCTAAGTATAATACTTAAAACAGGCAAGAAGGTTAACAACATGCGGAGCTTATTGCCAGTAACACTTACTGGATAACAAAGTGCTTTCCCCCCTCCCACCCCCCACCCCCCAGCAGCCCCAAAGCCCTGCTGGCTGCCTTTCTAATAAACATGATATTCAGGTGATGTCTGACTTTTTCCCCCCCCTTATCCCCATTTTCACTCCTTCTCCTGCTTCCTAGCATGAAGTAGCAAACATGAAAATTGGCTTTTAATAAAATGACTTATGCTAGTTATCAAATTCTTTTCCTTCTTCCTCCCCCAACCCCTTTTATGCTCACCCAGGGAGAATACTTTTAACTTTGAAAGAAACCACAAGAATGTAATCCGCAATGTTACCTGTAGTTTTAGCCTGTGTTCATACTTCCTGTCCTTTCACTCCAATCCCACCTCCATCCCCCACCCAAACTCACCCACTCATATGCCTATGGTCGTTAAATACCCACAGAAGATAATAAGTGTGTGTGAATAATTCATACAAGTACAAACACTTTTAAGACTTAGAATTCACCCAGTGGACTGGGTGCAAAAAAGTTAAGAGGGCTTGTTAAATTCTTCCTTTTGCCCTTTTAACCAGAGTGAAAGTGCTTGCCTTTTAATTGCAATAGTATAGGGACATAAGTTCCCATCCCTAAGCTTAGAAGCAAACCTGTTTGAAGAGGGAGAGAATGGGGACAGCAAACACAACAATGTACATAATTATGAGGTTCAAAGATCCTCTACCTCCTTGCTCTAACCTGCATTGTATGCCTGCTGTTATAAGATAAATTAAGAGTCATCTTTATCATCTTAAGTAGTATTTTGGGACCAAATCAATATAGGTCTTCTTGGCTCACCTCATGTGACCTCTACCCTAGCAGACTGTCCATGACTCATAATTGATCCCAGTTAATTTTCCCATGGCCACTTTCAATGTCCTACATCACTTCATTGCTGATTGTTGCTGTTGTGTGCCATGGAGTTGGTTCTGACTCATAACGACCCTGTACAGGGTTTCCAAGGCTGTAAATCTTTACGAGAGCAGAACGCCTCATCTTTCTCCCGCGGAACAGCTGATAGTTTCGAACTGCTGAACTTACGGTTCACAGTCCGATTCGTAACCAATACACTACCATACTGATTAGCTGGTGCTTACTGTACTGCTAACCATAAGGTCAGCAATTCAAACCCACCAGCTGCTCCTTGGAAAACCTATACAGGGCTGCTATGAGTCAGAACAGACTCCATGGCACTTAGAAACAAAATTTTTTAAATGCAAATTCATTTTTAAGTTTGACTTAACACAGAGAATAAGCAAGTCTTTTGCAAAACAGGAAGCCTACCAAAGAAAATAATCTACATTTGAACAGAATAGAAAGCTCTGAACTTCTGCTATTTTGGATTATCTTTGCCAGTTCTCAGTCATTATAACAAATGGAAGTATTGAATATATAAAAGATGTATTACATTTAATACCACACAGGAATACAGAGCTAAAGAACTCATCTTGACCCTTTGAAATGTGCCCATCAATTAGTGATGTAAGAAGTAGATTTGAAATTTTCATTATTTAGCTAAATTTACCATGTTGAGTTTTTAAGCCTGTTTTGACAGAAGAAATCAACATCTTTTGGGTATAAGACTTTTTGAAAAGAAATTAAAAATTTTTAAACATTTACAAATTCTATTAAACCAGTAGTGTCTGATTAGTTCTTGAAATGGCAAATGTGAACATGGCAATTTAGATATTAAGTCTAAAAAGGAGACCAAGCACAATTTATAGATCTGGGTTTGTAATTTGATATTTCTTTAAACCTTTCTTTAAGAATTATGTATATATGTATTCAACACGCACACGTTATCTATACAAGGAAATTTCATTTATTTATATTGTTGTGACAATCTGTAATGGAGTGCTAGAGTGGAACTTGGCAGTTTAGGAACCAGAGTGGGAATATTTTGCCATTTAACCTATCCACACGTAAGACGCAGTTGCATAGTTTGACATTACATAAATACTAAGGAAAACAAGGAAAGTTTGAGCCTGCAGATGTCACTTTTCTTGCTTATTTTTCTAACTCTTTAAGGCCCTTGATATACCCACATTTCTAGCTGCTTCCAGTTCATTATCCTTCCTATACATCCTCTAAGCCTTAATACCAATATCCATCCTTCCCTTTCAGTCTTTGAATGCAGCCCCTAAGTCAACCTGACCATTAAATAGAAATTGAATGTCTTTCTCCAACTAATATAATGTTGACTATGAAACCACTCGGACATAGTAAAAATAGAGATGATACAGCAGCAGCCAAAAAAGAGCTCTTTGGGATCTTCTTACTTCCTTCTACAACCACATGACCTTTTTGAGAGAATATCAGTCAAGAAAGGGATTATCCGGCCATCCAACTGCCACTTCCAGTCTACAGAGGAGCCAACTCTGTTGGTCTTGGCAACAAAATGGCCCTCTCTTCCCTGCCACAACTCAAATAAGCAATAATCCAGAGCCTACCAAAATAGCCATAGTAGTTGAAATGATTGCAAAAGACAGTTCCAAAGAGCATCCTCACTTGCTTAGTGTTTTCACAATGATTCCATACACATTTGTGCTTTTAAAACACCCCGAGTAAAGAATAGCCTTTAGGTGGAGCTGACATTCATAGAACGCCTGCCAGTGTGGGAAGTACACCTTTTTATGAATAGGCAAAGCATGTAGCTCTTTCCATGGCTTTAAACACTCAAATACTAGTCAAAACCTGTGAATATGTATACATTCTTTTATATGGATAATTAGCCTCTTTATTGGTGGCGCCTCCTGGATTAGGAGGATTCTTCCATGCAAATAAGCTGTAAAGGAAGGTAGTGCAACAAAGAATACCTTTCATGTGGCTTCAGCAGTTATTTAGCAAAACTTCCACATTTATAGAAAGGTAAATGCTAAATTCCTGGATTTCTAATACCTTCTTGAATTCCAATTAAAGTGCTTATATGCTTTTGTGTAATGCATACAAGGAACGCATATATCCATGAAACATACTCTTCAAAATATGCTCACCCAAGAAATGTCTGATTTTGGATTTCTGACTATGATTGAAACAGGTGACGATCTCATTTAGATATCATATGTATTGTTTATGTATGTATTTGCCACAGAAATTCTGACAAATGCTGGATATTTTGTGCTCTTGAAGGTTTTTAAATTGAGTTACAGATAAAGTTTTCCAACAAGGAGTACCAAACGCACAACACCTTTTCTGGGCCAAGAGAACAGTTTGCTTTGCTTTGCTTTGTGAGTTTTGGTTTGTTTGTTTAAGAATTTTCTTTTTATAATGGAGACATCCATTTTTATGTGAGCCCAAAGGTTTGGAATTCTTTTTGGTGGGTTTTTGTTGTTGTTGTTGTTTTAAGTGGATATCGTGGTCTCACATTTTAATGTTTCCTGGAAAAACTGGATAGATATATTTTAAATTATTTCACAGGAACACATATGATCATTTTCAAAGGACATTTTCTTTCTGCTCATTGTTTTTTTTTTTTTTTCATTTCCTTATTTTCTCAAATGGTTTTTGAGGTAAGATTCCATTTGTTTTTATATTATCTCAATTTTAAAAAGTTAAAATTCCATTATTTATCTCCTTTCCTTCACCCAGGTTGTATTCTGCCTCTTTTCCCCTCTACTCCAAAAGAAATATTCATGGCTTGGGTAAACATTTCTGCTGAGTCTGTAATCATTTAGAGACAAATGCAACCTCAAAACCACAGTGTTTAGAGGTGTTAGGAGGCATTTTAGCACAAATCTTCCAAACCCTAAATCCTATTGAGATGCCTAGAGGAGTCTGATAAGAGGAAAATAAATAATATTGAGGAAAATAACCAAACATTATATTCTCTGGATGTGACTTTGGTATGTATCTGACATCAGAAATAGATATTCAACTCCTCATGAAATCATTTTCTATTTAACTGATTGCAAAAATACACAGCTCTATTCATTTTCAGAAGTATACTTACAAAATCAAAACTCAAATCCAGAGATCAAGTCATTATTGCAAAATGTCAATTCAGTTTCATTTTTTAACAGATTTCACTACTTACCTCTGCTATGTGAATTTAATATTCTGTATTTCTTTTTCAATTAATTGAATAGAAGGCCTATTATTACTTTTATATTTTCTTTCTTTCTTTTCATTAAAAATCATCCCAGTGGATGTTGATATGTACGTTTTACTGAAATACCAAGTAAAGAAAAATGACAATGGTGTGAATTCCCTAGAACATCAAGGAAGATGGCTGTAGTTATAATACTTAGCTTTGCTATGAGTCAGAAGCTGACTTGATGGCACTAACAACAACCACCTTTGAATAGCACTTTGTAAAAAAAAAAAAAAAAAAACTTTCACAGACTAGATTCAATTCTTACAGCAGGTAACAAAACACAGTCATAGAATCTCCAGGCTAATAGGAACCCTCAAGGTCAATTGCAGAAACTTTCTATTTTAGACATGAGAAAACTAACTAAGATCCAAGGAGGATGTTATGTTGATTGCCCAAAGCCTGTAGTTTTCTTCCTAGTCCTTTTCCACTCCTTGCTTTGTTTTCTCCATTTTTATGACAATCATTTGGAGTCTCTCACTCAGTCATTCAGTGAACCCAGATCCTTGCCTTGTAGCCTCATTTTATTCCACGCTCCAAGCATGGCCTGCTGGTTAACCACCATTCCCATCCAACTTCTTAGTTTTCAGGAGAAAAATATTTATGTTAGTGTCCAGAAAACCAGTTGCCATATAGTTAATTCCTATTCATGGCCACCCCATGTGTGTCAGAGCAGAACTGTGCTCACCAGAGTTTACAATTGCTGATTTTTCAGAAGTAGATCAGGAGGCCTTTCTTTGGAATCACCTCTGTGTAGACTCAAATCCCCAACATTTCAGCTAGCAGCTGAGTGCTTGATGGTTTGCACCACCCAGAGACTCCCTATTAGCATCGCAGGGTGCTAAAAATGCCTGGAAATATATGGGTAAGATCTTCTGGAAATAAACTTTTGACTGCAGTATTTTTTAACTGTTTGTAACAGGTCCATAGTGTATGTGTAGGAATATTGGTTGAATTGCTTGACATAGTAAAGACAAGAGCTACAGATCTATTGTTTTCTCTATGAAGATTAAAGATCATTGCTATGTTTTTCAGGAGGATCTCACGAAGTCTAGTGAATGGATGTGCTTAACAGTTAGAAAAACCTAAGTTCCAAATTCAACTCCACCACTTACAACTTTTGTGGCCTTGAAAAAGTTACTAACTTCCCCAAACTGTAATTTTCTTTTCGGTAAATACCATCTACCTTAAACAGATTTTATGCGGATTAAATTAGACAATGTGCATATAGAGTCAGGCCTACAGCAAACACCCAACAATTTACCCTTCCCTGCCCTCTGTGTCTGTCTGGGGATTGACTGGTAGCCTAGTTTTCTGCTGTGTTTGAGAGTCAGGACATTAAAATCAAGCTGGTCTGTAGGTGGATATTTCAGCGCTTTTGGCACAGCCCTGGAAACATGCCTAACACAGCAGGGGCCACGCCTATATTTCACTGACATGTGCCACACATGCAGTAGGCTGCAGAATGCTACAGTTTCCCTTTACTACCTCACTGAGGCTAAACTTTAATAAACTTGACAATAGAAAAAGAAACACAGGTGAAGGGGTCTTTGTATAGGAAGATGTGCTTGTTTTGAAAAACACATTTTAAGGTCACATGCTGTAGAACGATATCTAGCTTACTAAATTGGACTGCTAACCAAAAAGTCAGCGGTTCAAACCCACCAGTTGCTCCTTGGAAACCCTATACAGGGTCACTGTGAGTCTGTAGGGTCACTGTGATCAGAACTGACTTGAGGGCTTTTAACAACAACAAATGGCTTGTAAACATTTTGTAGAGTAACCATCATGGCTGTCAAGCATACAAAAGCTCCTCCACCTTTTCCAGATTTAAGAGTTTTTTAAAATCAATGTCATCTCATAACAAATTTGGATAGCTCCACAGTTTTGTTTCACAAAATAGAAAATAGAATTTTTAGACCTGAAGCTCTTGAATTATTTTACAGACATGCTAACATTTCATGACATATATTTTTATCATAAAAGTTTTATGGTAGGCATTTAAGGCAAATTTTTAATATAGTGTTCAGATTAACCCTTTGAGCTCCAAATAAAATAGAAGACTAAAAGTAATCAAGGTTAAAACAAAGTTTTTGAAAATAGAAGCCCTCCTGCCTTCCCCCAAATACACACATACTGTAGCCTAGAATTATTTATTTGCTTACTATCTTAATAATGGAAAATTAAGGTTTGGGTGAAGAAGTTGAAGAAAGGCTAGAGACAGCAGCAACAGAACAGTAATATTTGATTCTGATACTACTGAATATTAGGAAACGGGTTTTTGTAACTTGAACCGTAATTGTTTTTTTCCAGATGTTTAAAAAGGAAAGTCTCTGGGATATACTACAGTTTTGACTACTTCTCAGAGAAGAACTATTAAAGAAAAAAATGAATGAAACAAAACATTAGAGATTAGCAGGCTAATTTATCCCTCAATAAATATTTGTTAGTATTACTAAATAGTATCAACTCCATAGAAAATGATTTTTGAAAGCTGGTCAGTCTTTTAATTGATCAAAACAAGAGCTGTATATGTGTTATGTGTTTACTGAGTGTCTGAATGTGTCCATCATTCCCACATATTCTCAGATACACTATCAACTCAGTTCATGAGAGAAGGTACTGAGAATCGGCTTTTTAAAAAGCATGTGTAATTAACACCCTTTGACTTTTAGAAAAATGTGTTATTCATATTATTTTAGAAACACTGACTTATTGTTGTTAAGTGCCACTGAGTTGGTTCCAAGGAGTGACCTGTGGGTTTGAACTGCCAATGTTGTGGTTCATACCGGCTTTGTGGTTGAGTGCCTATCCTACAGCGCCACACCAGGACTCCATTGACTAGCTAGCTAAAAAATCAAGAATTGAGGTGTGACTAATAAATCATCTGCAAAGAGTTAGAATTTAATATTCACAAGTGGTTAGAGAACACTGTTTTGGGTTTTTTGTTGTTGTTGTTGTTGTTGTTAAATGTATAATGATAAGAAAAGACAATATAATCACTTTACAGACTTCTTTGGGCATTCAGATTTGCTAGAGATGGTAATTTGAATCATCTAACACAAACAATAAGAAGAAAACAACTGCATAAATAGTCAAAGGGCATATAATTTTTATCTCCAAATCAAACTATAAGCAATATATAATAAATGTTGGCATCAAAAAATCATAGAATAATAAACTGCAAAATTATAAGGCTAATGTCCACTGAATTATTTTTTATTTCTCAGTGTCATATATTCTTATTCAAATAACCACCCCCACCATTAGAGATATATTTTTGATTAAAAAGAAGACATACCTTCTACACAAGCACATACAATGGCCCATCTATAATCATCTCTGTTGCTTTTAATATATTACAAATTCTCCCCCTTATATAACACTTCAGCTCATGGAAGGAGAAATTTATAGTCACTACCTTTCTACACTTTTGCATTCAGTTTACTGTCTTCGCAGTCATTTCTCTGGCTCTGATTATAGTACATGTAGTTTGTGTGTTTTATATTCACGAACTATGCATGTTGGGAGTCTGCTCTAATATTTGGAGTTGATTCCCTACAGGTACATTCTTTGAATGTTCTATGTAGAAAGACTTTGGTTGTTCATATCTTATATTATCTTTTTTGAGCTGATTACTCTGGCCTGTATAGGCATTCAGTGGAGCCCATGAAGAAAATACAGACAGATAACTGGCTGAAGAAGACACTGGGGATGGGGGTGGGGGTCTCTCATTGTTTAGATTTCTGTCAGAAGATATAAGAATACTTAATTTCTTTTATCTCTAGGGCTTTCATTATCATTTAAATTTCATTTTACATTAATTGATCAGGGATTAGTAAAGCCATTATGCAGAAATTAGAATAAGACAAGCCAGATGGAATGAATAATTCATGAAGTCCAATTACATTTTATTTCTGGTGTACTTTCAAACTTGCCTTTGACTTCTGTGCTATTTTGATGTGATAATATTTTCTGGAAATCAAAAGTGCCATTTCAACTTATTGTGTCCCTCTGGAAGGGAAGCATTCATACATTCGTGCATTTGCTCCAAAAACATCAATTTGAGGGATCTTGGAAGCACCAGGTAATCTAGAAACTGGTTCATTTACAGGGGGCGAGGGACTTGGTTAATTCAAAAGTGTTACAATGAGCCATCAATCTGCCTGTTTTTTAGACAAACTGGTACTATGTAAAGTAACAGGATATTAGGACAACGAAAGTTTTACTTCCCAAAAGAGCTTCAATCCACTTTCAAGTATTTTTTTTTCCTATTACCCACCGCAAAGGAGTTATTAAAATATGGCTTTGGCCTAGAGTTCAGTTGTTATGAACCGTTGCAGCTACAGGCAAGGACCACGAGGTGGCAGGCGTTGCCTTCTATGCAAAGGTTTCGGGCCTGCAGGGGCTTCCAGAGTATCCCAGCGGGTCTGATCCTGGCCGACCTCGGCTCGGTTCAGGCTGGGAGCGACTCGCCAAGCGTAGAATTCCGAGCTAATGGGCAGTCCCGTCCACCTGTCTGGAATGTCTCTCCTACGACCTTGTCTGAAACCCCCGCCCTACCAGTCCCTTCTGCAACACCCCCCCCCCCGGTGGTATTTATTTATGCCACTGGACAGTTCTAGTCACATTAAAGCTCCGGTTCACCTTTTCGAGCACTTTCATCTCGGGAAGTTTTATGACACTTTGTGAATGTGCAAAGTTTTTAATTAGGCTCTCTAGACAGCCCGAGGCAGCAGCAGCGCCACAAAGTCTTCACGGTCTCTCTGCTTTACAGCACAACAAGCCGCTCTACTCCTTTGAAGACAATGCAGACTATGTGTACGATGTCATGTGGTCCCCCGTGCATCCCGCGCTCTTTGCCTGCGTGGATGGGATGGGGCGCTTGGACCTCTGGAACCTCAACAATGACACCGAGGTGAGCAGCGGCGCAGGCGCTCGGCCCGGGAGGGCGGGGGAGGGGTGGTAGGAGTGCAGCCCGGCCTCTCCCTCTCTCTGGGAAGCGGCCTGTTTTGGACAGACCCTCCAATTGCAGTTGAGCTGCCGGCCCCCCATGCTTGGCTGCCCTGAGGGGAATTGGCAGATGCGTTTGCCAAAACCATTTAATCTCACTTCATCCCAAAGTCGTGGCAAATCGTGGACAATTGATGACCCTTCTTTGCAAAGAGCAAAGCGATCTATATGTCAATGCCTTTCCCTACGGGGAAGGACACACAGGCATTTTTCAGAGAGTTATTGAAATAATTTTATTGGCAAACACTTAACTTGTAAAAGTACGCTTTTGTAGACTCCGATTTTAGACTGCACTCTTTAAAAGGTCCAGTTGTCCGTGTTTGTTCTTTGCACAATTTCTGTTTTGGATCCACAAAAGATTCCATTGACTTAGCTTTTAGTTTATGTTTCGATCCATTTGATTTTTACCAAGGTAAATATTACTTGTCTAAGAGCTTGAACTCAAAAGACAGACTTTTGCAGTAGTTCCAAACTTTGAGCATGTCTATTAAACACACTTATTAAAAAACCTGGGGTTTTAGCATGTCACATTAGAGTGGCTCATAGTGAAAACACACATTTTTAAAAGCAAATGATAACAAGCTTTTAAAAAAGATGTATCATGTACGATGTGCGTTTTTGTTGTTGTTGTTGTTTTTTAATTTGTCCTGTGTGTTTTACTTTTTTCCTCCTTCAAAATTGCTGAGGTGCTAGCTAATTCAGCTACTAGGGTGAGTGTGTGTTTGTTGGTGCTGTTGAAACATTAATATTAAATGTCTTTCAATTTAATCAAATAAAATGGTTGGTGCATCATTTCCTGGTCTCTGATTCCTGACTACTCTCCATAAATATGAATGGGCAGGTAAGAGGAACAAGTGCTGCAAATTCTATGTCAAGTGGAGAACAAGGGAATGGTCTTTTGAAGTGTTTTGAACAGGAAGCAGCTCAACCTTTTTAATTAGGAAACGTACAGCTGGAGGAGATGAGGAGGAGCATGCGCCCCAAGTATTTTTGCGGAAGGGGGCAGGGAAATATTCTTCAGGTGCCATTGTTGACTCCTTCTATCTTGCAAGGGTATATGCCGCTGTAACTCCTGCCAACAGTTATATTTTCAAAGGCTTTCCATTTTAAATCCATTTTTTCTTTTAAATATAAGAGCAATTGGGCAGAGTTATGTAATGAAGCATCTTTGAAAATAATCAAAACAGCATGAGTATGTGACATGCCCATCATTTTTGATGTTGAAATGTTTATAACATTATTGCTCTTAATGGAAAAATACTACCCTACATTGTAATGGTTTCCCAACGTCTTTCATCGCTGTCGATTAAAATTGTGTTGCTGCTATTTCCTAGAAGAAACTCATTCACTTATGGCAACCAAAAACCAAACGTGTTCCAGATTGACTTATGAGAGTGCCATCTCATCAATCAATGTGGAATCCGCCAACAGGCTTTAGTACAAGTGATGTTTAGGTGTTTCCCAACCGCTTGTGATTCTTACCAGTGGAGTCAGTGTTTTACAAACTCCTGAAAAATTCCTGGTGAACGGTTATGTTTTGTTTCTTCTCATCTGCATTAGAACTAAAATAAAATAAAGTCTCAACACTGCCAACCATAATTTTTTGCCTTTCTTTCTCTAGGTATTAAGAAACAACCACATAGGAATTTTGTAGTTAAACATTTTTTAAAAAATCATTACTGGAGTATACAAAACATTTCATTTTGTAGTAAACATAATTCTCTTTTCACAATAGTAGTGTGGATATATTGAGTCTGATTCAAATCCAGGAATGAGCTGGACAATTTTTTTAAACCCTCAAATCATTTTTGCCTTCTAGCAAGTTAAGCAACATTTTTCAAATATTTGTCAATTAGGAATTAAATTTGTTTAAAAAAAGAAGAGCCTGAATTCCCAGTAATTTGAGCTGTAGTGTTTTATTGTTCAAATTACTGTATTGTAGACCCAAGTTATCCCAGCTGCTATTGTACAAGGCTAGTTCACATTTACCTTTATCACGATGACTGACCTCTATTGTTTGATGCAGTCACTTATACTGTATGTGTCTTGTTTTTTACAGTTAAAATTATAGAGAAATTTTAATGTGCAAATGTTGTGAAACCAAAATATGAAGAAGAGAACATATAACTTACTTCATTATAAATTTATTGTTTTTTGAAGGTCAAATTATTTAAATGCATTTTGTCATTTCCTTCAGATATGATTATTTTTTTTAGTACATACCATGAGTAGTAAGGCAATGTGATGGCTGTTTATATCACTTCTAATGAAAAAGTATTTTAGATGGTTAAAATATTGTTTCAGTCTGCTGCATTACATTATATTTATATTCCAAATAAAGACAATCCTAAAAACTGTACTGCACATTATTTAAATTGTATCAAAAATTTATTTATTTTGAGAGCTTAATTTTTTACTGTATTAAAATTGTACAGATTTTATTCAGGTTTTGAGGTTGTTGTTCATAGATAAAATCAGATATTGAATAGAGTTCAGATAAAATCGGTAATGAATAAGATCAATTCTGTATGATCTTTCTAAATCATGAAGTTTAAAATTAACTCAGAATACTCTGTACCTAAATCAAGGACTTGCTTTCTGGGCAGCGCACTAATAATAAAACGTATTGGCAGACTTATGGCCCAATCTAAATTCACATTATTTTGACTTTTGAAAGATTTGATTAAAAATTTAGGCTCTAGCATGCACAGCAGGTAACTTTATTATAGAAACCGTGTATTTAAAAGAAAAATAAATGAGCCAGGGTTCTTTTGTTTTACATTTTTGTTCACAATTGACATGCAAGTGATTTAATCGGGTACAAGAATTTTGTTTGATTAATTTCAATATTATGCTTAAACATACATTCTTATATATGATGGAGTTGTTATTGTTATTTTAAAGATAAGCATTGGGTCAATAATCTTATATAAACAGATGGTTTCAATTCCATGAGTAACCGAGTGCCCGGGTGCTAAGTCACAATACATGTGTTTCCATCCTAATACGAGATGTTTATTAGACACAGGTCTTAAACAGTGGCATGAATTCATCTCAGCGGCCCTCTTTGCACTATTTTTTCCCCACTTTTATTTTTATATGACCTTTTCTTTTTGAATGAACTGTTGTCACTTGCTACCTAACATTCTTATAGAAGGCTTGTTATAAAGTTATCTTATTTCAACCTTGAATTTCTACAACTGATGGCATAAGCATGCTGAAATTAGTTTTCCAAATACTGAGGTTCTTGTACCAAATACTGAGGTTATTATACCAAATACTGTAGTTTCCGTATTAACACCTCCCGTTTTTACTTTAAAATAATTTAAGTATCTGGATTTTCAATTTCAAGTTGCTTACTAAAGATTAAGTAAGGCATTTTCTGCAAGTAGGTAGCTACATTTTCTCAGGGTTATCATACAGGGGACATTGCCACAGTTAGAGACCACTTCCCATGCCGTGGTACTGCCAGAAGGAGAAAAAAAAACAGTGGAGGGGAAAAAAAAAAAAAGAAAGGAGAGGAGAATTTGAAATTTCTCACCTACATACTTTGCTTTCTTCTGATCATCCCATCCCAGATGAGAATTGGGAGCCTTAATACTTAATGTGCTCCCCCCCAAAAAAACATTCTTATTAATATAATCTTTACTCCATCATATCCATGCCTGCCTGGCTTTGATAACATCCTACTCTTAGCAAATTCTGAAATATCTCTTTCCATGAAATCAGAAATCAGGACCTGACCATAAAGTATCACATTTGTATGTTGGATGCACATATTCTGCGTAATCTGAAGAAATATGTATGCTACTCACTGCCCAGTGACTGTGGAGAAAGACTCTCCCTGGTTCTCTTTTTGTTCAAGTGTCTCTTCTCTCTACCCTTCAATTCAGCAGAGCATATGATTTAAGAACAATGAATCCTTTTTTACCCCTGCACAAGGGATGTACATTACTTCATGCACTGAAGGCAGTGGTGACTCATCCAGTGAAATGTGTCTTTGTACATTAGTAGATTTAAGGTCATATTCAGAAAGCATTTTTGTTTTTTTTATTTTCTTTTGTAACCCTTTTGGCAGGTTCCAACAGCAAGTGTGGCCATTGAGGGAGCATCTGCCCTAAACCGTGTTCGCTGGGCTCAAACTGGCAAAGAAGTTGCTGTTGGGGACTCAGAGGGCCGTATTTGGATCTATGATGTTGGAGAGGTACATGGAATTTTTTTTCTTTTTTCACATTTGTGCCTACTTCAAAGACCTAGTGAAACTGACAAGACCTTGTGGACTAGAAGTGCCCTCTTGAGTGCGTTTGCAAATTTCCATTGACTTCAGTGGGAGCTTGGTGAGACTTCCTTAGGGCCTAATTTGGTCCTCTGTCTCCATGCTCAGGACACTTTAATTAATGATACAAGTTCCTTTTAGTGTATTGTGCAATCCCCAGCTACCCTAAAAGAAGCATGACATTTCTCACCCATTTCAGGAGAACAAAAAGTTTGCATGTGCATCCTGCTAACATTGAATTTGGGAGTTTGAAAATTAAAGTTCTAATTGATATGCTAAATTAAAATGTATGTGATTGCTCTTTAATAAACAAGTGGTTAATCAAAAAGGCTGTGCTGAATCAGAATTTTATACCAATTTCATGGTATTCAAAAATAATTATATGAGATGTATATGCCTGAATTTCATGACAAATATCAAAAGGGAAAAAAACAACAAACTCTATCTTTTATATAGAACATATCTCTTTGAATTTTTAAACTAGCTTTAGTATAACATGAAATTATCAATCAATTGCCCAGAAGCTTATCTGTTTATTTCTACTACATGAGAAAGTGTTGACAAAAACCTTCATTTCTGATGAGGTTAAAAATTTTTTTCCTAAAGTCAGAGAAAACATTGAACTTTCAAACAAACCTAGTAAGAGTGTTGTGTAATGCTTTTTTTGGTGTAATATGAATCTAACATTTGCATTCCAGAGGAAAAATTCACCACATTTGTCTGCATATAATGTCCTAGACCTAGGAAGCGCTCCATGAGTGAGTGCCTAGGGGGTGAGATTTAGCTGATCACACTGAGAAGGGTGCTTCATGTTTTCATCAATCAGCATGCTAAGAATTGGGCAATCCTAGGTGGTTTGTTTTGCAATGAAACTTTTAATGGTACATTATATGCTGCTATAAGGTAAAGTTGATTGTGTTGAAGCAAGCTGAATGATACTTGTTTAAAGTCAGCAAGAGACAGAAACTGAATGACATAAGAGATTTCTATTCCATGATGCACAGCTCTAAATAAAGCAACTGGAATGATCTCTTGGTGTGTTAGTTACTGCACATTATATATTTCATTAGATGCCCCTTTGACTGCTCCAACAGCTACAAGTGAGTCATTCCAACAGTAACAAACACTGCGTTGATATTGATTGCCATTGGGGAAGATGCAAAGGGTCTAGTGACTGTTGATGGAGTTTAGAATCTATGGGAAACAGGATGCTACCCAAGTAAAAAATCGTTGCCCGTAGTTATAGCCCACACTTGTCTTCCATGAGTACTCTTTATATTCAATGCATGTTTTTCATGGTAGTCATCAAAACAAAACTGAACAATAACAACAAAAACAAATGCTCTTCATTGTATCATTTCCTAAAAAATTATAAAAGAACTGAAGGAGAATATAAAGAATTAAGCAAGTTGTCTCTTTTCCTTTCTCGTCTTCCTTCTTTTCTTCTTTCCCTCCCTTTTCTTTCTTTGTTTCTCATCTTGCAAATGTAATTGTAGAAGAGAAATAGATGTGGAGACATGTTCAGAGATTAAATGGCCAGAACAGATGAAAATTTAAGACTCCTTTTTTCAACTCCCTGGCTTATACACAAGGCCCTTAAATTAACTCTCTTAATATTATTGCTGTTTTTGCTGTTAACTGCTGGTGAGTAGGTTCTGACTCCCTTAAGGGTTTCCTAAGCTTTAAATTTTCACAGGAGCAGAAAGGCTCATCCTTCTCTCACAGAGCTGACAAGTGGGCTTGAACTGCAGACATTGTGGTTTGCAGTCCAATGCTTCACATGTGGAGCCCGTTTAAGATTATTTGTTGTTGTTAAGTGCCATCAACTCATAGTGACCCTGTATAGCGTATCTGAGAAGTGGCTGATCTGAACCACCAACCTTGTGGTCTAGTGCTTATCCTATAGCGCCATGTAAGGGCTCCTAAGATTATATGCAACATTAATTATTTTATCCTTCTTAATTGTATCTCCAGAGAGTTAAAATACAGAATAGTTTAGCAATCTGGTTTATTTA
The DNA here is from genome assembly GCF_000296735.1 of Chrysochloris asiatica. Taxonomy (NCBI): domain Eukaryota; kingdom Metazoa; phylum Chordata; class Mammalia; order Afrosoricida; family Chrysochloridae; genus Chrysochloris; species Chrysochloris asiatica. The sequence goes on along the minus strand of NW_006408528.1, from coordinate 11,151,354 downwards.
AAGAAAACCTTATCTGAAGTCTTTATTTGGACTATAAATATTATTATATAATATTGTAATATAAGTTTATATTATATATGCACATACAGCAGACACATATACACAATCTCTGTGCAATAAGCAACACAGCGTAATGTTAATGCAGAAAAGTTAATTTTGCAACCAATGGGCAGAATTGCTGGACTATGACTCATATTTTAGGACTATATATAATTTTTTAGAAGTTGCTTGAACTTATATGTGGCTACTAAAACTTCTTTCTCAGTTGCTATCATCATTTCTAAGTTGGCAAGTGTTATCATACTCATATTTCCATTATCGTACTGGCAGGTCAGGCTAGCTTTCATTTTTGTATTATTGTCCTTACTTCTCTAAGTGATATTACAGACTATAGAATTGTCCACAACTATAGGCCAGTCTCGTCTATTGTCTGGAGTCTAGACAGGCTATAGAAAAATCTCTGTGACATACAATAGGCCAAACAATTTGTAGAGTTGTTTATCCCTACAAATTCACTACCCGGGGGAAGGATATAGTGTTTTATTGAGAGCAGGTAATATTATAATCTCCTAGTCCTTTTCTGAATGACCACAAACCAGGATAGGCTTATCCACTTGAACAATACTTTATGTGTTGTTTGATCATATACAAAGCAATCTATAGCTCAGAAAAACTCAAGTTAACAATATAATTTTGACTTAACTTATGATTTTTTCTGAATGCTTTTGTAAGGTATCTCAATATATTGATTTTATTTCTGAGGAAAGGGAGGCAAAAAAGGCTTTTGTTTCTCTTCTCTCCCTCTCTGCCCTGTTCTCAAGTTCTCAAGATCAAGTCTTTTAGAGCCACCGTGTGCTAAAAGGAAAGACGGCTTCCCTGCAGCTGAGGCTTAGCTGAAGCCCACTTCTGAGAGATGGTAGATCACTTCACCGGCAAATGCCAAGATTATCGTAATTACTATTGTCTCCTTCTCCAGTCTAGAACTGACAGAGCATAACTGTACTTAGAAGAGAAAGGCAGCATATAAGCGATAACTCACCAGCCTACCAAATTACCTAAACTGCACAAAGCCCGACAGAATATATTCATGGCAAGCTGGCCTATTTAGAATTGGAGGTCAAATAAATCTGAAACTGGCACATGGCTGGCGAGACAGAAAAGGTTGGAACAGGAAACAATTTAAAAAGAAAAGAAAAAAAAAATCGAAGAGAAAGAAAATATGGCATTGAGGATCAATTCGCTAGTAGAGTCTGCTACTATTATCTATATTCAAAATTGTTCCTCTGGTCCTCATTATAACTGCACCTCTCAGCAGGTCATGCTGGCCTTTGGACAGAAAACCTTGTTTATGGAACCCTCTAACAAGGAAGATGAAACACTTAGATAAGTCTTATACTACAACCTGTATTAGAAAGTAAATGATAGTTTTGTAGTTTTTCTAATATACTTTGTCCATCCATTTTCATGGAACTTTGGTGCCTGTCTGTGGGGAGAGATCTCACACTCATTGCACCCACTGTTGAGTTGATAGAGACTTCTGTTAGATGGGAGAGAAAGTCGGAGGCAGCAGGCTATTTGCCAAAGTCCTACTCCCACAAGCAACACTGCTTTCCGAGGTTTCCACCTGCACTTAGAACACCCCTGTGCTCCACTGCTGTTGGTTTGCTTTTATTTTTTCTGCAAGGGGCCCTGCATTTTCATTTTTCTCTGAGTCCCACAAATTATGTAGCCAACCTGTCCACAAGAATATTATTCTTCATGCCACTCATGATGCATAGCAGAAATGAACCATGTTGGCCTTGACCGAGATAATTAGAAACAAGGAATTGGGTTAAATGGGGTACATGTTGTGTGGTCTTCCTATTACCTTTCTTTAAACTACCTAAAACTGTTGAATGAGAGTGGCAACCATTTTTACATTATTGGCTTCATGAGGCCCAGAAAAAGAGAGCTGAAGCCACACTGGAGATTCTCATCTGTTTTCCTGTAACCCCATTTTGATCACATTGTAATTTTCACTGAAAGTATAATCTAAGTTTGGGAAAGTTTCCTATGCCGCATATGACGATTGGAGAGGAGTAAGATAGGCTTTGTCTATTCACCCATGGTGTAGCCCTCCCTGATAAGAGACACTTTTGTGACTACCAGTAGAGATGTCCTCATTCAAGTCCTCGTAGATTTGCCGTCTTGTGAGACCTGGCACTCGACAAGCTGTACACTGCAGAGAGGGACTTGGGTGTCACCAGTCACTAACAATCGTCTGCAGGGAGTCCCAGCACAGTGCCCCCATCCACATGCCTACCTCTGTTATGTTCAATTATCCTCCATGACTTTTAAGATGATGGCAGAGGGCAATGGCTTGATTCCAGATTTACTGATGCAATTTATTATGAACTTCTGAAGGAGTAAGCAGAGGATTGTATAGGAGCTCATTGAGTTTGTCCAGGCACACCACACCCCCTTTTTTTCTTTGTTACATTTCAATCCCAATGTCATGAGTACTACCTAGGGGCCTGTGAATAAGAAGGTGAAATATAAAAGAACAACATTTACAGGTAGGCCACGTGATGCTTTGTTTATACAGCACACATTTTTGGTTATTTGATTTCAACATTGTATCAGCAAAATACACTGTACACATTTATTTTCACAGATAGGGGTCTATTTTCTTTGCAGAGCAGGTGCTTAGCTCTCATTAACATAAATGAAAGTCCTGGGAATCCAACGAAAGACAGAGAAGACCTATTTTTATTATTTGGCAATCATTTTTATTCTATTTGCACGTCTGTAAAGTTACTTAAATAGACAGCGGTTGCACGAACCATTTAAATGTTCTAAGCCCTAAAATAAATGAGCCAAGCTCCTGAAAAAAGTTTTGGGGACTTTTATCTCTACACTATAGGACACATTCTGCATGTTTGGGTGCTATATGATCCCATTCAATTAATTGAAACATGGTAAGCTAACAAGGCCTGAATTAACTACAACTATAATCTGAGAATATTGGGTGTACTCGGTTTAAGCAGGCACACAGAGAGCTGTTAATCATTGTTGGATCTTTTTTTAATGATGTGTGAACACACATATTTGAACGAATTAAAAACAAAGATTACTTACTGTCATGGTGCCTTTACTGAATGGCAAGCTTTCTCTCTATGGAGCGGATTTGAACAGCACATGGACCGGTGCGTATAGAATTATTCACGTGTCCTGATGATTGATAGCCAGACCTATCTACCTGTCTTTCTTGCAGATGTGTTTTATAGAAAGCCTGCTGCCATTGTTAATGCTTCAGCGCTGTCACACAGATGAGGCTGTCATAAATATCCCCTAACAACTATGTCTGCTGTTTATCTGAATTAGTTAGAATGCTGTTTGTAGCTCCAGTTTTGAAAGAAGCAGTTTATCTTCAACCTCCTATTATTGCTTTTTCCATTAACCTCTTCCAGGGAAGATTTTGTTTTCAGTTGTGATAAAGACACATAAATTTCAAATCCTGATTATATTTTTACAGTCATCAAATGATAAAATTCCAAAATGGTTTTCAGCTTAAACTAGAATTTGCAAAATAAAATGGCAATTTAAAAACTGTAATTTGGAAGATGAATAAATCTCCTTATGCTAGCTTGATTTGTTTGTCCTATTCACTAATTACTTAACAAAATGTGCCTAGATCTTTATATTTTTTACCCTAAATTTTGGCAGCATTTCAAATAACTTGCCTGATATGACTATTTTAGGGCCAAAAAGAAACCTGCAGTTTAATACAGATTTTAATAAAGGCAATCAATTTGGCATTTATTAGTATACTTAAAGGACTTTGAAAAATTATTGGAAAGGAAACAGTGCAGATAAGTATGAACGATCAAGTAAAGTTAATTATAATGTGATTTTAAATGTTTATGTGAATATATTTTAAAGCTAAGAAGAAAAGTTTGTTTGGAATCCCAAGAGGAAAAAATGTCCTTTGTAATATACTCTAGAAATGATAGCAAGATATAATGTGTAAGGACTACTAGAAGTGCCTCAAATATTTTTTATAGCTGGCAAAAATAAGAGTAAAAGAAGAAAGATTCAATGAGCAATTTCTCTTGGACGTAAAATAGAAGTTACGTATAGTAGCATCTGATAAACTGAAATGCAGGGATATAGAAAGGGTCTGAGTGGCACAAAATCAACACAGTACGTTTATGGTTTTTAAGTGGATTACACTTAGGAAATAATTGTTTATCTGTGAAGCAACCAGCATTTTCAGTAGAACTGGGCCTCCATCAATTCTCCAAAAGTATCTTGTGCCTTTAATATGAACAATCCCTTTTCTTGGGATTGGGGGCCAAAATGAAATTAATGACTTTTTAATTTTAAGATTAATTCAAAGAAAAACTCCTTGGTGACCAGAAAATATTTGAAATCATTTGATTTAATTGATGTGGTTTATGATGGCTATTACCCATTGCTGATTGCTAAACTTTGACAGTCGTCAAAAGAGGTGAACAGAACTGGTCTCAGCAAAGGCCAGTTATAGACCCTGAAAACACTTGTGCTTCTCATTAAATGAGTGTTCCAGTAAGTCGCTAGATTCTTGAAGGTCTTTGCAAGTACTGGCTTATTCTCCAGTGGATAAACAGTTGAGAATATTTTCTTTAGCTGGTACTAAACACTTTCTTCAGTTTTCTCCATAGAAAATAAAAGGCAGACATAAATCCTTTCATGATGCCAAATATCCATATAAACACAGAAATTTCAAACGTCCAGTCCTGTTGATGGTACCCAGAGTGATAAAAACTGATGTGTTGTTTCTCCACTTTTACCTGAATTTTTATGGTTAAAGCTACAACACTGCAGCTGAAGTTAAGAGCGCAAAGGCATACTCGTGTAGATTTTGGGTGCTAATAAATATAATTATATAAAATAAACCACTTTGAGATAGTATCTATTAATTCATTTTTGTCATGATGAGTTATATGTATTTGAATAAGATAATTTGGATAAAATGCATGATTATAATTTTAGTATTAACTTGATTTCTTCTAGGAAAAGTACTTAATTTTAGAAAGAAAAGAAAAGAGACTTAATTCCATTCAATTATTGTTATAATTATTCATCTTATAGCAAGTAGGGTTGCAGTGGCTTTCATTTTGATTAGTATATATGTAAAAGAACATGATTACACTAATTACTATATGGTGTGCTTATTCAGGTAACATTGGTTTATAAAAATGGACTTAATAGTATTAACATCTTTTCAAGCTGCTTTTTATTTTCTGAATTGATGAGAAAATACTTGTGACTTTTTTGTACTATGGAGTCATTGATTAAATGAAAAGAAAACCCTAGTATCTAATTTTATGAAAATCAAATTAATGTGTATATAATAATTTCCAATAGTCAATGAAATTAATATGGTCTCATTTTGGTGATAAATGATCTATTAATATAAACCTTCCATAACAAGAATGAGCTTGTATAATTAATCACTTTATGATTCTTTGTGGTTTCAAACTGTCATCTTCAATAGCAATTTGAGTTTTGAAGCAGTCATTAATTATAGTGTTAATTTTTTTTTACGCTGACAAAATTGTGTTTAGTTTCAGAATTTCAAAACTACTAAGTTTTGTCTTGAAAAAAATTGCTGCTTAGTACAGTAGCCTCAAATCACAGCTTAGACCAACCAAGTGTGAAGCTACTCCAGCCTTCTGTAAGTCTAGATTAATGCTCGCTTGTATAGAAGTGGGAAGTTATTCGTTTCTTACATGTGTATGTGTGCTTCTATTTGTATATCTAAAATGTAAAGTGAAATCAAATATCTGCACGTTTCTGTGTAAATATTTATATACCATGAAAGGGTTAGACTTGAAAAATGAGAAAGTGAATGAATCGGTATATGCCAGTTTCAAGAAATGTTTGCGTGAATGTTGAGAATGTCAGCTCTCAGAATTTCTTTAAATTTTAAATCATGAATTATTTATTAGTTAGGGACTATAAAAGCTTAACATTGTAGAAGAAGTTTTGCACTATTACTATTATATTGACAGATAAAACTGATCCATGGTCTCAATTTCTAAAGTCTCCTAATGGTCAGCAAGTAATTTCTCAACAGTTAGACTAAACATTTTATTTTTGTTTGTCTCAGCATTAAAGGTCTTTTGGTAGAAAGCAAATACGTCTTTTACCATAAAGGCTAGTCACCCTTTTGATTAGCGGAAAAGAAAAAAAAAAAATAATCAAGTTCAAAACCCTCATTTGGTTGATCACTTGCTGAAACAGTAAACCCACATACATCAGTTGGATACTTGACAATTATCTATATAAAGAGATTAACCCTGTGTAGCACATTGCCTGGCACACACTAGGCACTCAATATATTTCCAATGAGTAAATGAATGGTTCAGATGCAAACGTTGGGGAGTTAGGTGAAAGTTTAATTGTGCAAAGCATTCAGAATTCAGCCTCTAAGTTGGCTATAGATTGATGGGTGGGGGTGGGGGGTCCATTTAACTATATTTGTACAAACAAGTATATTTTAAAAATATATTTAGAAAAGAGTGTTTTGCTTATCTTTCCTGCCCAATCTTTATCCCAGTCCCCCTCCTCTCTTGTGCTTTTAAAACTGAGCATTTGACCACTAGTGAGTGCAATGAAAGAATTTCAAATAGTTGTCAAACCACTGGAAAAATGCTTCCTTTATATTTTGCTTTTTTTGGACACTATAGATATGGTAAATCATGAACTGCATTATAAAAATACCTCTTTTTATGCCCAAACATTCAGTAGGCGGGAATGACATTTCTTTTATTACCTTGGTAAATGTTTTTAAGGTGTTTAGCAATAAGCTTTCTTTTTTGTCAAAACTGCTTGGATGCCATGGTTGCTAGGAATTTGCTAGAAAACCTATAGTTAATAATATCAAGGGGGGAAAAGGGATGTATGTTTAGTTAGCTAATATGGCAAATCACCATGAGTAGCTCATGCCTTTGCTCTTTCCTATCATTTTCTTGAGCTTTTGTGTTATGGAAAAAGAGTGGTAATTGAGGTTGAAAAAGTTTCTTTTCCACTATTGCCCGTCAACCTTTTTTTTTAGCATTTTCTCCATCTTATAGACAGAGAAATTGATTGGTCTAAATAATAGAAAAATAATGCTAAAGGATTTCTAAAGAAAGGATTTTAATGCGTATGTGAGCAAAATTGTCTTTAGGACTTAGAGAATTAACTCTTTCTTCATGTGTTTGTCTCCTCGCAACCACCACATGTATAGATAAAAACTTCAAAATTTTGTCATGTTTCGTACAATGATGCTAGAATTGAACATAAAGACACTTTGCATTTTGAAATGTTAGTTTCTTAAGAATGGTGTGTAAAAATAAATTCTTTATTTTTAATATTTGCTGATTTTCCTAAAATTGATACAGGCCAGTATTTGTTACTACTTACTTTTAACTTATATGTCCTGCATTGATTTCATTTTTTAATTAGATGGCAATGGACTTTAAAAAGATGTTCTACAAAGCACATTGAAGTTAACCACTCCTTTAATAATATAGAGAAGAGACCTTTGGCAGAAAGATTTCAAGCTGTGTGGGTTGATGAGGGTTCCCTTTGGTGGAATTTTCAGATGACAAAAAGTGTGTTCTTCCTTAACCAAAAATAGTCCGATACCATCAGATACCACAGGTTAGAATGCTGCTAAATTTCACAGAAATGTTTAGTAATTGACTGGTAAAAGCAGACTTTGGAGACTAGAGACTAATGTAACTTCTACTTTCAATGTTTCTAGAACTGCTCTAAATGTTAAGTTACCACACAGTATATATTTTTGTGGTAGAACACTGTAGTGTATTTCCCCTCTGTATACTTCAGTCTGGCTTGGAATGTTGGTCCGTGGTTTCATCCATTGTTAACAGTGATGCTAGATTCTCCAGAGAGTTAAGTACTGTGTAGCTGTATTTATTTGAAGCGGGTATGCTTGGTTGTTCCCGTGGCTGTTTCACTGCTTATTACCTCCCACTTTGCTTCCATCTGTGTGTGTGTGGCAAAGGGAATTGTCTTAAAAAATATATAGGCTTCCACTGGACACAAGCGTATATTTGTATACCAGTAAGTTCACAATCTCATGAATACTGTGTCATTATTAATAATTGTAGTTTTTAAAATTATTTTAGAACATAGAGGGGTTAGCCAATCTTTCTTTTAAAGCCAACATACACTTCTACTGTTCCTGTCCATGCAATCAAATAGCTGATATATATTATAGTGAAAATTTGTGAGACATATTTTTAACAGAAAACTTTCATTTTTAGTTTAATGAAGAAGATGAGTGTTGTGTTTCTGTTTGGAATCAATGGTATCATAATAGTACCACAGACTCTTTTTTTAATGACTCCATTTAATTGAAAGATTACAAAGAAGCTGATGAACCACACACCCATGGAATATTTATTCTGAAACTTAGAGTCCTACTCATTTTAATTCATTTGCCATGCTTAATGTATCTGAGAAACCAAACTGAAATTACTGACGACTTTCCTAATGTCTTATTTAACCAAGTGTTTTTTTTAATTAAAATACTTTTACAATAAGTAATGCCCAAGTCAGATATTTTTTACATAAAACAATATAGCACTGGGCTGGTAGGAGTTACTGCAGATAATGCAACTATTTAAACTCAACTGCTAGGTACTATAAACCCTGTAAAATTACTAACAAATGAAGAAGGTTTGACTGAAGAATGTCCAGAATGGTTAGCCATATGCTTATAAATGAATGCTATTTGTATGGTTTGGAGTCCTGGTGTGGCGCTGTGGGCTAATGTATCAGACTGCAAAGTCGTTCAATTGCAAGGTGGTGGTTCAAGCTCACCAGCTGCTCCTTGGAAACCCTATGCAGGGTCATTATGGGTCAGAATAGACTTGACGACACTTAACAACAACAACATTTGTATGTTTAACCCTGATTTTAAAAAGTCATTTGATTTTTGTAACATGTTTTGTGTTGACAAAGTCTTAGAATTTGAGGTAAAAATATAAGATCCCATTGTGGAAAGTGGCATAATAGATAAATAGCTAGATAATGCTATATTAGTCACATGAGTATGTGAAAAAGTCTATGTGGATGTACACATGCTTTAAAGGAATAATTATATTTTTAATTTATTTTTTTAAAGAACAATAAAAAGTACTGAGAGAATTTTTCTTGAGTTCTAAAAGAACTCTTTTGACCTCCCAGCCCATGTAAATTAGCTATTTTTAAAAGTATATTTAAGAAATAATTTGTGTACATTTTCAAGAAATCAAATGTGATCAGCTATAAGGTAAACTATAAAACAAGCAGCTTTATATAGATGAAAAGAAGAAAATGTAAGAGAGAAAAGGGGGAAAGGAGCAAAAAAAAAAAAAAACTAGAGAAGAGGGAAATACGCATTTAGAAGGAAAAATAGGAAAGCAGAATCTCTATTCAGTGTTTATAAAGTGTCAAGTATTGGGCTAAGTTCATTATATTTTACTCACTTATTTTACTGGTGTGGAACCGCAGGTTAATGCACTGGACTTCAAGGTCAGTGGTCCAGGTTCACTAGCCACTCCTCAGAAACACTGTACAGGGTCACTATGAATCAGAAATGAAAACTCAATGCTGCTTAACAACAACATTGTGCTAAGTTCATTGTATTTTACTGACTAATATTCACAGTAGTCCTGTAGTTATTAAGTAATATCGAATTGGTACTGACTCATAGTGACCCTATATAGCGTTTCCAAGGAACAGCTAGTGAATTTGAACTGCCATCCTTGCATCTAGCAGCCCAGTGCTTATCCTATAGCAGTTTACCAGGACTGCACAGTAGTCTGTTGTTTAATGTCATCGAGTGGGTTCTGACTCATAACGACTCTACATAGTGCTTCTGAGGAGCAGCTGGTGGGTTTGAACCACCAACCTTGCTGTGCCACAATGGTAATCCTGGGAGAATTTAAATTGCTTTCTCACAGTCGAGGAAATGATGACCAGAGACACTAAAACTACAAATTTCCTAAGACCACACAGCAAGTGGCAGAATTGGAATGAAACCATGATCTAACTGATGTAAGGAGAAATAAGTCAGCCCCAGCTGTGTTCTCCAAACTAAAATCAAACCTACTCTCATTCAGTGGATTCCGACTCATACTGACCCTAAAGGAAGCAGACAGCCTCATCTTTCTCCTGCAGATCGGATCAGATGGCTGGTTTGAACTACTGTCCTTAGGTGTTGGTGGCCCAACACTTACCCACTATACCACCTGTGTTCCTTGCCTGCCCTTTATATCCACAGTCTATGCTACACGGGTAGTCCTCGCCAGATGCCCAATGATTAGACTGACCAGTTTCCTCAGACAAAGGGGGCAAATTCATGATCCAGCCTCAGATGGAGCAGGGCTTTGTTGTTTTTGCTTGTGATTGGGGTAGGGGGTGGGGGGTGGGGGGGGATCTCAAGCAATGAT